>NC_041381.1:536887459-536990462 GCF_002162155.2 Triticum dicoccoides | reverse complement strand
CGCGGGCCTGGGCGGACTGCGCCTGGGCCCGGCGGGCCGTGGCGGCGGGGTGCGGTGGCTGGCGGCGGAGAGGCCACGTGGCGGCGCGCCATAGGCTGCGGGCGGCGACGGAGATGTGTCTGGCTGGGTTGGACATGTCCGGCTGCACGGAGGGGGAGTTGCTAGGGTTTCGGGGGGATTTTCATCCGCGAATTTGGATGGGAGGCACATATTTATAGCTAGAGGGAGTTTGGAGATTCCAAATGCGAGTGGTTTTCGGCCACGCGATCATGATCGAACGGCGGAGAGCATGGAGGGGGTTAGGATGGGTTTTGGGCCACTTTGGAGGGGGTGTTGGGCTGCAAACAAAAGAGGCTTTATGGTTACCCGGTTAACCGTTGGAGTACCAAACGACCTCCAAATGGCACAAAACTTGACAGGCGGTCTACCGTGCTATACCAAGGCCGCTTGGCAAACCTCGGGCCATTCCGAGAAAGTTTAACACCCGTACACAAAAGGATACAAAAGGGGAATGCCGGAGGACATAGGAGTGCCGGATTGCAAAACGGACAATGGGGAAAATGCTCGGATGCAAGAAACGAACACATATGCAAAATAAGATGCACATGATGACATGATAAAATGCAACACGCAAGCAAATGACATGGCAACAACGGCAAATAACTGGTGACACCTGGCGCAACGAATCCGGGGCGTTACACTACCTACCTGCACCCCGCCGCCATGCTAGGATCTAAACTATGAAAAGAACAGCACAAGAGACACAAGGTTTATACTGGTTCAGGCCACCATTGCGGTGTAATACCCTACTCTAGTGTGTGGTGTGGTGGATTGCCTCTTGGGCTGTCGATGAACAATACAAGGAAGAACAGCCTTGCGAGGGTCTGTTCTTGGCTGGTGCGATGAACTACTAGGGGGAGTTCAGTCGCTCTCTCTACTGGTTTCCTGGTGAGGATCCCGTTCATCTCTCTCTCTCTCCTTGGGGTCCAAGATGATCGATTCTCCCCCTACCCTGGGGGTGGCTAGTCCTATTTATAGGCAAAGGCCCTGGGCCTCTTCCCAAATATCGAGCGGGAAGGGCGCCAACAATTGGCCATTTTGAAGGGGAACATCTGGTACACTTATCCTGACTAAAGTTGGTCCTCGCCTGTCAAAGGCTCTGGTGGTGACGCCTGCTTGGGCTCCACAATGACTTCCTTCCTGCCGTTGGGCTGGTCTTGGTCTCGTTGCACTGAAATGGATGCCTTTGCTTGATGCTCTCGCCTGCGCTTGCTCCCTTTGCACCAAAGAGGAAAGGAGGACACTGCGCGGGCTGGCGCCCGCATGGCGCCCTTGGTCGTCATGGCTTGCATCATGGGCACCTCGTGAGTTACCCCGCCTTGATCTCTCCACCTCCTCGCGAGCCAGCCTAATGAGGCCACGCCGGAGGAAGCTCCTTGTCGTCCGCCCCGCGAGGCTTGGCCCCTCGCGAGGGTCCTGAGCTCATGTTGATGAAGATGGGCCGTGCTGGGCCCCCCTTTGAGCCACGCTGTAGGCCGCAGGCAGGCAAGTCTGGGGACCCCCGTTTCCAGAACACCGACATGCGGCAATTGCTAACATGATTCGTACGAACTTCAGCTTCGCTACGGGGGAGAAAGTCTTGTAGTAGTCAACCCCTTGAACTTGTCGATAACCCTTAGTGACAAGTCAAGACTTATAGATGGTAACATTACCATCCGCGTCCGTCTTCTTCTTAAAGATCCATTTGTTTTCTATCGCTCGCCGATCATCGGGCAAGTCTATCAAAGTCCATACTTTTTTTTCATACATGGATCCTATCTTGGATTGCATGCCTTCAAGCCATTTATTGGAATATGGGCCCGCCATCGCTTCTCCATAGTTCGAAGGTTCACCATTGTCTAACAACATGATTTCCAGGGCAGGGTTGCCATACCATTCTGGTGTGGAACGTGTCCTTGTGGACCTACAAAGTTCAGTAGTAACTTGATCTGAAGTACCTTGATCATCATCATTAACTTCCTCTCCACTCGGTGCAGGTACCACAGGAACATCTTCCTGAGCTGCGCTACTTACTGGTTCAAGAGGTAGCACTTCATCAAGTTCCACTTTCCTCCCACTTACTTCTTTCGAGAGAAACTCTTTCTCCAGAAAGAACCCGTTCTTGGTAACGAAAATCTTGCCTTCGGATCTGAGGTAGAAGGTATACCCAATTGTTTCCTTAGGGTATCCTATGAAGACGCATTTTTCCGACTTGGGTTCGAGCTTTTCAGGTTGAAGTTTCTTGACATAAGCATCGCATCCCCAAACTTTTAGAAACGACAGCTTAGGTTTCTTTCCAAACCATAATTCATACGGTGTCGTCTCAACAGATTTAGACGGTGCCCTATTTAAAGTGAATGTAGCTATCTCTAAAGCTAATCCCCAAAATGATAGCGGTAAATCGGTAAGAGACATCATAGACCGCACCATATCCAATAGAGTGCGATTACGATGTTCGGACACAATGTTACGCTGAGGTGTTCCAGGCGGCATGAGTTGTGAAACGATTCCACATTTCCTTAAGTGCGTACCAAACTCGTCACTTAAATATTCTCCCCCACGATCTAATCGTAAGAACTTTATTTTTCTGTCACGTTGATTTTCTACCTCATTCTGAAATTCCTTGAACGTTTCAAAGGTCTCGGACTTGTGTTTCATTAAGTAGACATACCCATATCTACTTAAGTCATCAGTGAGGGTGAGAACATAACGATAGCCACCGCAAGCCTCAACGCTCATTGGACCGCACACATAAGTATGTATAATTTCCACTAAGTTGGTTGCTCGCTCCATTGTTCCGGAGAACGGAGTCTTGGTCATTTTGCCCATGAGGCATGGTTCGCATGTGTCAAATGATTCGAAATCAAGAGACTCTAAAAGTCCATCCGCATGGAGCTTCTTCATGCGTTTGACACCAATGTGACCAAGGCGGCAGTTCCACAGATATGTGGGACTATCATTATCAATCTTACATCTTTTGGTATTCACACTATGAATATGTGTAACATCACGTTCGAGATTCATTAAGAATAAACCATTGACCAGCGGGGCATGACCATAAAACATATCTCTCATATAAATAGAACAACCATTATTCTCGGATTTAAATGAGTAGCCATCTCATATCAAACGAGATCCAGATACAATGTTCATGCTCAAAGCTGGCACTAAATAACAATTATTGAGGTTTAAAACTAATCCTATAGGTAAATGTAGAGGTAGCGTGCCGACGGCGATCACATCGACCTTGGAACCATTCCCGACATGCAACGTCACCTCGTCCTTCGCCAGTCTCCGCTTATTCCGCAGCTCCTGTTTTGAGTTACAAATATGAGCAACCGCACCGGTATCAAATACCCAGGAGCTACAACAAGTACTAGTAAGGTAGACATCAATAACATGTATATCACATATACCTTTGGTGTTGCCGGCCTTCTTATCCGCTAAGTACTTGGGGTAGTTCCGCTTCCATTGACCATTCCCCTTGCAATAAAAGCACTCAGTCTCAGGTTTGGGTCCGTGCTTTGGCTTCTTCCCGGTAACTGGCTTACCGGGCGCGGCAACTCCCTTGCCGTCCTTCTTGAAGTTCTTCTTACCCTTGCCTTTCTTGAAACTAGTGGTTTTATTGACCATCAACACTTGATGTTCCTTTTTGATTTCTACCTCTGCTGATTTCAGCATTGAAAATACCTAAGGAATAGTTTTCACCATCCCCTGCATATTGTAGTTCGTCACAAAGCTCTTGTAGCTAGGTGGGAGTGACTGAAGGATTCTGTCAATGACCGCCCCATCCGGGAGGTTAATGTCCAGCTGGGACAAGCGGTTGTGCAACCCAGACATTTTGAGTATGTGCTCGCTGACAGAACTATTTTCCTCCATCTTACAACTATAGAACTTGTCGGAGACTTCATATCTCTCGACCCGGGCATGAGCTTGGAAAACCATTTTCTGCTCCTGGAACATCTCATATGCTCCGTGTTGCTCAAAACGCTTTTGGAGCCCTGGTTCTAAGCTGTAAAGCATGCCGCACTGAACGAGGGAGTAATCATCAACACGCGACTACCAAGCGTTCATAACGTCTTGGTTCGCTGGGACGGGTGCTTCACCTAGTGGTGCTTCTAGGACATATGCTTTCTTGACAGCTATGAGGATGATCCTCAAGTTCCGGACCCAGTCCGTATAGTTGCTACCATCGTCTTTCAGTTTGGTTTTCTCTAGGAACGTGTTGAAGTTGAGGTTGACATGAGCGTGGGTCATTTGATCTACAAGACATTTTGCAAAAGTTTTAGACTAAGTTCATGATAATTAAGTTCATCTAATCAAATTATTTAATGAACTCCCACTCAGATAGACATCCCTCTAGTCATCTAAGTGATACATGATCCGAGTCAACTAGGTCGTGTCTGATCATCACATGAGACGGACTAGTCATCATCGGTGAACATCTTCATGTTGATCGTATCTTCTATACGACTCATGTTCGACCTTTCGGTCTCTTGTGTTCCGAGGCCATGTCTGTACATGCTAGGCTCATCAAGTCAACCTAAGTGTTTTGCATGTGTAAATCTGGCTTACACCCGTTGTATGTGAATGTTAGAATCTATCACACCCGATCATCACGTGGTGCTTCAAAACAACGAACTTTTGCAATGGCGCACAGTTAGGGGAAACACTTTCTTGAAATTATTATGAGGGATCATCTTATTTACTACCGCCGTTCTAAGCAAATAAGATGCAAAAACATGATAAACATCACATGCAATCAAATAGTGACATGATATGGCCAATATCATTTTGCTCCTTTTGATCTCCATCTTCGGGGTGCCATGATCATCATCGTCACCGGCGTGACACCATGATCTCCATCATCGTGTCTCCATGAAGTTGTCTCACCAACTATTACTTATACTACTATGTGTTGGAAATATGCCCTAGAGGCAATAATAAAAGGATTATTATTATATTTCCTTGTTCATGATAATTGTCTTTTATTCATGCTATAATTGTATTATCCGGAAATTGTAATACACGTGTGAATACATAGACCACAATATGTCCCTAGTGAGCCTCTAGTTGACTAGCTCGTTGATCAACAGATAGTCATGGTTTCCTGACTATGGACATTGGATGTCGTTGATAACGGGATCACATCATTAGGAGAATGATGTGATGGACAAGACCCAATCCTAAGCATAGCACAAGATCGTGTAGTTCGTTTGCTAGAGCTTTTCCAATGTCAAGTATCTTCTCCTTAGACCATGAGATCGTGTAACTCCCGGATACCGTAGGAGTGCTTTGGGTGTACCAAACGTCACAACGTAACTGGGTGACTATAAAGGTATACTACAGGTATCTCCGAAAGTGTCTGTTGGGTTGACACGGATCGAGACTGGGATTTGTCACTCCGTATGACGGAGAGGTATCTCTGGGCCCACTCGGTAATGCATCATCGTAGTGAGCTCAAAGTGACCAAGTGTCTGGTCACGGGATCATGCATTACGGTACGAGTAAAGTGACTTGCCGGTAACAAGATTGAATGAGGTATTGGGATACCGATGATCGAGTCTCGGGTAAGTAACATACCGATTGACAAAGGGAATTGTATACGGGGTTGCTTGAATCCTTGACATCGTGGTTCATCCGATGAGATCATCGAGGAGCATGTGGGAGCCAACATGGGTATCCAGATCCCGCTATTGGTTATTGACCGGAGAGCCGTCTCGGTCATGTCTACGTGTCTCCCGAACCCGTAGGGTCTACACACTTAAGGTTCGGTGACGCTAGGGTTGTAGAGATATGAGTATGCAGCAAACCGAAAGTTGTTCGGAGTCCCGGATGAGATCCCGGACGTCACGAGGAGTTCCAGAATGGTCTAGAGGTAAAGAATTATATATAGGAAGTGCAGTTTCGGCCATCGGGAGAGTTTCGGGGGTCACCGGTATTGTACCGGGACCACCGAAAGGGGCCCGGGGGTCCACCGGGTGAGGCCACCTATCCCGGAGGGGCCCGTGGGCTGAAGTGGGGAGGGGACCAGCCCCTGGTGGGCTGGTGCGCCCCCCCTTGGGGCCCCCCTGCGCCTAGGGTTGGAAACCCTAGGGTGGGGGGCGCCTCCACTTGCCTTGGGGGGCACTCCACCCCCCTGGCCGCCGCCCCCCTTGGGAGATCCCATCTCCAGGGCCGGCGCCCCCTCCCAGGGGGCCTATATAAAGGGGGAGGGAGGGCAGCCGGACCCTGAAGTCTTGGCGCCTCCCTCTCCCCTTGCTACACCTCCTCCTCCCGTAGTCGCTTGGCGAAGCCCTGCCGGAACTCTACTGCATCCACCACCACGCCGTCGTGCTGCTGGATCTTCATCAACCTCTCCTTCCCTCTTGCTGGATCAAGGAGGAGACGTCATGCTGACCGTACGTGTGTTGAACGCGGAGGTGCCGTCCGTTCGGCGCTAGGATCTCCGGTGATTTGGATCACGACGAGTACGACTCCCTCAACCCCGTTCTCTTGAACGCTTCCGCTCGCGATCTACAAGGGTATGTAGATGCACTCCCCTCTCTTGTTGCTAGATGAACTCATAGATTGATCTTGGTGAACGTAGGAAAAGTTTTATTTTGTGCAACGTTCCCCAACAGTGGCATCATGAGCCAGGTCTATGTGTAGTTCTCTATTGCACGAGTAGAACACAAATCTTTTGTGGGCGTAGATGTTGTCAACTTTCTTGCCACTACTAGTATTATTTTGCTTTAGCGGTATTGTGGGATGAAGCGGCCCGGACCAACCTTACACGTAAGCTTATGTGAGACAGGTTCCACCGACTGACATGCACTAGTTGCATAAGGTGGCTAGCGGGTGTCTGTCTCTCCCACTTTAGTTGGAACGGATTCGATGAAAAGGGTCCTTATGAAGGGTAAATAGAAGTTGACAAATCACATTGTGGTTATTCGTAGGTAAGAAAACGTTCTTGCTAGAACCCTATTGCAGCCACGTAAAAGATGCAACAACAATTAGAGGACGTCTAACTTGTTTTTGCAGCAATTGCTTTGTGATGTGATATGGCCAGAAGTTGTGATGAATGATGAATGATATATTTTGATGTATGAGATCATGTTCTTGTAATAGGAATCACGACTTGCATGTCGATGAGTATGACAACCGGCAGGAGCCATAGGAGTTGTCTAAATTATTGTATGACCTGTGTGTCAATGATTTAACGCCATGTAATTACTTTACTTTATTGCTAAACCGTTAGCCATAGTAGTAGAAGTAATAGTTGGCGAGCAAATTCATGGAGACATGATGATGGAGATCATGGTGTCATGCCGATGACGAAGATGATCATGGAGCCCCAAAGATGGAGATCAAAGGAGCTATATGATATTGGCCATATCATGTCACTATTATATAATTGCATGTGATGTTTATTATGTTTATGCATCTTGTTTACTTAGAACGACGGTAGTAAATAAGATGATCCCTTATAATATTTTCAAGAAAGTGTTCTCCCTAACTGTGCATCGTTGCTAAAGTTCGTCGTTTCGAAGCACCACATGATGATCGGGTGTGATAGATTCCTACGTTCACATACAATGGGTGTAAGACAGTTTTACACATGCAAAACACTTAGGTTAACTTGACGAGCCTAGCATGTACAGACATGGCCTCAGAACACAGAGACCGAAAGGTCGAACATGAGTCGTATGGAAGATACGATCAACATGGAGATGTTCACCGATGATGACTAGTCCATCTCACGTGATGATCGGACACGGCCTAGTCGACTCGGATCATGTAACACTTAGATGACTAGAGGGATGTCAAATCTGAGTGGGAGTTCATTAAATAATTTGATTAGATGAACTTAATTATCATGAACTTAGTCTAAAATCTTTGCAAAAAATGTCTTGTAGATCAAATGGCCAACACTCATGTCAACATGAACTTCAACGCGTTCCTAGAGAAAACCAAGCAGAAAGATGATGGCAGCAACTATACGGACTGGGTCCGGAACCTGAGGATCATCCTCATAGCTGCCAAGAAAGCATATGTCCTAGAAGGACCGCTAGGTGATGCACCCATCCCGGAGAACCAAGACGTCATGAACGCTTGGCAGTCACGTGCTAATGATTACTCCCTCGTTCAGTGCGGCATGCTTTACAACTTAGAACCGGGGATCCAAAAGCGTTTTGAGCAACACGGAGCATATGAGATGTTCGAGGAGCTGAAAATGGTTTTTCAAGCTCATGTCCGGGTCGAGAGATATGAAGTCTCCGACAAGTTCTATACTTGTAAGATGGAGCAAAATAGTTCTGTCAGTGAGCACATACTCAAAATGTCTGGGTTGCACAACCACCTGTCCCAGCTGGACATTAACCTCCCGGACGAGGCGGTCATTGACAGAATCCTTTAGTCGCTCCCATCGAGCTACAAGAGCTTTGTGATGAACTACAATATGCAGGGGATGGTGAAAACTATTCCTGAAGTATTTTCAATGCTGAAGTCAGCAGAGGTAGAAATCAAAAAGGAACATCAAGTGTTGATGGTCAATAAAACCACTAAGTTCAAGAAGGGCAAGGGTAAGAAGAACTTCAAGAAGGACAGCAAGGATGTTGCCGCACCCGGTAAGCCAGTTGCCGGGAAGAAGTCAAAGAATGGACCCAAGCCTGAGACTGAGTGCTTTTATTGCAAAGGGAAGGGTCACTGGAAGCGGAACTGCCCCAAATACTTAGCGGACAAGAAGGCCGGCAACACTAAAGGTATATTTGATATACATGTAATTGATGTGTACCTTACCAGTACTCGTAGTAACTCATGGGTATTTGATACCGGTGTCGTTGCTCATATTTGTAACTCACAGCAGGAGCTGTGGAATAAGCGGAGACTGGCGAAGGACGATGTGACGATGCGCGTCGGGAATGGTTCCAAGGTCGATGTGATTGCCGTCAGCACGCTGCCTCCACATTTACCCACGGGATTAGTTTTAAACCTCAATAATTGTTATTTAGTGCCAAGTTTGAGCATGAACATTGTATCTGGATCTCGTTTAATACGAGATAGCTACTCATTTAAATCCGAGAATAATGGTTGTTCTATTTATATGAGAGATATGTTTTATGGTCATGCCCCGATGGTCAATGGTTAATGAATCTCGAACGTAATGTTACACATATTCATAGTGTGAATACCAAAAGATGTAAAGTTGATAATGATAGTCCCACATACTTGTGGCACTGCCGCCTTGGTCACATTGGTGTCAAGCGCATGAAGAAGCTCCATGCTGATGGACTTTTAGAGTCTCTCGATTATGAATCATTTGGCACATGCGAACCATGCCTCATGGGCAAAATGACCAAGACTCCGTTCTCTGGAACGATGGAGCGAGCAACCAACTTATTGGAGATCATACATACTGATGTGTGTGGTCCAATGAGCGTTGAGGCTCGTGGAGGATATCGTTATGTTCTCACTCTCACTGATGACTTAAGTAGATATGGGTATGTCTACTTGATGAAACACAAGTCTGAGACCTTTGAAAAGTTCAAAGAATTTCAGAATGAAGTAGAGAATCAACGTGACCGAAAGATAAAATTATTACGATCAGATCGTGGAGGAGAATATTTAAGTCACGAATTTGGTACACACTTACGGAGTGGAATCGTTTCACAACTCACGCCGCCTGGAACACCTCAGCGTAACAGTGTGTCCAAACGCCGTAATCGCACTCTATTGGATATGGTGCGATCTATGATGTCTCTTACCGATTTACCGCTATCATTTTGGGGATACGCTCTAGAGACAGCTACATTCACTTTAAATAGGGCTCCGTCTAAATCCGTTGAGACGACACTGTATGAATTATGGTTTGGGAAGAAACCTAAGTTGTCGTTTCTAAAAGTTTGGGGATGCGATGCTTATGTCAAGAAACTTCAACGTGAAAAGCTCGAACCCAAGTTGGAAAAATGCGTCTTCATAGGATACCCTAAGGAAACCATTGGGTATACCTTCTACTTAAGATCCGAAGGCAAGATCTTTGTTGCCAAGAACGGATCCTTTCTGGAAAAAGAGTTTCTCTCGAAAGAAGTAAGTGGGAGGAAAGTAGAACTCGATGAAGTACTACCTCTTGAACCAGAAAGTAGTGCATCTCAGGAAAATGTTCGTGTGGTGCCTCCACCGACTAGAGAGGAAATTAATGATGATGATCAAGGTACTTCGGATCAAGTTGCTACTGAACTTCGTAGGTCCACAAGGACACGTTCCACACTAGAGTGGTATGGCGACCCTGTCCTGGAAATCATGTTGTTAGACAACGGTGAACCTTCAAACTATGAAGAAGCGATGGCGGGCCCAGACTCCAACAAATGGCTTGAAGCCATGCAATCCGAGATAGGATCCATGTATGAAAATGAAGTATGGACTTTGACAGACTTGCCCGATGATCGGCGAGCGATAGAAAACAAATGGATCTTTAAGAAGAAGACGGACGTGGATGGTAATGTTACCATCTATAAAGCTCGACTTGTCGCTAAGGGTTATCGACAAGTTCAAGGGGTTCACTACGATGAGACATTCTCTCCCGTAGCGAAGCTAAAGTCCATCTGAATCATGTTAGCAATTGCCGCATACTATGATTATGAGATATGGCAGATGGACGTCAAAACGGCATTCCTTAACGGACATCTTAAGGAAGAACTGTTTATGATGCAGCCGGAAGGTTTTGTCGATCCTAAGAATGCTAACAAGGTATGCAAGCTCCAGCGATCCATTTATGGGCTGGTGCAAGCATCTCGGAGTTGGAACATTTGCTTTGATGAGATGATCAAAGCGTTTGGGTTTATGCAGACTTATGGAGAAGCCTACATTTACAAGAAAGTGAGTGGGAGCTCTATAGCATTTCTCATATTATATGTAGATGACATACTTTTGATGGGAAATGATATAGAACTTTTGGACAGCATTAAGGCCTACTTGAATAAGTATTTTTTAATGAAGGACCTTGGAGAAGCTGCTTATATATTAGGCATCAAGATCTATAGGGATAGATCGAGACGCCTCATAGGTCTTTCACAAAGCACATACCTTGATAAGATATTGAAGAAGTTCAATATGGATCAGTCCAAGAAAGGGTTCTTGCCTGTGTTGCAAGGTGTGAGAATGAGCTCGGCTCAATGCCCGACCACGGCAGAAGATAAAGAAGAGATGAGTGTCATCCCCTATGCCTCAGCCATAGGATCTATTATGTATGCCATGCTGTGTACCAGACCTGATGTAAACCTTGCCGTAAGTTTGGTAGGAAGGTACCAAAGTAATCCCGGCAAGGAACACTGGACAGCGGTCAAGAATATCCTGAAGTACCTGAAAAGGACAAAGGACATGTTTCTCGTCTATGGAGGTGACGAAGAGCTCGTCGTAAAGGGTTACATCGACGCTAGCTTCGACACAGATCTGGATGACTCTAAGTCACAAACTAGATACGTGTATATGTTGAATCGTGGAGCAGTAAGCTGGTGCAGTTGCAAGCACAGCGTCGTGGCGGGATCTACATGTGAAGCGGAGTACATGGTAGCCTCGGAGGCAGCGCATGAAGCAATATGGATGAAAGAGTTCATCACAGACCTAGGAGTCATACCCAATGCGTCGGGGCCGATCACTCTCTTCTGTGACAACACTGGAGCTATTGCCCTTGCCAAGGAGCCTAGGTTGCACAAGAAGACCAGGCACATCAAGCGTCGTTTCAACTCCATCCGTGAAAATGTTCAAGATGGAGACATAGATATTTGCAAAGTACATACGGATCTGAATGTCGCAGGTCCGTTGACTAAACCTCTACCGCGAGCAAAACATGATCAACACCAGAACTCTATGGGTGTTCGATTCATCACAATGTAACTAGATTATTGACTCTAGTGCAAGTGGGAGACTGTTGGAAATATGCCCTACAGGCAATAATAAAAGGATTATTATTATATTTCCTTGTTCATGATAATTGTCTTTTATTCATGCTATAATTGTATTATCCGGAAATCGTAATACACGTGTGAATACATAAACCACAATATGTCCCTAGTGAGCCTCTAGTTGACTAGCTCGTTGATCAACAGATAGTCATGGATTCCTGACTATGGACATTGGATGTCGTTGATAACGGGATCACATCATTAGGAGAATGATGTGATGGACAAGACCCAATCCTAAGCATAGCACAAGATCGTGTAGTTCGTTTGCTAGAGCTTTTCCAATGTCAAGTATCTTCTCCTTAGACCATGAGATCGTGTAACTCCCGGATACCGTAGGAGTGCTTTGGGTGTACCAAACGTCACAACGTAACTGGGTGACTATAAAGGTATACTACGGGTATCTCCGAAAGTGTCTGTTGGGTTGACACGGATCGAGACTGGGATTTGTCACTCCGTATGACGGAGAGGTATCTCTGGGCCCACTCGGTAATGCATCATCATAGTGAGCTCAAAGTGACCAAGTGTCTGGTCACGGGATCATGCATTACAGTACGAGTAAAGTGACTTGCCGGTAACAAGATTGAAGGAGGTATTGGGATATCGATGATCGAGTCTCGGGCAAGTAACATATCAATTGACAAAGGGAATTGTATACGGGGTTGCTTGAATCCTTGACATCGTGGTTCATCCGATGAGATCATCAAGGAGCATGTGGGAGCCAACATGGGTATCCAGATCCCGCTATTGGTTATTGACCGGAGAGCCGTCTCGGTCATGTCTACGTGTCTCCCGAACCCGTAGGGTCTACACACTTAAGGTTCGGTGATGCTAGGGTTGTAGAGATATGAGTATGCAGCAAACCGAAAGTTGTTCGGAGTCCCGGATGAGATCCCGGACGTCAAGAGGAGTTCCGGAATGGTCCGGAGGTAAAGAATTATATATAGGAAGTGCAGTTTCGGCCATCGGGAGAGTTTCGGGGGTCACCGGTATTGTACCGGGACCACCGGAAGGGTCCCGGGGGTCCACCGGGTGGGGCCACCTATCCCGGAGGGCCCCGTGGGCTGAAGTGGGGAGGGGACCAGCCCCTGGTGGGCTGGTGCGCCCCCCCTTGCCCCCCCTGCGCCTAGGGTTGGAAACCCTAGGGTGGGGGGCGCCTCCACTTGCCTTGGGGGGCACTCCACCCCCTGGCCGCCGCCCCCCTTGGGAGATCCCATCTCCAGGGCCGGCACCCCCCAGGGGGCCTATATAAAGGGGGGAGGGAGGGCAGCCGGACCCTGAAGTCTTGGCGCCTCCCTCTCCCCTTGCTACACCTCCTCCTCCCGTAGTCGCTTGGCGAAGCCCTGTCGGAACTCTGCTACATCCACCACCACGCCGTCGTGCTACTGGATCTTCATCAACCTCTCCTTCCCCTTGCTGGATCAAGAAGGAGGAGACGTCACGCTAACCGTACGTGTGTTGAACGCGGAGGTGCCGTCCATTCGGCGCTAGGATCTCCGGTGATTTGGATCACGACGAGTACGACTCCCTCAACCCCGTTCTCTTGAACGCTTTCGCTCGCGATCTACAAGGGTATGTAGATGCACTCCCCTCTCTCGTTGCTAGATGAACTCATAGATTGATATGGGTGAACATAGGAAAATTTTTATTTTGTGCAACGTTCCCCGACACTATGGCTAACGGTTTAGCAATGAAGTAAAGTAATTACATGGTGTTATTCAGTGACACGCAGGTCATACAATAAATAAAGACAACTCCTATGGATCCTGCTGGTTGTCATACTCATCGACATGAAAGTCGTGATTCCAATTACAAGAACATGATCAATCTCATACATCACATATATTTCATTCATCACATCCTTTTTGGCCATATCACATCACAAGGCATATGCTGCAAAAACAAGTTAGACGTCCTCTAATTGTTGTTGCATGTTTCTACGTGTCTGCAATAGGGTTCTAGCAAGAACATTTCTTACCTACGCCAAAACCACAACGTGATATGCCAGTTTCTATTTACCCTTCATAAGGACCATTTTCATCGAATCCGATCCGACTAAGGTGGGAGAGACAGACACCCGCTAGCCACCTTATGCAACTAGTGCATGTCAGTCGGTGGAACCTGTCTCACGTAAGCGTATGTGTAAGGTCGGTCCGGGCCGCTTCATCCCATTATACCGCCGAAACAAGAGAAGACTAGTAGTGGCAAGTAAATTGACAAAATCTACGCCCGCAACAAAATTGTGTTCTACTTGTGCTACGCATAGACCTAGCTCATGATGCCACTGTTGGGGATCATTGCATAAAATTAAAAAATTCTACGCATCACCAAGATCAATCTATGGAGTAACTAGCAATGAGAGAGAGAGGAGTGCATCTTCATACCCTTGAAGACCGCGAGATGGAAGCGTTACAAGAACGCGGATGAGGGAGTCGTACTCGAAGCGATTCAGATCGTGGTGGATTTCGATCTTAGCACCGAATAACGGCACCTCCGCGTTCAACACACGTGCATCCCAGTGACATCTCCCGCACCTTGATCCAGCAAGGAGGAGGGATAGGTTGAGGAAGAGGGGCTCCAACAGCAGCACGACGGCGTGGTAGTGATGGAGAGGTAGTACTCCGGCAGGGCTTCGCCAAGCTCTTGCGGAGGAGGAGAGGTGTTGGGGAGGGGAGGGGCTGCGCCTTAGGTGTGGTCCTGCAGCCCTCCCCTCGCCCCTCTACTTATAGGAGAAGGGGGAAGGGGCCCGGCCCCCTATAGATGAGATCTAGAGGGGGGGCCAAGGGGAGGGGGCTTGCCCCCCAAGCAAGGGGGGCGCCCCCTTTAGGGTTTCCCCCCAACCCTAGGCGCATGGGCCCAAGGGGGGGATGCGCCCAGCCCTACAAGGGCTAGTTCCCTTCCCACTACGGCCCATGAGGCCCTCCGAGAGAGGTGGCCCCTCCCGGTGGACCCCCGGAACCCCTCCGGTGGCCCTGGTACAATACCAGTATGCCCCCGAACTTTTCCGGTGACCGTATGACGACTTCCCATATATAAATCTTCACCTCCGGACCATTCCGGAACTCCTCGTGCGTCCGGGATCTCATCCGGGACTCCGAACAGCATTCAGTAATCACATACAAGTCTTCCTAATAACCCTAGTGTCATCGAACCTTAAGTGTGTAGACCCTACGGGTTCGGGAATCATGTAGACAAGACCGAGACAGCTCTCTGGCCAATAACCAACAGCGGGATCTGGATACGCATGTTGGCTCCCACATGTTCCATGATGATCTCATCGGATGAACCATGATGTCGAGGATTCAAGTAATCTCGTATGCAATTCCCTTTGTCAATCGGTACGTTACTTGCCCGAGATTCGATCGTCGGTATCCTAATACCTCGTTTAATCTCATTACCGGCAAGTCACTTTACTCGTTACATAATGCATGATCCTGTGACCAACCACTTAGTCACATTGATCTCATTATGATGATGCATTACCTAGTGGGCCCAGAGATACCTCTTCGTCATACGGAGTGACAAATTCCAGTCTCGATTCGTGCCAACCCAATAGACACTTTCGGAGATACCTGTAGTGCACCTTTATAGTCACCCAGTTACGTTGTGACGTTTGGTACACCCAAAGCACTCCTACGATATCCGGGAGTTACACATTCTCATGGTCTAAGGAACTGATACTTGACATTAGAAAAGCTTTAGCAAACGAACTACACGATCTTGTGCTATGCTTAGGATTGGGTCTTGTCCATCACATCATTCTCCTAATGATGTGATCTCGTTATCAATGACATCCAATGTCCATAGTCAGGAAACCATGACCATCTGTTGATCAACGAGCTAGTCAACTAGAGGCTCACTAGGGACATGTTGTGGTCTATGTATTCACACATGTATCACTGTTTCCGGTTAACACAATTATAGCATGAATAATAGACAATTATCATGAACAAGGAAATATAATAATAATCATTTTATTATTGCCTCTAGGGCATATTTCCAATAGCCATCACCAACCCAAGACCCACACGCTTCCGAAGAACAAAGTGAAGGCCCTCAACCTCTTGAACAAGATCAAGGGAAAGATCAAACCCAAGATGGTGGTGAACCACCAAATGATGCCCAAGGTCAAGTTCTCCCCTTCGAGCAAGTTCAAGATCAAGAGCAAGCTCAAGACGGCGCTCAAGATGATAAAGTGACCCCTCCTCTTCTCACATCTGATGAGGAACTAGAGCATCGTGTCGTGAAGATTGTTTCCAAGCTCACTACCAAAGGTCATTGATGACCCACAAGTGTAGGGGATCTATCGTAGTCCTTTCGATAAGTAAGAGATTCGAACCCAACAAGGAGCAGAAGGAAATGATAAGCGGTTTTCAGTAAGGTTTTCTCTGCAAGCACTGAAATTGTAGGTGATAGATAGTTTTGTGATAAGATAAATAGTAACGAGCAACAAGTAAATAAAGTAAGTAAAGTGCAGCATGATGGCCCAATCCTTTGTGTAGTAAAGGATAAGCCTGGACAAATTCTAATAATAATAAAAGAGCTCCCGAGGACATATTGGGAATTATCGTCAAGCTAGTTTTCATCATGTTCATATGATTCGCGTTCGGTACTTTGATAATTTGATATGTGGGTGGACTGGTACTTGGGTACTGCCCTAACTTGGACAAGCATCCCACTTATGATTAACCCCTATTGCAAGTATCCGCAACTACAAAAAGGAGTATTAAGGTAAACCTAACCACAGCTTAAGCGTATGGATCCATATCAGCCCCTAACGAAGCAACGCATAAACTAGGTTTAAGCTTCTGTCACTCTAGCAACCCATCATCTACTTATTACTTCCCCATGCCTTCCTCTAGGCCCAAATAATGGTGAAGTGTCATGTAGTCGACGTTCACATAACACCACTAGAGGAAAAGACAACATACATCTCATCAAAATATCGAATGAATACCAAATTCACATGACTACTAATAGCAAGACTTCACCCATGTCCTCAGGAACAAACGTAAGTACTCACAAAGCATATTCATGTTCATAATCATAGGAGTAATAATATGCATAAAGGATCTGAACATATGATCTTCCACCAAGTAAACCAATTAACATCAACTACAAGGAGTAATCAACACTACTAGCAACCCACAGGTACCAATTTGTGGTTTTGATACAAGATTGGATACAAGAGATGAACTAGGGTTTTGAGAGGAGATGGTGCTGGTGAAGATGTTGATGGATATTGACACCCTCCCGATGAGAGGATCGTTGGTGATGATGTTGGTGATGATTTCCCCCTTCTAGAGGGAAGTGTCCCCGGCAGAACAGCTCTGCCAGAGCTCTAGATTGATTCCGCCAAGGTTCCGCCTTGTGGCGGCGGAGTTTCATCCCGTAAGCTTGCCCACGATTTTTTCCAGGGTAAAAGTGATGATATAGCAGAAGATGAATGCCAGAGACCCACCAGGGGGCCCAGGAGATAGGGGGCGCCCTATAGGGGGGAGCGCGCCCCCCTGTCTCCTGGACAGGGTGTGGGCCCCCTGGCCTATTTCTTTCGCTCATAAATTCTTATTAAATCCAAAAGGTTGTTTCATGGAGTCTCAGGACTTTTGGAGCTGTGCAGAATAGGTTTCCAACGTTTGCTCCTTTTCCAGCCAGAATTCCAGCTGCTGGCATTCCCCCTCTTCATGGTAAACCTTGTAAAATAAGAGAGAATAGCCATAAGTATTGAGATATAATGTGTAATAACAGCCCATAATGCAATAAATATTGATATAAAAGCATGATGCAAAATGGACGTATCAACTCACCCAAGCTTAGACCTCGCTTGTCCTCAAGCGGAAGCCGAAATCGAAAAATATGTCCACATGTTTAGAGATAGAGGTGTCGACAAAAATAAAATACGGACATGAGGGCATCATGATTATTCTAATAACAGCAACATATATAGATTTTGTCATATGATTTCCTATGCTCAAGTAACAAGCAATTCACAATGTCAAGTATGGTTCAAAAACTTCCTTGGGAACTAACAAACTATAATCTCAGTCATTGAAGCAATTGCAATTTATCGTAACATCAGAAAGAGTCAATAACAGAGCTTTTCAGCAAGCTCACATACTCAACTATCTCGTAGTCTCCTATAATTGTTAACACTCACGCAATACTTGTGGTTATAGAGTTTCAGCCGGACACTGAGAAAGATAGGGGCTTATTGTGTTGCCTCCCAATGTATTCACCTTTAGGTGATGTCAACAATAATGGCCCATGCTAACTTACATCCAATTGGATATATGCATCATGATCTTTCAAACACGAGGAGCTTGCCAAAGGATAAAATAAAAAGGGAAAGGTGAGGATCACCTTGACTCAAGCATAAAGTAAAAACATAAAGTAAAAGATAGGCCCTTCGCAGAGGGAAGCAGAGGTTGTCATGCGCGTTTAGGGTTGATGCACAAAATCTTAATGCAAAAGAACATCACTTTATATGGCCCCTTGTATGTGGACCTTTATTATGCAGTTCGTCGCTTTTATTACTTCCACAACAAGTTCGTACAAAGTTTATTTTCTCTACACTAATAAGTCATGCATATTTAGAGAGAAATTTTTATTGCTTGCACCGATGACAACTTACTTGAAGGATCTTACTCAATCCATAGGTAGGTATGATGGACTCTCATGGCAAAACTGGGTTTAAGGATAATTGGAAGCACAAGTAGTATGTCTACTTGGTGCAAGGAATTTGGCTAGCATGAGGGGGAAAGGCAAGCTCAACATGTTTGGAAGGTCATGACAATATACTTTAACAGAGATGTCAGAAAACATAAACCATTACGTTGTCTTCCTTGTCCAACATCAACTATTTAAGCATGTCATACTTAATGAGTGCTTCACAATCATAAAAGATGTCCAAGATAATATATTTATATGTGAACCCCTCTTTCCTTATCACTTCCTATTAATGGCAACGATGAACAAGGCTACGGTCATCAACTCTCAACAATTTTTATGCCTCATACTTTCTACGTGCGAAGTTATCACTATCCATAAGATCAATATGAACTCTTTTATTCTTTCTACTTTCTCAAGATCATAGCAACATAGCAAAGCCCTTGACTCAACACTAATCTTTATTATAGATAGCACACAGACTCGATTACATAAAGAGATCACAAAGCAAAACTCGAAACTACTTGATATCTAAATTTCAAACTACTAGATCAAGATACTACTAAAAGGATCAAACTAAATAAAGCGGTAAAGATAGGAGTGTGATGGTGATACGATACTGGGGCACCTCCCCCAAGCTTGGTAGTTGCCAAGGGGAGTGCCCATACCCATGTGATTATTTCTCCGGAGGTGTTGAGGGTGGAGTTGTTGCATTTTTCTTCTGTAGCTTGCGTCTGAGGCTAAAATTTTCCTCCCTCAGATCCTCATTCTCGAGCTCAAGTTTCATTATCTTTTTGCATAGTGCTGCCTTGTTGTCCTGCAAAAAATGTGGTGGGACAGGCTGGACCTTAGGGAGGCTTGACTTCTTGAACTCCACATGCATATCACCAGGTTGGGGTAGTGGATCATCCTCTTCACCAGAGCTTGTCTCCTCCTTCCCCTTTGGATCATAGCCTTCTTCTTCCTCCGTGGTCCAGCCATAATGATACGTCCATTTTGCATCATGCTTTTATATCAATATTTATTGCATTATGGGCTGTTATTACACATTATATCTCAATACTTATGGCTATTCTCTCTTATTTTACAAGGTTTACCATGAAGAGGGGGAATGCCGGCAGCTGGAATTCTGGCTAGAAAAGGAGCAAACATTGGAATCCTATTCTGCACAGCTCCAAAAGTCCTGAGACTCCACGAATCAACTTTTTGGATTTAATAAGAATTTATGAACAAAAGAAATAGGCCAGGGGGCCCACACCCTGTCCAGGAGACAGGGGTGCCCCCCCACCTATAGGGCGCGCCCCTATCTCCTGGGGCCCCTGGTGGGCCTCCGGCGTCCATCTTCTGCTATATCATCACTTTTACCCTGAAAAAAAAATCATGGGCAAGCTTACGAGATGAAACTCCACCGCCATGAGGTAGAACCTTGGCGGAATCAATCTAGGGCTCTGGCGGAGCTGTTCTGCCGGGGACACTTCCCTCCGGGAGGGGGAAATCATCACCAACGTCATCACCAACGATACTCTCATCGGGAGGGGATCAATCTCCATCAACATCTTCACCAGCACCATCTCCTCTCAAAACCCTAGTTCATCTCTTGTATCCAATCTTGTATCAAAACCACAAATTGGTACCTGTGGGTTGCTAGTAGTGTTGATTACTCCTTGTAGTTGATGCTAATTGGTTTACTTGGTGGAAGATCATATGTTCAGATCCTTTATGCATATTATTACTCCTCTGATTATGAGCATGAATATTCTTTGTGAGTGGTTACGTTTGTTCCTGAGGACATGGGTGAAGTCTTGCTATTAGTAGTCATGTGAATTTGGTATTCGTTCGATATTTTGATGAGATTTATGTTGTCTTTTGCTCTAGTGGTGTTATGTGAATGTCGACTACATGACACTTCACCATTATTTGGGCCTAGAGGAAGGCATGGGGAAGTAATAAGTAGATGATGGGTTGCTAGAGTGACAGAAGCTTAAACCCTAGTTTATGCGTTGCTTCATTAGGGGCTGATATGGATCCATACGCTTAATGTTGTGGTTAGGTTTACCTTAATACTTATTTTTGTAGTTGTGGATGCTTGCAATAGGGGTTAATCATAAGTGGGATGCTTGTCCAAGTTAGGGCAGTACCCAAGTACCGGTCCACCCACATATCAAATTATCAAAGTACCGAACGCGAAATCATATGAACGTGATGAAAACTAGCTTGACGATAATTTCCAATGTGTCCTCGGGAGCTCCTTTATTATTATTAGAATTTGTCCAGGCTTATCCTTTGCTACATAAAGGATTGGGCCACCTTGCTGCACTTTATTTACTTTATTTACTTGTTGCTCGTTACTATTTATCTTATCACAAAACTATCTATTACCTACAATTTCAGTGCTTGCAGAGAAAACCTTACTAAAAACCGCTTGTCATTTCCTTATGCTCCTCATTGGGTTCGACACTCTTACTTATCGAAAGGACTAGATAGATCCCCTACACTTGTGGGTCATCAAGACACTTTTCTGGCGCCGTTGCCAGGGAGTGTAGCGCTTTTGGTGAGTGGAACTTGGTAAGGAAACATTTATATAGTGTGCTGAAATTTTCTGTTACTTGTCACTATGGAAACTAATCCTTTGAGGGGCTTGTTTGGGGTATCTTCACCCCAACCAGAAGAGCAAAGAGTTGCTCCTCAACCTACTGAACTTTATGAAAATATTCACTTTGAGATTCCTTCAGGTATGATAGAAAAACTGCTAGCTAATCCATTTGCAGGAGATGGAACATTACATCCCGATTTACACCTTATCTTTGTGGATGAAGTTTGTGGATTATTTAAGCTTGCAGGTATTCCTGATGATGTTGTCAAAAGAAAGGTCTTCCCTTTATCTTTGAAGGAAGACGCATTGACATGGTATAGGCTATGTGATGATACGATATCTTGGAATTATAAGCGACTGAAGTTGGAATTTCACCAAAAGTTCTATCCTCTGCATCTTGTTCATCGTGAAAGTAATTACATATATAATTTCTGGCCTCGCGAAGGAGAAAGCATCGCTCAAGCTTGGGTGAGGCTTAAGTCAATGTTATATTCATGCCCCAATCATGAGCTCTCTCGGGAAATGATTATTCAGAATTTTTATGCTCGGCTTTCTCTTGATAATCGCAACCTGCTCGATACTTCCTGTGCTAGTTCTTATATGCTGAAGACTATTGATTTCAAATGGGACTTATTGGAAAGAATTAAACGCAACTCTGAAGATTGGGGTTCTGACGATGGTAAGGAGTCAGGTATGACCCCTAAGTTCGATTGTGTTAAATCTTTTATGGATACCGATGCTTTTCGTGGATTTAGCTCTAAGTATGGACTTGACTCTAAGATAGTAGCTACTTTCTGTGAATCTTTTGCTACTCACGTTGATCTCCCTAAAGAGAAGTGGTTTAAATATAATCCTCCTGTTGAAGTAAAAGTAGTTGCACCTATTACAGTCGAAGAAAAGACTATTACCTATAGTGATCCTATTGTTCCTACTGCTTATGTTGAAAAACCTCCTTTTCCTGTTAGGATAAAAGATCATGCTAAAGCTTCGACTGTTGTTCGAAAGAGTAATACTAGGAATTATACACCTCCTGAGCAAATTAATGTTGAACCCAATATTGCTATGGTTAAAGATCTCTTGGATGAGGACTTAGATGGGCATGTTATTTCTTTCTTGGGTGAGACAGCTAATATTGCTAGAGCTGATACTAAGACACGTAGACCTGTCGTAGGCATGCCTGTTATTTCTGTTAAAATAGGAGATCATTATTATCATGGCTTATGTGATATGGGTGCTAGTGCTAGTGCGATACCTTATGATCTTTATAAAGAAATTATGCACGACATTGCACCCGTTGAATTAGAAGACATTGATGTTACTATTAAGCTTGCTAATAGGGATACCATTAAACCTATTGGGATTGTTAGAGATGTTGAAGTTTTGTATGGGAAGGTTAAATACCCTGCTGATTTTCTTGTTCTTGGTTCCCCACAAGATGATTTTTGTCCCATTATTTTTGGTAGACCCTTCTTGAATACTGCTAGTGCTAAGATTAATTGTGAAAAGAATATTGTCACCGTTGGCATAGATGGTATGTCTCATGAGTTTAATTTTGCTAAGTTTAGTAGACAACCTCGTGAAAGGGAACCACCTAGTAAGGATGAGATTATTGGTCTTGCTTCCATTGTTGTTCCTCCAACTGATCCGTTAGAACAATATTTGCTAAACCATGAAAACGATATGTTTATGAAGGAAAGGGAAGAAATAGATGAAGTGTTCCTTAAATAGGAACCTATGCTGAAACATAACCTTCCCGTTGAAATTCTTGGGGATCCCCCTCCACCCAAGGGTGATCCCGTGTTTGAACTCAAACCATTACCTGATAATCTTAAGTATGCTTATCTTGATGAAAAAGAAATATATCTTGTTATTATTAGTGCCAACCTTTCAGAGAAAGAAGAAGAAAGATTATTGAAAACTCTGAAGAAGCACCGAGCTGCTATTGGATATACTCTGGATGATCTTAAGGGCATTAGTCCCACATTATGTCAACACAAAATTTCAGTGGAGAAAGATGCCAAACCAGTTAGAGATCCTCAAAGAAGATTAAATCCCAAGATGAAGGAAGTGGTAAGAAAGGAGATACTAAAGCTCCTTGAGGCAGGTATTATTTATCCCGTTGCTGATAGTGAATGGGTAAGCCTTGTACATTGTGTCCCTAAAAAGGAGGTATTACCGTTGTTCCTAATGATAAAGATGAATTGATCCCGCAAAGAATTATTACAGGTTATTGGATGGTAATTGATTTCCGCAAGTTAAATAAAGCTACTAAGAAAGATCATTACCCTTTACCTTTTATTGATCAAATGCTAGAAAGGCTATCCAAACACACACATTTTTGCTTTCTAGATGGTTATTCTGGTTTCTCTCAGATACCTGTATCAGCGAAGGATCAATCTAAAACTACTTCTACTTGCCCTTTTGGTACTTTTGCTTATAGACTTATGCCTTTTGGTTTATGTAATGCACCTGCTACCTTTCAAAGATGCATGATGGCTATATTCTCTGATTTTTGTGAAAAGATTTGTGAGGTATTCATGGATGACTTCTCCGTCTATGGATCCTCTTTTGATGATTGTTTGAGCAACCTTGATCAAGTTTTGCAGAGATGCGAAGACACTAGTCTCGTCCTGAATTGGGAAAAGTGTCACTTTATGGTTAATGAAGGCATTGTCTTGGGGCACAAGATCTCCGAGAGAGGTATTGAATTTGATAAAGCCAAAGTTGATGCTATTGAAAAGATGCCATGTCCCAAGGACATAAAAGGTATAAGAAGTTTCCTTGGTCACGCCGGTTTTCATAGGAGGTTCATTAAGGACTTTTCTAAAATCTCTAGGCCTCTGACTAATTTATTGCAAAAAGGTATTCCTTTTGTCTTTGATGATGATTGTGTAGAAGCATTTGAAGTACTTAAGAAAGCTTTGATCACTTCACCTATTGTTCAGCCGCCTGATTGGAATTTACCTTTTGAAATTATGCGATGCTAGTGATTATGCTGTAGGTGCTGTTTTAGGGCAAAGAGTCGATAAGAAATTGAATGTCATCCAGTATGCTAGTAAGACTCTTGATACTGCCCAGAGAAATTATGCTACTACTAAAAAAGAGTTCTTAGCAGTTGTGTTTGCATGTGATAAGTTTAGACCTTATATTGTTGATTCCAAAGTTACTATTCACACTGATCATGCTGATGTTAAATATCTTATGGAAAAGAAAGATGCTAAGCCTAGACTCATTAGATGGGTTCCTTGCTCCAAGAATTTGACTTGCATATTATTGATAGAAAGGGAGCTGAGAACCCCGTTGCAGATAACTTGTCTAGGTTAGAGAATGTTCTTGATGACCCACTGCCTATTAATGATAGCTTTCCTGATGAACAATTAGTGGTTGTCAATGCTTCTCGTACTGCTCCTTGGTATGCTGATTATGCTAATTACATTGTTGCTAAATATATACCACCTAGTTTCACATACCAAGAAAAGAAAAAGTTCTTTTATGATTTAAGACATTACTTCTAGGATGATCCACACCTTTATAAAGAAGGAGTAGATGGTGTTATTAGACGTTGTGTGCCTGAGCATGAACAGGAACAGATTCTACGTAAGTGTCACTCTGAATCTTATGGAGGACACCACGCTGGAGATAGAACTGCACACAAGGTACTACAATCTGGTTTTTATTGGCCTACTCTCTTCAAAGATGCTCATAAGTTTGTCTTATCTTGTGATGAATGTCAAAGAATAGGTAACATTAGTAGACGTCAAGAAATGCCTATGAATTATTCTCTTGTTATTGAACCGTTTGATGTTTGGGGCTTTGATTATATGGGACCTTTTCCTGCCTCTAATGGTTATACACATATTTTAGTTGTTGTTGATTATGTTACTAAGTGGGTAGAAGCTATTCCAACTAGTAGTGCCGATCATAACACTTCTATTAAAATGCTTAAAGAAGTTATTTTTCTGAGGTTTGGAGTCCATAGATATCTTATGACTGATGGTGGTTCACACTTTATTCATGGTGCTTTCCGTAAGATGCTGGCTAAGTATGATGTCAATCATAGAATAGCATCTCCTTATCATCCGCAGTCTAGTGGTCAAGTAGAGTTGAGCAATAGAGAGCTCAAATTAATTTTGCAAAAGACTGTGAATAGATCTAGAAAGAATTGGTCCAAAAAACTTGATGATGCATTATGGGCCTATAGAACTGCATACAAAAATCCTATGGGTATGTCTCCATATAAGATGGTTTATGGAAAAGCGTGTCATTTACCTCTTGAACTTGAACATAAGGCATATTGGGCTATTAAAGTGCTCAATTATGACTTCAAACTTGCCAGTGAGAAGAGGTTGTTTGATATTAGCTCACTTGATGAATGGAGAACCCAAGCCTATGAGAATGCCAAGCTTTTCAAAGAAAAAGTCAAACGCTGGCATGATAAGAGGATACAAAAGCGTGAGTTTAACGTAGGAGATTATGTGTTATTATTCAACTCTCCTTTAAGATTTTTTGCAGGAAAACTTCTCTCAAAATGGGAAGGTCCCTACGTTATCGAGGAGGTCTATCGTTCTGGTGCTATAAAAATCAACAACTTCGAAGGCACAAATCTGAGGGTGGTAAACGGTCAAAGAATTAAACATTATATTTTAGGTAATCCTATCAATGTTGAAACTAATATTATTGAAACCATAACCCGTGAGGAATACATAAGGGACACTTTCCAGAATGTTCCAGACTCCGAAAAGGTATAGGTATGTGGTACGGTAAGTAAACCGACTCCAAAACAACTCTAATGGCAATTTTTATCAGTTTTGGATTATTTAAGAATTTTAGGAAGAAAGAAGTAGTCCGAAAGGGACATGAGGCCCCCATGAGAGTGGAGGGCGCGCCCCCCTGTAGGGCGCGCCCCTGTCTCGTGGGCACCTTGTGTGCCTCCTGGACTCCGTTTTCTTGCACGTTACGTATTTTGGTCGGTAAAAATTCATTATATATACTCCCGAAGGTTTTGACCACCGTATCATGCAAATATCCTCTATTTTCGTTTCGAGCTGTTTCTGTTTTAGATCTAAGAGCATCATGTCGTCTCCAAGTGCTCGCAAGGACATGTTTTTCGAGAGGGTCATCAACCCCTATCTTGCGGAGGTGCTGCAACACCCTCAAACCATTGAGATGCGTGAGGGGGTGCTGCACATCCGCGATGTGGAGGGACCAAGGCGTACCGGAAGCGTGGAGACAAAGCTCGAAGCTGTGGAGCAACAAGTTTTCAAGTGCCAAGGGATGGTGGAGCGTGGACTCGACGCCAACCAGATGATGATCACGGAGTTCACCAACAACCACAAGTTGGATGCCAAAGTCATTGGGGATACCATCTTCAAGCTTCAAGAGAAAATCGAGCATCTCCAAGCACAGATCTATGACCTGCAAAACCAGAACTGTGAGTATGAATATAGATTTAAGAGGATGAGTTTGGATGCAGATTTAAGGATCCCGGAGACTCGATCATCCTTCTATGATGGAGAGCCTATGCCTTGGAAGACGGACGACAAGCCTACATCATCAACAATTCCTACTTCACCACCTCCGAAGAAATAATCACATGGGTATGGGCACTCCCCTTGGCAACTGCCAAGCTTGGGGGAGGTGCCCCGGTATCGTATCACCATCACACTCCTATCTTTACCGCTTTATTTAGTTCGATCCTTTTAGTAGTATCTTGATCTAGTAGATTGAAGTTTGGATATCAAGTAGTTTCGACTTTTGCTTTGTGATCTCTTTATGTAATCGAGTCCGTGTGCTATCTATAATAAAGATTAGTGTTGAGTCAAAGCTATGTTGCTATGATCTTGAGAAAGTAGAAAGAATAAAAGAGTTCATATTGATCTTATGGATACTGATAACTTCACACACAGAAAGTATGAGGCATAAAAATTGTTGAGAGTTGATGAACATAGCCTTGGTCATCGTTGCAATTAATAGGAAGTGATGAGGAAAGAGGAGTTCACATATAAATATATTATCTTGGACATCTTTTATGATTGTGAAGCACTCATTAAGTATGACATGCTAAAAGAGTTGATGTTGGACAAGGAAGACAACGTAATGGTTTATTTTCCGACATCTCAGTTAAAGTATATTGTCATTGACCTTCCAAACATGTTGAGCTTGCCTTTCCCCCTCATGCTAGCCAAATTCCTCGCACCAAGTAGAGATACTACTTGTGCTTCCAAATATCCTTAAACCCAGTTTTGCCATGAGAGTCCACCATACCTACCTATGGATTGAGTAAGATCCTTCAAGTAAGTTGTCATCGGTGCAAGCAATAAAAATTGCTCTCTAAATATGCATGACTTATTAGTGCAGAGAAAATAAGCTTTGTACGAACTTGTTGTGGAAGTAATAAAAGCGACGGGCTGCATAATAAAGGTCCACATACAAGGGGCAATATAAAGTGACGTTCTTTTAAATTAAGATTTTGTGCATCAACCCTAAACACGCATGACAACCTCTGCTTCCCTCTGCGAAGGGCCTATCTTTTACTTTATGTTTTTACTTTATGCTTGAGTCAAGGTGATCCTCACCTTTCCCTTTTTCATTTTATCCTTTGGCAAGCTCTTCGTGTTTGACAGATCATGATGCATATATCCAATTGGATGTAAGTTAGCATAGGCTATTATTGTTGACATCACCTAATGGTGAATACGTTGGGAGGCAACACAATAAGCCCCTATCTTTCTCAATGTCCGGATGAAACTCTATAACCACAAGTATTGCGTGAGTTAACAATTATAGGAGACTACGAGATAGTTGAGTATGTGAGCTTGCTGAAAAGCTCTATTATTGACTCTTTCTGATGTTACGATAAATTGCAATTGCTTCAATGACTGAGATTATAGTTTGTTAGTTCCCAATGAAGTATTTTAACCATACTTGACATTGTGAATTGCTTGTTACTTGAGCATAGGAGATCATATGACAAAATCTATATATGTTGCTGTTATTAGAATGATCATGATGCCCTCATGTCCGTATTTTATTTTTATTGACACCTCTATCTCTAAACATGTGGACATATTTTCCGATTTCGGCTTCCGCTTGAGGACAAGCGAGGTCTAAGCTTGGGGGAGTAGATACGTCCATTATGCATCATGCTTTTATATCAATATTTATTCCATTATGGGCTGTTATTACACATTATATCTCAATACTTATGGCTATTCTCTCTTATTTTACAAGGTTTGCCATGAAGAGGGGGAATGCCGGCAGCTGGAATTCTAGCTGGAAAAGGAGCAAATGTTGGAAACCTATTCTGCACAGCTCCAAAAGTCCTGAGAGTCCACGAAACAACTTTTTGGATTTAATAAGAATTTATGAGCAAAAGAAATAGGCCAGGGGGGCCACACCCTGTCGAGGAGACAGGGGGGCGCCCCCCCCCCCCCTACAGGGCGCGCCCCTATCTCCTGGGCCCCTGGTGGGCCTCCGGCGTCCATCTTCTGCTATATCATCACTTTTACCCTGAAAAAAATCATGGGCAAGCTTACGGGATGAAACTCCGCCGCCATGAGGCGGAACCTTGGCGGAATCAATCTAGGGCGCTGGCGGTGCTGTTCTGCCAGGGACACTTCCCTCCGAGAGGGGGAAATCATCACCAACGTCATCACCAACGATCCTATCACCGGGAGGGGGTCAATCTCCATCAACATCTTCACCAGCACCATCTCCTCTCAAAACCCTAGTTCATCTCTTGTATCCAATCTTGTATCAAAACCACAAATTGGTACATGTGGGTTGCTAGTAGTGTTGATTACTCCTTGTAGTTGATGCTAATTGGTTTACTTGGTGGAAGATCATATGTTCATATCCTTTATCCATATTATTACTCCTCTGATTATGAACATGAATATGCTTTGTGAGTAGTTACGTTTGTTCCTGAGGACATGGGTGAAGTCTTGCTATTAGTAGTCATGTGAATTTGGTATTCGTTCGATATTTTGATGAGATGTATGTTGTCTTTTCCTCTAGTGGTGTTATGTGAACATCGACTACATGACACTTCACCATTATTTGGGCCTAGAGGAAGGCATGGGGAAGTAATAAATAGATGATGGGTTGCTAGAGTGACAGAAGCTTAAACCCTAGTTTATGCGTTGCTTCGTTAGGGGCTGATATGGATCCATACGCTTAATGTTGTGGTTAGGTTTACCTTAATACTTCTTTTTGCAGTTGCGGATGCTTGCAATAGGGGTTGATCCTAAGTGGGATGCTTGTCCAAGTTAGGGTAGTACCCAAGTACCGGTCACCCACATATCAAATTATCAAAGTACCGAACGCGAATCATATGAACGTGATGAAAACTTGCTTGACGATAATTCCCAATGTGTCCTCGGGAGCTCCTTTATTATTATTAGAATTTGTCCAGGCTTATCCTTTGCTACATAAAGGATTGGGCCACCCTTCTGCACTTTATTTACTTTATTTACTTGTTGCTCGTTACTATTTATCTTATCACAAAACTATCTATTACCTACTATTTCAGTGCTTGCAGAGAAAACCTTACTGAAAACCGCTTATCATTTCCTTCTGCTCCTCGTTGGGTTCGACACTCTTACTTATCGAAAGGACTACGATAGATCCCCTACACTTGTGGGTCATCACATAATGTTCCACATCCCCATATAATTTTGGGTTTGCGATATAATCAGCCATATAGCTCTCTCCCTCCGAATCTTGGGACGACATCTTGCTTTATTCTGCAACAGGAACAACTCGAAACGAAAACAGGCGATATTTGCGTGATACGTGGTCAAAACCTTCAGGAGTATATATAATGAATTTTTACCGACCAAAATACGCATTGTGCAAGAAAACGAAGTCCGGGAGGCACACGAGGTGCCCACGAGACAGGGGGCGCGCCCTATAGGGGGGGGCTCCACTCTTGTCGGTGTACTAGAGTAGGGGTACCCTAGTATCCCGAACTTGTGCACGGGCAGTCGCAGCACCCTGCGGCAAGGCTTGCCGGGTGACCGCCAAGGTCCTCTGTGGTTCCTTTGGAGCCGTTCAAGAACAAAGTATTCAAGACAAGACCCCGGCAAGAGGAGCTTGCCGGGAAGGCCAACCGAGGCATTCAAGCCAAGGAGACAAGACCCCGGCAAGAGGAGCTTGCCGGGAAGGCCAACCAAGGCATCTCAAGGAACTTGCCGCGACGCGCCGCGCATCCCGGCAAGGCCCAGTGAGCGACAAGCTTCCGGGCGCGACAAGACAACAACCGCGGCAAGGCGCTTGCCGCGGCAAGCCACCACTCTGTGCCCACGCTCCAGCGCATCCACCAACGTGTCGCCCTGGGGCTTTTTCAGGCGCACGTGGCGAGAGGCTGTGCAGCCAGCGGTGCGCGGTGGCAAGCGGCGCTGACAAGATGGCCATCGTGGCAAGCGGTGGCGCCCCTGACGGTCCCTGTTTGCACTGTTTGGGCGACGCAGACGGGCATTTAATGCCCTTGTCCGCTGCCGTCGGGGTTAGGTAGGATACACTGTACAGGTAGTTGTACCTACCTCAAATCCTTTTCCATTTTTACCCTTGTCTACGTTGCCACCTGTCGGTGACCCCTTGAGCATATAAAAGGAGGCCCATGCGCAACGTAGAAGGGGTTCGGAAGTCTCGAAGCCAGAAACACTCTCACGCTCGGTCTCGTTAGCAGCTAGAGGGTACTATAGCTCTCAGCGCTCCCGAGCAAGAACATAATACAATCAGGCAAGCAGCAGTAGGAGTGTTATCGCTCCAGAGAGCTCCGAAGCTGGGTAAACTGCTTGTGTGCTTCGCCTCGATCTGCTCTTCGTGCGATCTCCGCCCCCCGCCGAACCGAAAGGGGCCCGGTCCGCCGGTCCCATAGGTGTTCGTGGATCAGTTTCCCCGACATCTTTGGCGCGCCAGGTAGGGGCTGTCGAGGTTGTGTGAACCTGATCCGGCGTTCACACGAGCTAGATCTTCATTTCCTTCATCAACATGCCACCGAAGAAGAAGACTTCGGAAGCAGTTGTTCTGTCCACGTCGATCCCACCACCACCGGAGCAAACGGGTGGTGGGATAGACGCCGGCGGAAGAACGGGCATCGACGACGGAGATCATGGTGCTGCCGGGTCCAAGGACAAGGCTGCGCAAACCTCGGCGTCCGTACGTGCACCGCGCCCATCTTAGGAGGCGCAGGACCGACAGCATCCTGGTACTCGCAGTGCCATGCGTCCGTTGAACCAAGATCGAGCTGGCGGATCTCAGGGTGCTCAAGACCAGCATGCGCGTCAACATGCTGACACGAGCGAGGCACGGTCGCCTGGACGGGATACTGCTCCTTCTAACATAGTTAGAAGTCCGAGCATATCCCGCTCCTCGCACCGTCCGCCACTGCCGCCCACCACTCGAGCAGAAGCTTTGGCGCGAGCTCAACTGCTCCTGGATTACCCTCCAACAATAGACAAGATCGATGAATGGAGGGCCACCATTGAGAGTCTCATCGGCTTCGCCAACGGCGACACTCCGCGGCAGCCGAGTACATCGATGCCGCGGCAGGACTGCCAGGCGCGAGCCGATGGCGACAAAACCAGTGGGGGTGCAACCACCATGCACTCTCCACCCCAAAGACCAAGATCACCGACTCGCCGGATCCACCTCGACAGCGACTCCACCGCGTCATCGGATCCACGAGCTCGTCGCGACCGGCGCCAAGTTCTTCACGAACGACAGCGAGAAGATGCTCGTACTCGCATCGAGCGCCAAAGAGAAGCGCGGCGTCAATCCGACCAGCACACTGGGCCCTCTGTCGACATGCATGCGCCAGGGGAACCAGGCAACTTGCCGTACGCGGTAGGTTGCCCTGCGTTTACTCGTGAGCTGCGGCAAGTCCAGTGGCCCAGCAAGAAGAATTTCAAGCCAGATGTACCAGAGAAGTACGACGGCAAGTCGCATCCGTCGGAGTTCCTCAGCATCTACACCATCGCGGTGCAGGCTGCCGGGTGGCGGGACGACAAGATCCTTGCCAACTACTTCCCGCTGGTGCTCAAGCCCAATGTCAGATCCTGGCTTATGCACTTGCCGGACAACTCCATATCCTCCTGGGCAGACCTATGCCATCAGTTTGTCGGCGCCTTTACAGGCAGCCACAAGCCTCATGGCCAAGAGAGCGACCTTCATCTGCTCGCCCAGAAGGAAGGAGAGCCCCTGCACAAATATATTCAGAGATTCAGCCGTGTACAGCACAACATCCCAGATGTTCACCCCGTCGCGGTCATCAGCGTGTTCCATCAGAACGTGCGAAACCGCAGGATGCGGGAGGAGATGGTGATGTGCAAGATCAGGGACGTCAGTGAGCTATATGCCCTGGCTGACAAGTGTGCACGTGCTGAGGAAGGGAGGAAACTCCCTGGAGAGAATACAGTAGCAGGAGGATCTGATAGTGAGGACGCTGCCCCGGCAAAGAAAAACCAGTGGCGGAACAATAGGAAGAAGAAAAGTAAAGATGTGCTAGTCGTTGAGCAGTCCGGAAATGGACGTGGCGCCAAGAAAGCCAAAGCTGGCACCTCCGGCGAGCAGGCTGTGGCGGTCACTGACAAGCAGGACGGCACCAGCAAGCAGTACTGCAAGATCCACCGCACCAAGGGCCATGATCTCCAGAGCTGCAAGAAGGTCGAGCAGCTTGTCGAGCAGCAAAAGGCTGAGTACGAGCGACGCGACAAGGAGAAGGCCCAGGAAGGTGCTGGAGGAGCCGGCAAGAAACGCCCCGGCCGAGGAGGACGCTGCGGCAAGGCCAATCAGCGGCAAGGAGACAGACCTCCCCGCGGCCGCGACAAGGATGAAGATGACGACGACGACGAAGATATGGATGATGACGAGGCCGATGAGTAGGAGTTCCAGAAAGCCACAGAGGTCCTGTGCGTTGACGGCGGTGCTTCTCTGCATACTTCACACCGCCAGCTCAAGCAGTGGGTGAGGGAAGTCAATGCGGCAGAACCACCCATCGAGTCACGCAAGCCTCTGAAATGGTCCAGCACGCCTATCATCTTTGATATTGAGGACCACCCTGATCGCATAACTGCGGTCGGGTGCTTGCCGATGTTGGTTTCACCAACTATCCGCAACCTCAAGGTCACTAAGATGCTAGTTGACGGCGGGGCTGGCTTGAATCTGATCTCCTCCGCGGTACTCCAGAAACTCCAAATCCCTGATAGCGAGCTCGAAGAGACCGGCACTTTCCAAGGAATCAATCCGGGAAGGAGCAAGCCGAAGGGAAAGATCACATTGTCGGTGACATTTGGCAGCAAGTTGAACTTCAGGACTGAGAGGGTCACTTTTGACGTTGCTGACTTTCTATTGCCTTACAATGGGATACTCGGTCGTCCAGCACTCGCCAAATTCATGGCGGCCTCTCACTATGCATACAACATGCTGAAGATGCCAGGCCCGATAAGTGTCATCTCTGTCCCTGGCGACAAGAAGGATGCTCTTATCTGCGCCGACAAGATCTACCGGGAGGCAGCAGCCGCAACAAATCGCAAGTCACTTGCCGTTGAAGCTCCCGGGGGGAAGAAGAAGACCAAGTCCGGCAAGTGCTCTGCTGCCCACTCCGGCAAGCGCACCTCCTCGGAGTGCTGCGCTACCGTCGAGGACGCACCATCGAGCTCCACCGGCAAGTGTAAGAAGGCAATGGCAGCTCCACCAGAGACCAAGAAGGTGCCCGCCAAGGAGGACGGCACTGGTGGTACCTTCACCATCAGTGCCACTCTCGACCCTAAATAGGAAAGCGCGCTCGTTACTTTCCTGCGGGCGAACATCGACGTGTTTGCATGGCAAACGTCTGACATCCCCGGTGTTCCCAGGAAAGTAATCGAGCACCATCTTGCCATTTGTCCTCATGCGCGGCCCGTCAAGCAGAAAGTTAGGAAACAAGCAGTGGAGCGCCAAGAATTCATCGCAGAAGAAATCAAGAAGTTGGAAGCAGCAGGCCTTGTCAGAGGAGTGCTCCATCCTACGTGGTTGGCCAATCCTGTAGTCGTGCGCAAGGCTAACGGGAAATGGAGGCTTTGTATCGACTTTACCGGTGTCAATAAAGCTTGTCCCAAAGATCCATTTCCCTTGCCGCGCATCGACCAGATTGTTGACTCCACGGCTGGATGTGACTTGCTTTCATTTCTTGATGCATACTCAGGATACCATCAGATCTTCATGGCAGAAGAGGATGAGGAGAAGACCGCATTCATCACCCCATGTGGCACATACTGTTTTATATGGATGCCTTTTGGTTTAAAGAATGCTGGTTCAACATTTGCAAGGGTAGTCCATGTCGCTTTTGAGCCACAAATACACAGAAATGTGGAAGCCTACATGGATGACATAGTGGTCAAGAGCAAGGACAAGGCAACTCTAATTCAAGATTTAGACGAAACCTTTGCAAATCTGCGCAAGATCAACCTCAAGCTTAACCCCGAGAAGTGCGTGTTTGGAGTCCCCTCCGGCAAACTTCTCGGGTTCTTCGTGTCTCAGCGGGGAATTGAAGCCAATCCCGACAAGATCAAGGCCATTGAGCAGATTGAAGCACCAAAGCGCGTCAAGGTTGTACGAAGACTTGCCGGTTACGTGGCTGCCCTCAGCAGGTTTATCTCTAGGTCTGCCGAGCGCGCCCTGCCGTTTTTCAAAATATTGAAAAAGGCAGGTCCAATGAAATGGACTCCGGAGGCGGAGGCTGCGCTGCAGGACTTGAAGAGATACCTGTCCTCCACTCCAATACTTGTCGCACCTAAGCCACAAGAGAAGTTGCTGCTATATTTAGCGGCAACCAATCAAGTGGTTAGTGCTGCGTTAGTGGCGGAGAGGGAGGTGGACGATGAGCCGGCAACCACGGCAGATGCATCCAGCGACAAGCAGGCGACTTCGCCGACAAGCTCTGGTCCCGACAAAGATGGATCTGCGCAGGTGCGTGAGGAGAAGCAGAAGAGAATGGTGCAGCGCCCAGTTTACTTTGTCAATTCCCTTCTGCAGGGGGCTAGGTCAAGGTACTCTGGTGTGCAGAAATTGCGTTTCGGCCTTCTCATGGCCTCGAGAAAGCTGCGCCATTACTTCCAAGCACATGAGATCACAGTTGTCACTCGTTTTCCGCTGAAGAGGATACTGCAAAATCCAGAAGCAACAGGCAGGATTGTCGAGTGGGCACTAGAACTGTCAAGCTTTGGCCTCAAGTTTGAGAGCACTTCAACTATCCAAAGCAGAGCATTGGCAGAGTTCATAGCGGAGTGGACGCCAACACAAGATGAAGAAATTCCAGAAACGAGCATCCCCGTCAAGGAAACAAGCAAAGAGTGGCTGATGTACTTTGATGGTGCCTTCTCGCTGCAAGGCGCCGGTGCAGGCGTGCTACTTGTTGCACCCACCGGAGAGCACATCAAGTACGTAGTCCAGATGCACTTTCCCAAGGAGCAAGCAACGAACAATACTGCAGAGTATGAAGGTTTGCTTGCCGGTCTCAGGATCGCCGCAGACCTTGGGATCAAGAAGCTCATTGTCAGGGGTGACTCACAGCTTGTCGTCCGCCAAGTGAACAAAAATTATCAGAGTCCGTTGATGGAAGCTTACGTTGATGAAGTGAGAAAGCTAGAAGAGCACTTTGACGGCCTACAGATGGAGCATGTTCCAAGAGCTCAGAACGACATTGCCGATGGCCTGTCAAACTGCGCCGCACTTAAGTTACCTGTGGAACCAGGGATCTTTGTGCTCAAGCTGACTCAACCGTCTGTAACACCGTCAATTGGACAGAGCAAGAAGAGGAAGTTGATTTCTGGTGACTATTTTTCGGCAGAGCTTCCCGAAGCCGCCGCCAAGAGGGTCCCCAAGATCAACACCAAAAGTGCTGAGGAGCAGTCTGCTCCGGCAGGCCCTAGGGTCTGTTCCATTGAAGCAGACGCTCCCGACAAGTTTTCCTCCGGCAAGCTTGCCGGGGAACATCAAGCTCCGGCGGAGCCACAGGTTCTTGCCGTAGAAGCGGATGTTCCCACAGTAGCAGATGTGCCTTTAGTCCTTGTTGTCGAGCCGCAAGCTCCAGCATGGGCACAGCAGATTGCCGTTTCCTTCAGACAGGAGAACTTCCTGAAGAGCAAGAAGAAGCGGAAAGAGTAGCCCGGCAGTCAAGTATGTACAAGTTTGTTAAAAGCACACTGTACAGAAGAAGACTCAACGGTGTGAAATTGAAGTGTATTTCCCGGGAAGACGGACAATAGCTGTTGGCAGAGATACATGGAGGCATATGTGGTCACCACATTGGCGCAAGAGCACTTGCCGGCAAAGCCTTCCGGCAAGGTTTCTTTTGGCCGACAGCCCTCCAGGATGCAACTGCACAAGTAACCAAGTGTGAAGCGTGCCAGTTCCATTCCAAGCAGATACACCAGCCAGCTCAAGCTCTCCAGATGATCCCTTTATCCTGGCCATTCTCGGTCTGGGGGCTCGACATCCTCGGGCCCTTCCCCCGAGCTGTCGGGGGCTTTGAGTACTTGTACGTTGCAATCGACAAGTTCACAAAGTGGCCGGAAGTGGAACCAGTGAGGAAGGTGACAGCACAGTCAGCAGTCAAGTTCTTCAGGTCGATTGTTTGCCGTTTCGGAATCCCTAACAGGATCATCACCGACAACGGCACGCAATTTACGAGCCGCACCTTCATGCAGTACGTCCGAGATCTTGGCGCCAAGGTCTGCTTCGCTTCTGTTGCTCATCCGAGAAGCAACGGTCAAGCGGAGAGGGCAAATGCTGAAGTGCTGCGAGACCAGGACTTTCGACAGGCTGCGCAAGTGCGGAAAGAACTGGATTGAGGAGCTGCCGGTGGTTCTTTGGTCGATCGGGACGATGCCAAATCGAGCCACTGGCCAGACACCTTTCGCTCTAGTATATGGAGCAGAGGCAGTTCTCCCCACGGAACTCGTATACGGGTCACCTCGAGTGCTTGCTTATGATGAGCTTGAGCAAGAGCAGCTGCGACAAGATGACACGCTGCTCCTTGAGGAGGACCGTCTTCAGGCCGCTGTACGAGCTGCTCGATACCAGCAAGCTTTGCGCCGCTACCATAGCCGCAAAGTTAGTGCCAGAAGTTTCGAGGAAGGCGACCTTGTTCTTCGGCGCGTTCAGTCCGCCAAGAATTCCAACAAGTTGACGCCGAAGTGGGAAGTCCCTTACCGGGTGAAACGAGTCACTAGGCTCGGCGCTGTCCGCCTTGAGACCGAAGATGGCATTCCGGTGAGCAACTCCTGGAACATTGAGCATCTTCGTAAGTTTTACCCGTAGGGCGCGGTTGCCGGAACCTGTTCCGGCAACCACCTTTTGTACAAGTCTTGTCGATGTTGCATGTAATCCTTCGTACAAAGCCGTGCGCAGACCCCGTGCATAAATAAAGCTCATGTGCTCCGCACATCCTGTCAATTTCATGCTTTCTTTCTTTTTGCATGTATTATCTGACACTTTGTGCAGCACCTACCCCTGGTAAGCAATAACGAGCCGTAAGGCTCCGTATCTTTATTTTCTCTTATTTCTCTTTCTCAAAGAAAGGAAGGTTCCCTCGCCCACACGTTTGCCGGGGGGAAAGGAGAAGATGATGATGTGGACCAGGCGTCGTTCAAGAAAGTTCCACCTTACCGGGAAGCAAACGGCAGAAAAGCTAAGTTGCCAAAGTTTGAGCAATCCGTTTTAAAAAATTTAAGTTATCTTCCGTGAACGATCGTGCTTTGTATGGAAAACCTGTGTGCAGAGGAACCAACTCGTAGCTAGTTGCACCCTTACTTTGTTTCGAGTCCGCTCAACAACTTAAGTGAGCTGCGACTAGTTGCGACAAGGTTTCTTGTCGGAAGCGGCACCGCCAGCAGGCTGCTGACGTCCCGCACTCAGCACTTGCGGCCCAGGTGCCTGCGCCGACAAGTTCCCTAAAAGCGTAGGGCAAAAACATACAAAGGAAGGAATCAAGTAGAGGAAATAACATAGCAATAACTACCCAAATAGAAGTTATATTACAAGATAACTTGTCGCAGCTCTAACAGATTGTTCTCATAACATGACCAGCAGCGACAAGAAAAAGAGAAAACGGGCGGCCTAATCTACGCGATTGCCCTCAACCCTCTTGATCCCGCTCACCTTGTCCACAATGGGTGCGACAAGGGCCTTGAGCGCTTCCAGATCAGCATCCGGCGGCAAGGACCTGAGGACGTTGGTGAGGTTGAGGCCTGGGTTGCGGAAGGCCACCTTCACCAGCACCTTCTGAAGAGCTCCCGCGCAGATCTTGCGCGACTCATCGGCCAGCTGCTTTGGGATCCTCTCCCGGAGTTGCTGGAGGGCCGTCGCCACGCCTTTGAAGAACAAGCTGAGCTTGGCGCTGGGTTGGAGGTGCTCATCGGAGGAGTACCCAAGATCCTCCATCCCCAGCTGCGCCAACTCCCTGTCGATGGCTCCGGCAACATCCACAAGACCCTCCGTCCAGTGCTCCACATTCTCCCTGAAGGTGTTCTGGGCGGCGGCGGCACTCGCCAGCAGCGCCTCGTCGGCCTTGATCTTCTCCGTCAAGGCCACCTCCCGCTCCCTGGCGCCATCGAGTGTCTGGGTCAAGGTGGTCAGCTTCAGCTCAAGATCAGCGTTGGAGTCCTTGGCGGCGCTAAGCTCTTTGCTCCTCTCGGCAAGAAGACCCTGCAGCTCGCCATGAGCGGCGGCATCCTTCTCGCGCTCAAGCTTGAGCGCGGCAAGCTCCTCGCCACTCGCCTTGAGATCGGCCTCCAGCTGCGCCACCTTCGTCTCCAGCTCCTTCTTGGCGGCCTCGGCAGCTGCGGCAGCATCCGTTGCTTCCTTTAGAGCCCCGCCAACTGTTTGCTCGCGCGCGGCAAGCTCCTCCTCATGGCTGTCAAGGTTAACCTTGCGCTACGTCAACTCGCCTTCCTACGCAAATAGCTTCTTGGCAGTCAGACGCTGTTGCTCTTCAGCTTCCGCCTTCTCGAGGAGGAAGGCTTTTCGCTCCTCGGCGAGTTGCTCCCGCTCCTCTGCCAGGGACCGGAGAGCCTCCTGCCTCAGACCCCGGAGCTCCTCCGCACGCTTCTCGATATCCACTCCCGCCTTCGCGACAAGTGCCTCTCGCGATTCCAGCTTGGCTTGTCGGGCGCGGTAGAGCGACATCAGCTTCCGCAGCAGCCGCTCCTCCTCAGGCTCGTCGCTGCTGCTGCTTGGCGCGTCGACCAGCGTCAGCCCAGCGGAGGCGAGCACCTCTCCATCCAGGATTTCTCCCTCGACCGGCACCCTGGAGCTTGACGCCCAGGGGAGCTTGATGAAGATGCCATCGCCGGCCTTCAAGTAGGCGCCGGGCTGAGGCTCTTCGGAGCCTGGCGCTGCAGCAGCGGTGGAGGGATCGGCGGTCGGCGTAGCGCCTGGCGCTCCTGCGGCCTCAGGGCCGTCAGTGCGATCGCCGGACCCCTCGCCGGCTTCTGCGGCGGCAGCTTTGGCGGCCTCTTCCCCGGCGGGATCATCAGCGACGGCTTCCTCCTCGTTGGCGACGGCGTCGTCGGTATTGCCACGCGCGTTCTACTCGCCGGCGACCTCGGTCTCCATCGGCTCCGTGGCAAATGGATCTGACGGCCGGAAAAGGGGAGAGAAAAGTCAAGCAAATATTCAAAAAGAAAATCAGAAGAAGAAGAACCCAAGGGAAGTCTTCAGGCAAGAGGGTTACCTGTACTTGGATCTGCAGTCGTGGTTTCAACCACTGGAGAGTCGCTGGTGTTGTCCCTTGCCGGAGAACTATCCCTTGCCGGAGAATTCTCCCCTGCCGGAGAACGCTCCCTTGCCGGGGAATCCTCCCTTGGCGGTGTAGTCGAAGCAGATAGCATTTCGGGAGCGGCTTCCGGGCACTCCTGGTGAGGCTGCTCTGCTCCTACACAAACCAACAGTCGGATATCAGCAAAGAAAGAGCACCCATGCGCGCCTAACAGAAGGAAGTAAACCATATACTTACGATGGGGGCTGCGCTGGGGGCTGCGCTGGGGAATGGTTGCCGGGTCCGGCAAGATGGTCTCGGACTCGTCCCCTGCTGTCGCGGTGGGTTCGTCCTCGATGACAATCACCGGGGCCTTGGCTCTCTTCGCCGCTCTCTGGGCCAGCGTCCTGAAAAGGAATGGGTTCAGAGTGAAGCAAATTAGATACAAGACGAAACAGCAAGAATTGAAGAACTACAAGTACAGCAAAGAATCTTACTCTTCTTCTTCCTCGTCGGAGCTGAGCGCGGAGAGGTCGAAGTCCAGCTCGCCTCCGGCGCGACGAGGCGGAGGAGTAGGTTCCCTTGTCCGCTTGGTAGGGGCAGAAGCGGTGGACCAAGAAGACCCCGCTCCAGTTGCCGCAGCGGCGTGAGGTGCTCCCGCGGCAACAGTACTTGCCGCGGTGGAGCGCGTCGCGCGGCGCAGCGACTGTTGACTCGTCTGCCGCCCCGCTACGTCCCTGGCCTTGCGGAGACGCCTTCTTGGTGGAGCTGGGGGCTCCACTTGCGGCGGGCTGTCTGGAGGTGGAGAAGAGGTGGAGTCGATCCTCAACGAGTCGCTCGCGCCCTCGGCGGGCTCGCTCGACTCAGCTTCAGGCCCGGCAAGCTCCTCCTCGCCGGCAAGCTCTTCCTCGCCGGCAAACTCCTCTCGCTCGGCAAGGCTTGCCGCCTCTGCTGCCTCCGCCTCCTCCACGGTGAATCCAAACATGCCCGCGGCAGCGGCTGCCGCCGCCTCTTCCAGCCTGGTGGCGATGCGCTGCATCTCGTCATCGGTGGTGTCGCGGGTGAGGCTCTTCTGTTCGTCGGCACGGACTGGCACTTCTACCAAGCTGTCGAAAAACACCTGCACGAAGTCGTCGGCAGGCTCTTGCCAAGTGGGGACAATTCCATGCGAGTCGCACAGCGGCATCATTGCACGGATGCGGTCGAGCGAGGAGTTGTTGCACAGCGGAACAACGTTCCTCGGCAACCTGAACGCTCCGGGATGTTCAGGATCATGCTTGAACAGCTCCAGGAGCATCGCGTCCAGTTCCAAGACAGTGAAGTTGAAGTTGAGGCCCGGGCGCAACCTCATGATATCTGCCGCATTCTGGAACTCCCAGGCGGGTCTCCTCCTCTCCTGCAGGGGGGCGATGCGGCGGCGAAGGAAATCTGCGCCAACGGCGCCTACAGTCAGCCCGGCAAGCCTAAGGCGTAGGATCCTGGTGACAGCAATCTTCAGCCTAGCGTCTTCCGGGGCCATGTTGCTCCAATCGTTGTCGCGTACTACTGGGGCTTGGCACTGGGCGGTAAATGGCTGCGGGTTCTTCTCGACAATCCAGCACCAGTCTGCTCTCCACTCGTCCCACTTGCTGCGGAGCTCTCCCTCCAGATAAGCATCCTTCTTGCCAAGTCTCGAGATCCAGGCGATTCCGCCGGATAGGGGCTCTCCTCTCTCGACTCGGGGTATAAAGAAGTGGCGGAAGAGAGCTACGTTTGGATGGACTCCGACAAAGTTTTCGCAAAGATGTGCGAAAACTGCCATGGTCAGAACAGCATTGGGGGTGAAGTCAAGGAGGTGGAGCCCATAGGTGTTCATGATATCGCAGAAGAATTCGGAGAAAGGCGGGCAGAGCCCGCAGTAGAAGAACAGCGCGAAGAAAGGGTATCCAGTCGGAGCTAGCTCCGAAGCGGCAGCTGAGAGTACCTTTGTGCGCGGATGCGCTCGTGTCTGCGTCGACCAGAAGAGGTAGTAGTACTCCCTCAGCTCCTTCGCGGCGAGCTGGGGGGGGAAAGATTGCCCGCTCCTTTCACAGCGCCGCGAGCCGCTGCGCCTCGGCCGACTTCATGCCCTTCCCCTTGTCGGCTTTCGGAGCCATGGCGGAGGTGGCGGGGGAGGTCGACGGCGTTGGTGGTGCTGGTGGCGATGGGGGGCGAAGCGCTGCTCTCTTTCAGCTTTGGGAAGAAGGGGGGAGCGGCGGAGATTTCTGAGTGGAGTAGCAACCGGCGAGATGGGCAACTGCCCCTGTTTCCCCTGCTTATAAGGGGGGGGAGGGGGCGGACGTTCCGCTTTTCCGAATAAAGAAACCACCCACGATCTCTCTCACGATGCCGCATTCAACGCGTGCCGTTAGGGGAGGGCGCGGTGGATACAGAGTAAGATACGGCGTAACCCAGGCCGCGCGTGCCCGTGCCCTGTTTTGGGCCTAGTCCGACAGCGCTTGGCACCATGTGTGGCCCAGGCCCGGGGGCTCCTGTCGGTGTACTAGAGTAGGGGTACCCTAGTATCCCGAACCTGTGCACGGGCAGTCGCAGCGCCCTGCGGCAAGGCTTGCCGGGTGACCGCCAAGGTCCTCCGTGGTTCCTTTGGGGCCGTTCAAGAACAAAGTATTCAAGACAAGACCCCGGCAAGAGGAGCTTGCCGGGAAGGCCAACCGAGGCATTCAAGCCAAGGAGACAAGACCCCGGCAAGAGGAGCTTGCCGGGAAGGCCAACCAAGGCATCTGAAGGAACTTGCCGCGACGCGCCGCGCGTCCCGGCAAGGCCCGGTGAGCGACAAGCTTCCGGGCGCGACAAGACAACAACCGCGGCAAGGTGCTTGCCGCGGCAAGGTGCTTGCCGTGGCAAGCCACCACTCTGTGCCCATGCTCCAGCGCATCCACCAACGTGTCGCCCTGGGGCTTTTTCAGGCGCGCGTGGCGAGAGGCTGTGCAGCCAGTGGTGCGCGGTGGCAAGCGGCGCTGACAAGATGGCCATCGTGGCAAGCAGTGGCGCCCCTGACGGTCCCTGTTTGCACTGTTTGGGCGACGCAGACGGGCATTTAATGCCCTTGTCCCCTGCCGTCAGGGTTAGGTAGGATACACTGTACAGGTAGTTGTACCTACCTCAAATCTTTTTCCATTTTTACCCTTGTCTACGTTGCCACCTGTCGGTGACCCCTTGAGCATATAAAAGGAGGCCCATGCGCAACGTAGAAGGGGTTCGAAAGTCTCAAAGCCAGAAACACTCTCACGCTCGGTCTCGTTAGCAGCTAGAGGGTACTGTAGCTCTCAGCGCTCCCGAGCAAGAACATAATACAATCAGACAAGCAGCAGTAGGAGTGTTATCTCTCCGGAGAGCTCCGAAGCTGGGTAAACTGCTCGTGTGCTTCGCCTCGATCTGCTCTTCGTGCGATCTCCGCCCCCCGCCGAACCGAAAGGGGCCCGGTCCGCCGGTCCCATAGGTGTTCATGGATCAGTTTCCCCGACACTCTCGTGGGGACCTCATGTCCCTTTCGGACTACTTATTCCTTCCTAAAATTCTTAAATAATCCAAAACTGATAAAAATGCCATTGGAGTTGTTTTGGAGTCGGTTTACTTACCGTACCACATACCTATACCTTTTCGGAGTCTGGAACGTTCTGGAAAGTGTCCCTTATGTATTCCTCAGGGTTTACAGTTTCAATAATATTAGTTTCAACATTGATAGGATTACCTGAAATATAGTGTTTAATTCTTTGACCGTTCACCACCCTTGGATTTGTGCCTTCAAAGTTGTTGATTTTTATAGCACCAGAACGATAGACCTCCTCAATGACGTAGGGACCTTCCCATTTTGAGAGAAGTTTTCCTGCAAAAAATCTTAAACGAGAGTTGAATAATAACACAGAATCTCCTACGTTAAACTCACGCTTTTGTATCCTCTTATCATGCCAGCGTTTGACTTTTTCTTTGAAAAGCTTGGCATTCTCATATGCTTGGGTTCTCTATTCATCAAGTGAGCTAATATCAAACAACCTCTTCTCACCGGCAAGTTTGAAGTCATAATTGAGCTCTTTAATAGCCCAATATGCCTTATGTTCAAGTTCAAGAGGTAAATGACATGCTTTTCCATAAACCATCTTATAGCGAGACATACCCATAGGAACTTTGTATGCAGTTCTATCGGCCCATAATGCATCATCAAGTTTTTTGGACCAATTCTTTCTAGATCTATTCACAGTCTTTTGCAAAATTAATTTGAGCTCTCTATTGCTCAACTCTACTTGACCACTAGACTGTGGATGATAAGGAGATGCTATTCTATGATTGACATCATACTTAGCGAGCATCTTACAGAAAGCACCATGAATGAAATGTGAACCACCATCAGTCATGTGATATCTAGGGACTCCAAACCTCGGAAAAATAACTTCTTTAAGCATTTTAATTGAAGTGTTATGATCAGCACTACTAGTTGGAATAGCTTCTACCCACTTAGTAACGTAATCAACAACAACTAAAATATGTGTATAACCATTAGAGGCAGGAAGGTCCCATATAATCAAAGCCCCAAACATCAAACGGTTCAATAACAAGAGAATAATTCATAGGCATTTCTTGACGTCTACTAATGTTACCTATTCTTTGACATTCATCACAAGATAAGACAAACTTACGAGCATCTTTGAAGAGAGTAGGCCAATAAAATTCAGAGTGTAGTACCTTGTGTGCAGTTCTATCTCCAGTGTGGTGTCCTCCATAAGATTCAGAGTGACACTTACGTAGGATCTGTTCCTATTCATGCTCAGGCACACAACGTCTAATAACACCATCTACTCCTTCTTTATAAAGGTGTGGATCATCCTAGAAGTAATGTCTTAAATCATAAAAGAACTTTTTCTTTTGCTGGTATGTGAAACTAGGCGGTATATATTTAGCAACAATGTAATTAGCATAATCAGCATACCAAGGAGCAGTACGAGAAGCATTGACAACCGCTAATTGTTCATCAGGAAAGCTATCATTAATAGGCAGTGTGTCATCAAGAACATTCTCTAACCTAGACAAGTTATCTGCAACGGGGTTCTCAGCTCCCTTTCTATCAATAATATGCAAGTCAAATTCTTGGAGCAAGGAACCCATCTAATGAGTCTAGGCTTATCATCTTTCTTTTCCATAAGATATTTAATAGCAGCATGATCAGTGTGAATAGTAACTTTGGAATCAACAATATAAGGTCTAAACTTATCACATGCAAACACAACTGCTAAGAACTCTTTTTAAGTAGTAGCATAATTTCTCTGGGCAGTGTCTAGAGTCTTACTAGCATACTGGATAACATTCAATTTCTTATTGACTCTTTGCCCTAAAACAGCACCTACAGCATAATCACTAGCATCGCACATACTTTCAAAAGGTAAATTCCAATCAGGCGGCTAAACAATAGGTGCAGTGATCAAAGCTTTCTTAAGTACTTCAAATGCTTCTACACAATCATCATCAAAGACAAAAGGAATATCTTTTTGCAATAAATTAGTCAGAGGCCTAGAGATTTTAGAAAAGTCCTTAATGAACCTCCTATAAAAATCGGCGTGGCCAAGGAAACTTCTTATACCTTTTATGTCCTTGGGACATGGCGTCTTTTCAATAGCATCAACTTTGGCTTTATCAACTTCAATACCTCTCTCGGAGATCTTGTGCCCCAAGACAATGCCTTCATTAACCATAAAGTGACACTTTTCCCAATTCAGGACGAGACTAGTGTCTTCGCACCTCCGCAAAACTCGATCAAGGTTGCTCAAACAATAATCAAAAGAGAATCCATAGACTGAGAAGTCATCCATGAATACCTCACAAATCTTTTCACAAAAATCAGAGAATATAGCCATCATGCATCTTTGAAAGGTAGCAGGTGCATTACATAAACCAAAAGGCATACATCTATAAGCAAAAGTACCAAAAGGGCAAGTAAAAGTGGTTTTAGATTGATCCTTCGCTAATACAGGTATCTGAGAGAAACTAGAATAACCATCTAGAAAGCAAAAATGTGTGTGTTTGTATAGCCTTTCTAGCATTTGATCAATAAAAGGTAAAGGGTAATGATCTTTCTTACTAGCTTTATTTAACTTACAGAAATCAACTACCATCCTATAACCTGTAATAATTCTTTGCGGGGTCAGTTCATCTTTATCAGTAGGAACAATGGTAATACCTCCCTTTTTAGGGACACAATGGACAGGGCTTACCCATTCACTATCAGCAACGGGATAAATAATACCTGCCTCAAGGAGCTTTAGTATCTCCTTTCTTACCACTTCCTTCATCTTGGGATTTAATTGTCTTTGAGGATCTCTAACTGGTTTGGCATCTTTCTCCACTGAAATTTTGTGTTGACATAATGTGGGACTAATGCCCTTAAGATCATCCAGAGTATATCCAATAGTGGCTCGGTGCTTCTTCAGAGTTTTCAATAATCTTTCTTCTTCTTTCTCTGAAAGGTTAGCACTAATAATAACAGGGTATATTTCTTTTTCATCAAGATAAGCATACTTAAGATTATCAGGTAATGGTTTGAGTTCAAACATGGGATCACCCTTGGGTGGAGGGGGATCCCCAAGAATTTCAATGGGAAGGTTATGTTTTAGCATAGGTTCCTGTTTAAGGAACACTTCATCTATTTCTTCCCTTTCCTTGATAAACATATCGTTTTCATGGTCTAGCAAATATTGTTCTAACGGATCAGTTGGAGGAACAGCAATGGAAGCAAGACCAATATTCTCATCCTTACTAGGTGGTTCCCTTTCACGAGATTGTCTACTACAACAACAACAACAACAACAACAACAAAGCCTTTAGTCCCAAACAAGTTGGGGTAGGCTAGAGGTGAAACCCATAAGATCTCGCAACCAACTCATGGCTCTGGCACATGGATAGCAAGCTTCCATGCACCCCTGTCCATAGCTAGCTCTTTGTCGATACTCCAATCCTTTAGGTCTCTCTTAACGGACTCCTCCCATGTCAAATTCAGTCGACCCCGCCCTCTCTTGACATACCATCTATGCCAACAGTAACAATATTCTTTTCACAATTAATCTTAGCACTAGCAGTATTCAAGAAGGGTCTACCAAAAAATGGGACAAAAATCATCTTGTGGGGAACCAAGAACAAGAAAATCAGCAGGGTATTTAACCTTCCCACACAAAACTTCAACATCTGTAACAATCCCAATAGGTTTAATGGTATCCCTATTAGCAAGCTTAATAGTAACATCAATGTCTTCAAATTCAACGGGTGCAATGTCGTGCATAATTTCTTTGTATAGATCATAAGGTATCGCACTAGCACTAGCACCCATGTCACATAAGCCATGATAACAATGATCTCCTAGTTTAACATAAATAACAGGCATGCCTACAACAGGTCTACGTGTCTTAGTACTAGGTCTGGTAATATTAGCAGTCTCACCCAAGAAAGAAATAACATGCCCATCTAAGTCCTCATCCAAGAGATCTTTAACCATAGCAAAACTAGGTTCAACATTGATTTGCTCAGGAGGTGTATAAGTCCTAGTATTACTCTTACGAACAACAGTCGGAGCTTTAGCATGATCTTTTATCCGAACAGGAAAAGGAGGTTTTTCAACATAAACAGTAGGAACAATAGGATCACTATAGGTAATAATCTTTTCTTCGACTGTAATAGGTGCAACTACTTTTACTTCAATAGGAGGATTATATTTAAACCACTTCTCTTTAGGGAGATCAACATGAGTAGCAAAAGATTCACAGAAAGTAGCTACTATCTCAGAGTCAAGTCCATACTTAGAGCTAAATCCATGAAAAGCATCGGTATCCATAAAAGATTTAACACAATCGAACTTAGGTGTCATACCTGACTCCTTACCATCGTCGGAACCCCAATCTTCAGAGTTGCATTTAATTCTTTCCAATAAGTCCCATTTGAAATCAATAGTATTCAGCATATAAGAACCAGTACAGGAAGTATCGAGCAGGTTGCGATTATCAAGAGAAAGTCGCGCATAAAAATTCTAAATAATCATTTCCCGAGAGAGCTCATGATTGGGGCATGAATATAACATTTTGACTTAAGCCTCCCCCAAGCTTGAGAGATGCTTTCTCCTCCGCGAGGCCAAAAATTATATATGTAATTACGATCACGATGAACAAGATGCATAGGATAGAACTTCTGGTGAAATTCCAACTTCAATCGCTTAATTCCAAGATCTCGTATCATCACATAGCCTATACCATGTCAATGCATCTCCCTTCAAAGATAAAGGGAAGACCTTACTTTTGACAACATCATCGGGAATACCTGCAAGCTTAAATAATCCACAAACTTCATCCACAAAGATAAGGTGTAAATCAGGATGCAATGTTCCGTCTCCTGCAAATGGATTAGCTAGCAGTTTTTCTATCACACCCGAAGGAATATCAAAGTGAATATTTTCATAAAGTTCGGTAGGTTGAGGAGCAACTCCTTGCTCTTCTGGTTGGGGTGAAGATACCCCAAACAAGCCCCTCAAAGGATTAGTTTCCATAGTGACAAGTAACAGAAAATTTCAGCACACTATATAAGTTTCCTTACCAAGTTCCACTCACCAAAAGCGCTACACTCCCCGACAACGGCGCCAGAAAAGAGTCTTGATGACCCACAAGTGTAGGGGATCTATCGTATTCCTTTGATAAGTAAGAGTGTCGAACCCAACGCGGAGCAGAAGTAATGATAAGCGGTTTTTAGTAAGGTTTTCTCTGCAAGCACTGAAATTGTAGGTGATAGATAATTTTGTGATAAGATAAATAGTAACGAGCAACAAGTAAATAAAGTAAAGTGCAGCAAGGTGGCCCAATCCTTTGTGTAGCAAAGGATAAGCCTAGACAAATTCTAATAATAATAAAAGAGCTCCCGAGGACACATTGGGAATTATAGTCAGGCTAGTTTTCATCATGTTCATAAGATTCGCGTTCGGTACTTTGATAATTTGATATGTGGGTGGACCGGTACTTGGGTACTGCCCTAACTTGGACAAGCATTCCACTTATGATTAACCCCTATTGCAAGCATCCGCCACTACAAAAAGGAGTATTAAGGTAAACCTAACCACAACATTAAGCGTATGGATCCATATCAGCCCCTAACGAAGCAATGCATAAACTAGGGTTTAAACTTCTGTCACTCTAGCAACCCATCATCTACTTATTAATTCCTCATGCCTTCCTCTAGGCCCAAATAATGGTGAAGTGTCATGTAGTCAACGTTCACATAACACCACTAGAGGAAAAGACAACATACATCTCATCAAAATATCGAACGAATACCAAATTCACATGACTACTAATAGCAAGACTTCACCCATGTCCTCAGGAACAAACATAACTACTCACAAAGCATATTCATGTTCATAATCAGAGGAGTAATAATATGCATAAAGGATCTGAACATATGATCTTCCACCAAGTAAACCAATTAGCATCAACTACAAGGAGTAATCAACACTACTAGCAACCCACAGGTACCAATTTGTGGTTTTGATACAAGATTGGATACAAGAGATGAACTAGGGTTTTGAGAGGAGATGGTGCTGGTGAAGATGTTGATGGAGATTGACCCCCTCCCAATGAGAGGATCGTTGGTGATGATGTTGGTGATGATTTCCCCCTTCCGGAGGGAAGTGTCCCCGGCAGAACAGCTCTGCCAGAGCCCTAGATTGATTCCGCCAAGGTTCCGCCTCGTGGCGGCGGAGTTTCGTCTCGTAAGCTTGCCCACGATTTCTTCCAGGGAAAAAGTGATGATATAGCAGAAGATGAATGCCGAAGGCCCACCAGGGGGCCCAGGAGATAGGGGGCGCCCTATAGGGGGGGCGCCCCCTGTCTCCTTGACAGGGTGTGGGCCCCCTAGCCTATTTCTTTCGCTCATAAATTCTTATTAAATCCAAAAGGTTGTTTCGTGGAGTCTCATGACTTTTGGAGCTGTGCAAAATAGGTTTCCAATGTTTGCTCCTTTTCCAGCCAGAATTCCAGCTACCGGCATTCCCCCTCTTCATGGTAAACCTTGTAAAATAAGAGAGAATAGCCATAATTATTGATATATAATGTGTAATAACAGCCCATAATGCAATAAATATTGATATAAAAGCATGATGCAAAATGAACGTATCAGTCATCTCATGGTGAATGTGGTTGGAAGCCTAAGAAAGGGGGTAAGCACTCGTAGACAATTAGCAAACTATTGTGAACATCATGCGTTTGTTTCTTGTGTCGAACCCCAAAAGGTTTATGAGGCGCTCGAGGACCCGGATTGGCTCAATGCCATACATGAAGAACTCAACAACTTCGAGTACAACAAGGTGTGGAGATTTGTGCCAAGGCCAAAGGGGAACCACAATGTCATTGGAACCAAGTGGATATTCAAGAACAAGCAAGATGCTCATGGGACCATCATTCGCAACAAGGCAAGATTGGTAGAACAAGGCTACTCCCAAGTCGAGGGTATCGACTACGGTGAAACCTTTGCTCCCGTTGCTCGCCTTGAATCCATTCATTTGTTGATTGCTTATGCTTCCCATCACAATTTTAAGTTACAACAAATGGATGTGAAGAGTGCTTTTCTTAATGGTCCTTTTAATGAGTTGGTTTATGTCAAGCAACCGCCCGGGTTCGAGGATCCCTACTTCCCCGATCATGTGTATCAACTCGATAAGGCACTCTATGGCCTTAAGCAAGCCCCACGTGCATGGTATGACCACCTTATAGAGTTGTTGCAAGATCGTGGATTTGAAGTTGGGCAAATCGATCCCACTCTTTTTACTAAAAAGTCAAAGGGGAGTTGTTTGTGTGCCAACTATATGTTGATGATATTATATTTGGTTCCCCTAACAAAGCTTTCAATGAGGAATTGCCGCTCTCATGACCTCTAAGTTCAAGATGTAGTCAATGGGAGAGTTGAAGTTCTTCCTCGGTTTCGAAGTCAAACAAACAATAAGGAACCTTCATCAACCAAACCAAATACACTCATGACATGCTCAAGAGATTCAAGCTAAGTGATGTCAAGCCGGCTTCCACTCCAATGCCCACCAACTGCCAACTTGACATTGATCCCAATGGTAAAGCGGTGGATCAAAAGGTATATCGCTCCATGATTGGATCCTTGCTTTACCTTTGTGCATCTAGACCAGATATCATGTTGAGTGTGGGAATTTGTGCATGATTTCAAGCCGCACTGAAGGAAAGCCACTTTGTGGCGGTGAAGCAAATCTTTCGATATTTGGCTCATACCCCAAACTTTGGCTTATGGTACCCAAGAGGATCCACCTTTGATCTTTTGGGCTACACAGATTCAGATTGGGCGGGAGACAAAGTGGATAGGAAGTCCACCTCCGGAGGGTGCCAACTACTTGGTTGCTCTTTAGTGAGTTGGTCTTCTAAGAAGCAAAGTTGTGTATCTCTCTTGTCCACCGAAGCAGAGTATGTGGCTGCCGGTAGTTGTTGTGCTCAACTCCTATGGATGAGGCAAACTTTAAAGGATTACAGTGTCACTTGTGATGAAGTGCCTCTTTGGTGTGACAATGAAACTGCTATCAAGATCTCTCTCAACCCGGTGCAACACTTCAAGACGAAGCATATTGAGATTCGATATCATTTAATCCGGGATCATATTAGGCGAAGGGAGATCAAGCTCAAGTATGTCAGCACTCATGATAACCTTGCAGATATCTTCACGAAGCCCTTGGATAAAGCAAGATTTCGCGAGTTAATGCATGAGCTAAATATCATCGATTCGAGCAATGTGACTTGAACCCTTACACACCCCACCACACTCAACTTGTTGTCTAGTTTAGGTGTAGGCATGGACATAGGGGGAGTGTTGTTCTCTCAATGAACCCCCCCCCCATTATGCATAAATTGATCAACTCTTCCACATTAGCCATTTTTGATGGTACGTGTGCTTCAAAGACGAGTTTTGGTCATGGGCCCAAGGATAATTCTTCGCGGTGCCATACCAATCGAGTCAAACATAGGTGGCTCCGGCCACCGCCCTCTCCTTGGAGAGGTTGTGTCTCGTTTTTGGTCCTTGTTATCTCTTGCTTTTCTCTCTTCGTGCCAAGCTTGTGTTTGAGGTGTCTCGTTTGTCAGCTCGTTGGTGTGTTCGTTCGCTTGAAGGTCCCGTCCAAAGATGTTTTTCCTTTGGTTGAAACTGCATTCTGTTGGGTTCACGGTACTGCCGTGGCCTGCCACGGTACTACCGCAAGGACACGGTACTACCGCAACCAGCACGGCAGTAATTTTTTACTGCCGCTGGTGGAGCAGTACTACCGCCCATGGCGCGATACTTCCGCCCGGGCGGTACTACCGCAAGGACGCGTGGTACTACCGCGGAGTAGCGAGCGCGTGGGGGTTAAGAGCGGGCAGGGGGAGTTCTAACTCCCCCATACCCATTCACTCTTCCTCCCCACGCTGCCTCTCTCTCTCTTGCCCAAGAACGGTGCCGGAGGCCCTCGCCGGATCTCCATCTCCGACCGCTCTCCTCGGATTCTGATCGGTGAGATCGTTTCCCACCACGTCCTCTTGCCATGGACCAAGGTTTCTCCCCAAATCCCTCTCTTATTGGTTCATTCTTTTGCTTCTAGGTTTTTGGGGAGATGCATGCGGTTCTTGAGATTTTAGGCTAAATCTTTGCAAGAGTAGGGTGTAGGAGAGTGGTAATGCATAGAGATAGTACTTGATATGTTGCCCCGTGGTAGATTTGATCGACCGTAGTACCGCTTTGTTGTCACGGTTGTACACTCAGATCCGCTTGCAGTTTCGGATCTGAAACCGTGCGGTACTACCACACCTCTAGCGCGATACTACCGCCTGTGCGGTACTACCGCTCCTCCAGCGCGGTACTACCACCCACACGGTACTACAGTGACTAGGCACAACACTAAAATTTTAGTACCGCGTGGCCAAGCAGTGCTACCGTTGTTGTCAAATCTCTCATGTGGCAATTATCAAGTGCGAGTTTTACTTGTTTCACTGCTTTGTTGTGTTCTTTACACTGATCCTTCTCGCGTCTCTTGCGTGTTTGTTTTGTGGTGTGTGGCTCAGGTGCTCCTGTTCGCCGTTCCAATCCAAGCCGTGACACGGGCTCCAAGCGTTTGCGAAATCAAGATGAAGCTCCAGAGGGCTCCAGTGCCCCCCAACGCAGGACCAAGACCACCGCCACAAAGGACAAGGAACCCAACATGGGTATGGATGAGATACCACTTGCTGAGTTCATCTCTCGAAGGAAGATCAATCCCTATGTGAATCCTCGTGCCAACTTTCGAGGAAATGACCTGTTCTGGACCAAGCAGCAGAATCTCATCTATCTGGACGTGATCAAGGCCAAGCGAAACATCTATGTGGATGTGCACTGGATCGACATGCATCATATGAGGGAAGAGAAGTATAGGAACTACTTTGGTGAGGCTTTGGATCTTGTGGAGCAATTTGGCATTGAGCACATAATCTCCTTTCGCAAAGACATTTATCCTGAGATTGTGGCTTAGTTCTTTGCCTCGGTGTACTTTCATCCTAATGAGGCCCGGACTATGACTTGGATGACCAATGGTCGGCAGCTGACTGCTACGTGGAAGGAGTTCATGACTTTGCTTGGTGTTCAGGATGAGGGGCTCGCCACATCCCAAGGTGTTCGTCCCCATGCCAAAATCGAGTCAGCCAACAAGAACAAGCTTCAGCCCTTCCTCGTTGAGAAGAAGCTCTCCAGTGGCAAGTCAACTTGGGTGCTTAACTCCTTCCTTGACATCATGTACCGGATCTTCCGCAATTCTCTCTTCCCACGCATTGGTGACAAGGACAAGGTGCATGCTTATCTTGTGGACATGCTGCTCCTGTGTGAGGAAGCGCGCAACTCTCAGACGCTACCACTTGATGTCTAACATATCATGTGGTGTGAGATTCGGTTTGTGGTCTTCAACCGCAAGGTCCCCATCTATGGACCTTATCTGTTTCAGTTGATCTCGGCAACTTGGGAGAAGCTCTACCCTCAGGATGACTTTGAGGCCCCTGATTGGATTCGACATGAGTGCATCCGGCTCCGTGTCAAGACTCAGTGGGCTAACACCACTTCTCATGCTGAGGCCGCGACTGCCATGGATGTGGATGCAGATGAGGATGAGGAGGAGTTAGCGGACGAGGACAGCTCTGGGGTTTTCATCCCTCCCACCTTTGAGCCATCTTGGGCTAAGAGGCTAAAGAACAAATGAAGACCTTGTTCTGCATGCAGGCAAAGGGGCAGTATAGGACTCACGTTGCCTCCAAGGAGAGTCGCCACCGCGACAAGAAGATTATGAGCCTGTTTGGAGAGGATGTTTCTGGTGGTTCTGAGGACTGCATCACTCCAGAGGCTGAGTGGATCGCAAAACAAGGTTTCAAGTGGATTGATTCTGAGGAGGACAACGAGGAGACCATTCCCGTTGCCGAGTCTAACGAGGAGCATGCGACTGATTACTCCGCTTGAGCCACCAGTTGTGTTGTAGGTGTCCTCTCTACCTTTTTGGTGTCTCGATGCCAAAGGGGGAGAGAGAGTAGGGATTTGCGAGTCTTGTGTCATGCTTCTTGTGTCGTGCTCGTGTTTGCTTTGCTCGCGTTTGTTCCGTTGAACCTTGCTTGCTTTGGTTTAGTTTGCTCGTGAGACTTGGTCTTTCATATGGTGTAAGACATATGCACTCTATCGTACCTTATTGAGCTTATGTTATATTGTGCTATTTATGTTATGCTCATATTTACTATCTTGTTTAGTGTTAGCATTATTGTTGCAAGATATGCGTTGTCTATAAAATATAGGGGGAGTGTTGATCCTAGTACCCGTGCCATGCAGTCCAAAGCACTTATCTAGATGGCACGCATCTAGGGGGAGCTTGTCTATATTTTAGAGATGTGGGGTTTGCTTATGTTCTATATTATTTTCCCTTGTGCAAGTCCTGTATTGTCATCAATCCACCAAAAGGAGGGAGATTCTAAGGACATATTTATCCCTAAGGTGTTTTGGTGATTAATGACAACGCTTTTGCGGACTAATCGTGTGCCTTGAGTATTTCGTCACTAGGCACAAGACGGTTTGGTGCCCCTCGAAGACTATTGAAGATAGTGTTTTTCTACCTTTCTTTTCAGTGGAGTTGAGTCATACTATCAAGAGGGGGTCCGCGTTGGAAAGGTTCGGGTGGAATCATCACGTACATGTTTACTCTCTTTGCATCGCCTTTCCCTTTGCGCTTTGGAGCATCCTCCATTTTCTTCATGTTTTGCAAAGAGAAGGATTCCTAGTGTTGTTGTTCTGAGGCATGCGGTAGTACTGCTCCTAGGAGCGGTAGTACCACAGGCCCATGTGGTAGTACCGCACGCCCTTACGGTAGTACGGCAGGTGCACATGGTAGTATCGCTCCTAAGGAGATGTAGTACCGTGGCCTCAGACCAGACTCAGCCGCTCGTGCGGCTGTAGGGGCGGATGTAATTTTTTACATCCGCACCCTATGCGGTAGTACTGCCCCATGTGCTCGGTAGTACCGTGAGTCCTGGTTCAGCACAGCATCATGAGCGGAAGTAGGGACGGATGTAATTTTTTACATCCGCTCCCTGCACGGTAGTACTGCATGCCAGGTGCGGTAGTACCGTGTCGGATTTTTGCACTGTTTGATTTTCAACGGAAGTAGGCACGGATGTATTTTTATTCATCCGCGCCCTTCCTAGGCTTGTACACTCTGGCCTTGCGGTAGTACCGCAAGGGGGAGCGGTAGTACCGCGCGCGTCAGCGGTAGTACCGCCCTTAGCCTTTGCGGCTCTGGCCTGGACTAGCTCCTGCCGTAGCAGCGGTAGTACCGTGAGAACCTGCGGTAGTACCGCTTGTCTGGAGCGGTAGTACCGTAGGTCGCAGGCTGAGTAAGTTGATAACGGTTGGATTTGTCTCTCTACTATATAAGGGGTGTCTTCTTCCTCTAGTTGACCACCTCTTCCACCCCAAAGCTCCATTGTTGCTCCAAGCTCCATTTTTGCCCGATCTCTCTCCCTAGCCAATCAAACTTGTTGATTTGCTCGGGATTGGTTGAGAAGGCCCCGATCTACACTTCCACCAAGAGAAATTCAATTCCCCCCACTAATCCCTAGCGGATCTTGTTACTCTTGGGTGTTTGAGCACCCTAGACAGTTGAGGTCACCTCGGATCCATAGTCCATTGTGGTGAAGCTTCGTGGTGTCGTTGGGAGCCTCCAATTAAGTTGTGGAGATTGCCCCAACCTTGTTTGTAAAGGTTCGGTCGCCGCCTTCAAGGGCACTAATAGTGGAATCACGACATCTCGCATTGTGTGAGGGCGTGAGGAGAATACGGTGGCCCTAATGGCTTCTTGGGGAGCATTGTGCCTCCACACCGCTCCAACGGAGACATACTTCCCCTCAAAAGGAAGGAACTTCGGTAACACACCCTCGTCTTCACCGGCTCCACTCTTGGTTATCTCGTGCCTTTACTTTTGCAAGCTTATTTGTGTTATATCTCTTGCTTGCTTGTGTGCTTGTTGTTGTTGCATCATATAGGTTGCTCATCTAGTTGCATATCTAGACAACCTACTTTGATGCAAAGTTTAATTTGGTAAAGAAAAGCTAAAAATTGTTAGTTGCCTATTCAACCCCCCCCCCCCTCTAGTCAACTATATCGATCCTTTCACCTTCTTACTTGAAGAAGCCTCAGCAGCGGCAGCGGCAGCGGCAAAATCCTCATTGAATTTTGTCACTGCTTCTTTGGTCTGCTTGGCCAACTTTGCTTGCCGCCTGGCCCACTCATCAGCATAATCCTCACCACGTTTAAGGCTTGTTGGATCAGCTAGCTGGCCAGTTGCCAGAGGAGGTCTTGAGCACGGAGGGTTAAGAGCGAATTTCTTCATGTACTTGGGAGTAACATATTTGTACTCCCTCCACTCTCTAGCCCATCTCCTTTCGATCCTCTGAATGCGCACTTTGCGCTCAGTCTTTGTTTCCTTGCCATGTTTTGCCTCATCAGCTGTGCAGTACCCTGCATAGATATCCGCAGGGATCTCAAAGGCAGTGTTTACTTCAAGCTTCTTTACTCCTTTCTGAGGACGTTTACCATCAGCCATTTTCTTCAGCTGAGGAATTTGCACAATTGAGTTCTCTGATGATGTATGCATCTTTTCTTCGAGGAATGCTGCAAATGAGTTAAGTTGATGAGAACCTAGTGATTCAGCAGCTGACATGAGTACCTGTGAACAGAGTATAGGTGCGAAGAATTTGGTGAGTTCATATGCGTTCTTAGAAGGTTTTGTAAAATTGATGAAGTTTGAGGGAATTGACCCGATGTGTCTTGAAGAATTTCACTAAGCGTTCTTCGTCTTAGGTTCCAGAGTTGTGCAGATCGTGAGATTCACACAATTGAGGAATCATGAAGAAAAACGTCACTTAGAGAAACAGGTCAAGAACTGAAGATTTTGTGCTAGGTGTTTAGAGTGTGGAGATTGAAGAATGAACACCTTTTGAAGATTTTATGAAAATCATCAGTAGAATAAATGTAGTAAAAGTAGCTTTTAATTACCGTTGACGAAGAACACGACAAACTAGAAGTTGTAGATTTGGAAGTTTGTCGGCTCGGATCTTCCACGCCCTAACTTGGCGGAGGAAGACGTCTAAGGCGGCGGCGGAGGGAAGATTTCTGCGATCGGCGCGAGTATAACGGTGATGAGGTCGAGGCAGTGAAGCTCTTCCTCACCGGCGATGATGGAGGTAGCGGCAGTGCTAGGTTTTGAGAAGCTCGAGCGAGGGAGTGAGATCGAGCAGAGTAAAAGTGAAATGAGAAAGGGAGGGGGTATTTGTAGCGGAGATGAATAACTGTTTGCCCGAAGAATTTGGACGAACATGCCCCTGACCCTTCTCATTCGCGTGACATGTGTCACCCACATACTGTGAAGTGGAGATCGTGGGTGAATAAAAAATTATACCGTGGAATGCGTAATTGTTCAGCGGCAAAAGCCGAAAATTTCAGATAAGAATATTTTAAAGTTTCGTTCGCAATCTCTTCAGATGATAAGGACACAGTGAAGAATTTGAACGAGTTTCAAATAGAACGCACATGAAGAATTTGTGAATAGACTGGGTTGAGTTTAGCATAGAGGGGGAAGGGTCCGATCACATTCACTTAGCAGGAAAAAAATTTGAAGAATTAGCAATAAGTGAATGTTGTAGAGGACATAAACTCATATATATATATAGTCAAATGATGAACAATGACAGAAAGATTGAAGACAATGCAAAGTTGAAGAATTTGAAAAACTGAGGAATTTTAAAAATGAAGGAAAACTCAAATTGAAGATTTTCAACTTTGGTTGGTGGCGTAACCCGCCGTATAAGAAAGCTGATTTCAGACACCGCGTACAATTCTAGTAAGGTTCTGAGAATCCATTTCTTCATTAATTTCTTCACACTTAGAGGGTTAGTCTTCATTGATTGAAGAAAAATGTTACTTCGTGTGTTGCACATCTAAGTCATCAAGTCAGCATAAGTGTTAGGATGTGTGTCCTTTTCAAAGAACATTCGAAGATTCTAGGATATTTAGCTCACACCGCAACTTGCTAAATCTCTTCTCATCCAAGGGCTTAGTGAAGATATCGGCCAGCTGGTCTTCAGTACATGCATGGTCGATGGAGATGTCGCCCTTCAACACATGGTCATGAAGAAAATGATGACGAATCTGGATGTGCTTTGTCTTCGAGTGCTAAACTGGGTTGTGAGCAATCTTGATAGCACTCTCATTGTCGCAGTAGAGAGGCACATTCTTCACGTTGATGCCATAGTCCTTGAGTGTTTGCTTCATCCATAGTAATTGAGCACAGCAAGATCCAGCAGCAATGTACTCAGCTTCTGAAGTGGAGAGCGATACGCAGTTCTGCTTCTTCGAGGACCAACATACCAAGGATCGTCCGAGGAAATGACATGTGCCTGACGTTGACTTGCGGTCCACCCGATCGCCAGCATAGTCAGAGTCTGAATATCCAATGATATCAAAGGAAAAGCCCTTGGGATACCATAATCCAAGTGTTGGTGTGTGAGCTAAATATCGAAGAATATGCTTCACGGCCTTATGGTGTGATTCCTTCGGTGTAGCTTGAAATCGGGCACACATGCAAAAACTAAGCATAATATCTGGCCTAGATGCACATAGGTACAATAAAGAGCCAATCATGGAGTGGTATACCTTTTGATCGAAGTCTTTACCATTTTCATCAGTGCATAGATGGCCATTTGTGGGCATAGGAATTTTAACGCCTTTGCAATCTTGCATGCCGAATTTCCTCAACACATCCTTGAGGTATTTCTCCTGAGATATGAATATGCCATTGTATTGTTGACGAATCTGAAGACCTAAAAAGAATTTCAGTTCTCCCATCATAGACATTTGATATTCTTCACTCATCATATAGGCAAATTCATCACTATAACGTTCGCTAGTACAGCCAAAGATAATATCATCAACATATATTTGGCACACGAATAATTCATCATCATACAATTTGGTGAAAAGAGTTGGGTCAAGTGAACTGGGTTTGAAGCCTTTCTTCATGAGGAATTCCTTCAACGTATCATACCACACCGAGGTGCTTGCTTGAGGCCATAGAGGGCCTTGTTGAGTCTGTAGACGTGATCTGGAAATTTTGGATCCTCAAAACCTGCTGGTTGAGCAACATATACTTCTTCCTCAAGCTTACCATTGAGGAATGCACTTTTCACATCCATTTGTTGTAAGATGATATTATGATGGTTAGCATAAGCAAGCAATATGCAAATAGCCTCAAGTCTAGCAACAGGTGCAAAAGTTTCATCGAAATCAATTCCTTCAACCTGTGTGTAGCCTTGAGCTACAAGACGAGCCTTATTCCTCACCACGAGGCCATTTTCGTCTTGTTTGTTGCGGTAGACCCATTTGGTACCGATGATGTTGTGCTTGCGTGGGTCTGGTCGCTTAACAAGCTCCCACACATTGTTGAGATCGAATTGATGCAATTCATCTTGCATGGCTTGAATCCACTCGGATTCCATGAATGCCTCATCTACTTTGGTGGGCTCTGTGATAGAGACAAATGTAAAATGCCCACAAAAGTTAGATAAATGTGAAGCTTTTGAGAGTGTGAGGGGACCTGGTGCATGAATGTCATCGATGATCTTCTCGACTTGCACTTCATTTGCAATGCGAGGATGTGCGGGTTGACGACTTTGCTTAGGCCCAGCAGTTTCTTTAGGACTAGTTTCTTCAGCAGCACCAGCATGATTTTCTTCATGATCAGGAATGACTTCTTCAGCAATTTCTTCGGTAGGGATGACATCCTCGGTAGCTTTGAACTTGATGGATTCCTCAGGTGACATTTCATCTAGCACAGGAGGTAGGCGCTCTCTTTGTGAGCCATTAGTTTCATCGAACCGCACATCTACAGTTTCAACAACCTTGTGATGGTTGATGTTGAAGACTCTGTAGGTGTGCGAGTCCTTTCTGTAACCAAGCATAAAACCCTCATGTGCTTTCCGTGCAAATTTAGAGTGATGTGAGGATCTCTAATCCAGCATTTAGCACCGAAGACTTTGAAATAACTTACATTGCGTTTCTTGTCAGTGAGGAGTTCATATGAGGTCTTTTTGAAGAATTTGTGAAGATATACCCTCTTGATGATGTGGCACGCAGTATCAATTGCTTCAGGCCAGAAGCACTCAGCTGTCTTGTATTCATCAAGCATAGTGCGAGCCATCTCAACAAGAGTCCTGTTCTTGCGCTCCACGACGCCATTCTGCTGAGGAGTATAAGGAGCAGACAATTCATGAGTAATACCAAACATATCGAGATATTCATCGAGGCCAGTGTTCTTGAACTCGGTTCCATTATCACTCCTGATATGCTTGACCTTCACACCGAAGTTTGTGGAAGCCCTTGAGGAAAATCGTCTGAAGACTTCCTGCACTTCATTTTTGTAAGTGATGATATGCACCCATGTGTAACGAGAATAGTCATCAACCATGACAAAGCCATATAATGATGCATAACTAGTGAACGTGGCATAATGAGTAGGGCCAAATATATCCATATGAAGTAATTCAAAGGGACGGGAAGTGGTCATGATAGTCTTCGCGGGGTGCTTGGCTCTAGTGATCTTTCTAGCCTCACAAGCCCCACAAAGATGATCTTTGAGGAATTTGACACCCTCGATGCCAATTACGTGCTTCTTCTTCGCGAGTGTATGCAAGTTCCTCATCCCAGCATGACCAAGTCATCGATGCCATAACCAGCATTCTGAAGCTTTTGAGAGTAGGCACGTGGCTGGCCGTGGTCCTGCAGAGAAATCGACAATATACAAGTCTCCTTTCCTAAAGCCTTCGAAGACTTTGGAGTTGTCAGATTCCATTAGCACAAGGCAACGAAATTTGCGAAAACAACAACCATATCAAGATCACAAAGCATTGACACTGACATAAGATTGAATCCTAAGGACTCAACAAGCATGACTTTGTCCATGTGTTTATCCTTTGAGATTGCAACCTTACCTAGACCCAATACCTTGCTTTTGCCTTTGTCAGCGTAGGTGATATGCTTCAGATGAGATGGTGACAAATTAGTGTCCATCAGCAAGCTTCTATCACCAGTCATGTGTTTTGTACATCCACTGTCGAGGACCCACTCAGTAGCTTTGGGTTGTTCATCCTGCAGATGAATTAGTGCAACTTACAGACCCATATACTTCATCAGTGAAGAATATGATATCAATTTCTTCAACAGTAACAAATATTGCAATATGAGGACGTGAGAAATGAATGATTCATTTCCTCATGTTTAGCTTGCGTCCTTTCAAGCACATTCATGTCTCCAGCAAATTCTTCAGACGAGTAAGTTCGTCTGGAGACCTGACCCTGCATAAGAGATTAGTTCTTTTTCTTTACCACCCACATCTGGAGGGGTGGCAAAGAGTTCATCATTCTGCGAGCTCCATAAGAAAATGATGGCATAGAAGCCAGTGCACTTCGTTTTACAAAAGAGTGGTTAGGATAAGCATATGAATAAGCAGAGAAATTCTTCGAGGACTTATGAACATAATGGTTTGAAGAATAATGCACATATTCATGGCCCTTAGACTTTCCCTGCGAAACAGAAGTGTTAGCACGATGATGCTCATATGAGGATTTTGATCCATGTGAGGAATTTGATCCACGTGAAGAATTTGGTCCATATGAGGACTTGGATCCATATGAAGAATTTGGTCCGTAGGAAGAATTTGATCTGGGTTCCTATTCTTCATGGGCGGTGTCATGATGACATTCACCTTAAGATTTTCAAGGCAACTTTTAGGAACCCAGATTTTCTTCATAGGGGGACCGTTCCTGCAATTAGTACCAACATATCGAGCAAATACTTCACCATTCTGATTCTTGAATAGTTTATAGTTGGAGTCAAATGACTCATCAGAGGAATATGAAGAATCAGAAGTAAAGCCAGGTAAATTGTATGGATCTACAGGAGGTCCTTTTGCAGCAACCCATGAGGTTTTGGGGTACTGCTCAGGTTTCCAGTAGGTTCCATCAACATTGAGTTTCCTCTCAAAGGCAATACCCTCTTTCCTAGGGTTCCTGTTCAAGATCTGCTTTTTGAGCGCATCACAAAGAGTCTGATGCCCTTTGAGGCTTTTGTAAATGCCTGTCTCATACAATTCCTTCAGCCCTGCATTATAGTCAGTGATACATGTGGTATCCTCAGATGAGGAATTTGTGACCACAGAGATAGTTGAAGAATTTGCAGCAATAGAAGCATTTGAACATTTAGGTGATGAATTAGCAGATTTACGCTCAATGCATTTAAGACATGATGGAATAAATTCTTCATGAGCGGAACTGATCTGTTGAGCAAGCAATGAATTGTTTTCCTTCCGAAGATCTTCATAACTCACTTTTAACGTCTCAAGATCTTGCTTTCTCTAAAGAAATTCATAAGAAAGCGTCTCGTGATCAGTTAAGAGAGTGTTACGATGATTTTGAAGGTTGTCAAACCGAGTTTGAAGTCTCTGAAGATTATCTGTCAGAGTCTTAGTTCGATTCAATTCCTCACCCAACAGGTCATCGCTTCTGTCTAGTTGATTTTGAATCTTTTCTAAAGCCTTCTGTTGTTTAACAACAATTTTAGCGAGTTTTGAATAGCTAGGCTTAAGATTGTCATTAGATTCATCCTCACTAGAGTCAAAGGGGGAATGCTTGAGTACCTTGGCACCTTTTGCCATGAAGCAATAGGTGGGAGCGTAGTCATCGTTGCCCTTGTCAGCAGAGTCGGAGAAGTCATTTTCTTCATTGTTGAAGATGGACTTGCTAACATACGCAGTAGCGAGGGCTTGGCTAGCCACACCAGAGTCAGATTCCTCAGATTCCCCAGATTCCTCCTCTTCCACATTATCCTCAGATTCCGCTTCAGAGTCCATTTCCTTGCCAATGAATGCCCGGGCCTTCTTGGAGCTTCTCTTCTTGTGAGATGAAGACTTTGAGGATTTTGACGATGAAGACATTGAGGATTTCTTCTTCTTCTTCTTTGAATCATCAGAATCATCATCTTTGTACTTCTTCTTCTTTGATTCCTTTTCCCATAGATGATAATCAGACATCAAGTGACCAGGTTTCTTGCATTTGTGGCAAGTTCTCTTCTTGTAGTCACGGGATGAGGAATCATCATTTCTTAAAAAATTTCCAAAATGGCCACGGCGAGAGAACTTCTGGAATTTCCTCACGAGCATTGCTAGCTCCTGGCTCAATTCTTCAGGATCACCAAGGCTGCTACCAGAATCCTCAACTTTGGACTCAGATACTGCCTTGGCCTTCAGTGCACGTGATCTTCCATAGCCCGATCCATAGAGATCTCTCTTTTCAGCAAGCTGGAACTCATGAGTATTTAGCCTCTCGAGGATATCAGCGGGATCAAGTGACTTGTGATCAGCTTGTTCTTGAATCATCAGTGCGAGGGTATCAAATGAGGTGTCAAGTGATCTCAGCAATTTCTTCACCACCTCATGATCGGTGATATCAGTGGCACCAAGTGCTTGAAGCTCATTTGAGATGTCAGTGAGGCGATCGAAGGTTTGCTGAACATTTTCGTTGTCGAGTCTTTTGAAGCGGTTGAAGAGATTGCAAAGAACATCAACTCGGGAGTCACGTTGAGTTGAGACTCCTTCGTTGACCTTGGATAACCTATCCCAACTTAGCTTAGCAGTTTCCAATGCACTCACTCTGCCGTACTGCCCTTTGCTCAGATGGCCACATATGATATTCTTCGCTTGAGAATCGAGTTGCTTGAATCTCTTCACATCGGTGGCATTCAGAGATGGAGTGACTGAGGGAACGCCATTTTCCACAACGTACCAGAGATCGTTATCAATTGCCTCAAGATGCATGCGCGTCTTGTTCTTCCAGTAGGGGTAGTCCGTCCCGTCAAAGGTAAGACACCCAGCCGAGACCTTGATCATACCTGCAGTTGACATAACTAAAACTCCGGGCGGTTAAATCAAAATCGCACAGAACAAGGAAGTACCTTGCTCCGATACCAATTGAAAGTGCGTTATGTTGTCTAGAGGGGGGGTGAATAGGCGATTTTTATGAAATCTTCACTGAGGAATTTCAGGGTGAGGAAATTCCTAAGCGAAGAACTACTTGCAGCAGAATATGTACTCAGGTATAAGCAAAACAGAGTAACAACATAGTCATCATGATGAAATGAAAGACAAGCACTGAGTACAGAAAGCGTAAACACATGATAAGCAGGATGAAGACAAACAGACTGAAGAATTAGGATTGAGGAAATAGAGAATGTCTTCAATCAATGTCTTCAAACAGTAATGATCAAGTTCATCAACACATAATGAGGAAATGAAAGGGTTGAGGAAATAGAACCAGTTGGCTTGGTGAAGATAATGATTTGGTAGACCAGTTCCAACTGCTGTGACAGATGTGCGTCTGGTTGGAGCGGCTAAGTATTTAAACTTGAGGACACACAGTCCTCACTGTATTCTCCTTGAGCTAAGATCGCACAGACCTCGCCCAATAGTAGTGGTAAGTCTTCACAGGTGACTTCCAAACCTTCACAGACTTGGTCACTCGGCAATCCACAATTCCTCTTGGATGCTCAGACCATGACACCTAACCATCTGGAGGATACACAGTCCTAAAAGGTAACAAGCATCGGTTCCACGCAGGAACAATCTCTTCAGTGATGCTCAATCACTTTGGGGTTTGTAGGTTTGGGTTTGGGATTTGGGTTTTCCTCACTTGATGATTTTCGCTCAAAGCCCTCGGAGGATGGGATGCTCTCAAATGACAAGTGTCAGTTTCTCTCGGAGCAGCCAACCAGCTAGTGGTTGTAGGGGGCGGCTAGTTATAGCCTAGGGAGCAAGCCGACATGATAATGCATAAATGCCCTTGGCAGATATGACCGTTAGGTGGTAGATATTTTGGAACAGCTAGCGCGTGGCTCAGCAACGGTCGGATATTTTGAGGTTCGAATTCCTCAGGGCTATCATGTTCCTCACTGTGTAGGCAATCCGCACTGGCGAATTCCTAACTCCTTAGTCAAAACAAATTCCTCAGAGACCAGAAGATCTTCGTCTCTATCACTGAAGAAATTGACTGAACTGATATGAGATTTCCAATGGCTTCACTCGAAGGATTGGGTAGGTGTAGGATTTTGAGATGAGCATCACTTGGAAATCTGTTTCCTTAGTATTACCTCGACCCCCTTTGACAGTACGGTGTTTCCTATGACTCAGGAAGAAGAAAATGAAACTATGAAAACAAAAGTCTTCACGCTCCAAATTCCTCGCATGAATATCGAAGTCTTCAAGGTCACACCAATTTCTTCTCTTTCAAAGTCTTCAGGATTACCAAAGTCTTCAGCCGAAGACATTCACTTTTAGGGGTCGACTTTCACTGTAAATATCAACCTCCTCATTGACTTATAGAGCCTGTGTACACTCACAAACATATTAGTCCCTTAACCTATAAGTCTTCAATACACCAAAATCACTAAGGGGCACTAGATGCACTTACACTAACCATAGACATGTGTTGTCATTTGATGAACGGGATCACATCATTAGGAGAATGATGTGATGGACAAGACCCACGCGTTAGCTTAGCATCATGATCGTTACAGTTTCATTGCTATTGATTTCTTCATGACTTATACATGTTCCTTAGACTATGAGATTATGCAACTCTCGAATACCGGAGGAACACTTTGTGTGCTATCAAACGTCACAACATAAAAGGGTGATTATATAGGTGCTCTATAGGTGTCTCTGAAGGTGTTTGTTGGGTTGGCATAGATCAAGATTAGGATTTGTCACTCCGTGTTTCGGAGAGGTATCTCTGGGCCCTCTCGGTAATGCTCATCACTATAAGCCTTGAAAGCAATGTGACTAATGAGTTAGTTGCGGGATGAGGTATTATGGAACGAGTAAAGAGACTTGCCGGTAACAAGATTGAACTAGGTATGATGATACCGACGATCGAATCTCGGGCAAGTAACATACCGATGACAAAGGGAACAACGTATGTCGTTATGCGGTTTGACCGATAAAGATCTTCGTAGAATATGTAGGAACCAATATGAGCATCCAGGTTCTACTATTGGTTATTGACCGGAAGCGAGTCTCGGTCATGTCTACATAGTTCTCAAACCCGTAGGGTCCGCACGCTTAACGTTCGATGACGATCGGTATTATGAGTTTATGTGTTTTGATGTACCGACGGTTGTTTGGAGTCCCGAATGTGATCACGGACATGATGAGGAGTCTCAAAATGGTCGAGACATAAAGATTAATATATTGGAAGGCTATGTTTGGACAGTGGAAAGGTTTCGAGTGGTTCGGGCATTTGTCCGAAGTAGCGGGAGGTTACCGGAACCCCCCGGGGAGTTAATGGGCCTTAATGGGCCATGGTGGAAGAGAGGAGTAGGCGACTAAGGTGGGGGCATGCCCCCCCAAGCCCAATCTGAATTGGGAAGGGGGCCGGGGCCCCTTTCCTTCTCTCTCCCTCCCTCTTCCTTCTTCTCCTACTCCAACTAGGGAAAGGGGGAAACCTGCTCCTACTGGGAGTAGGACTCCCCCCCTTGGGCGCGCCATAGAGAGGGACGGCCCTCCCCTCCTCCACTCCTTTATATACGGGGGAGGGGGCACCCCATAGACACACAAGTTGATCTTTAGTCGTGTGCGGTGCCCCCCTCCACAGTTTTCCACCTCGGTCATATCGTCATAGTGCTTAGGCGAAGCCCTGCGCCGGTAACTTCATCATCAACGTTACCACACCGTCATACTGACGGAACTCTCCCTCGGCCTCAGCTGGATATAGAGTTCGAGGGACGTCCCCGAGCTGAACGTGTGCAGATCGCGGAGGTGCCGTGCGTTCGGTACTTGATCTGTTGGACCGCGAAGACATTGGACTACATCAACCGCGTTACTTAACGCTTCCGCTTTCGGTCTACGAGGGTACATGGACACACTCTCCCCTCTCGTTGCTATGCATCTCCTAGATAGATCTTGCGTGATCGTAGGATTTTTTTTAAATTACTGCGTTCCCCAACACAAAAAGGCCTTGAGCAACAAATTTTATTGTTGTTCATTTTTGTAGAACTGACTTTTCTGCTGAAGTACATGCTATCGATGGCCATCCAGTTACTATAGACCTGAATTTTCAGCTGAAGTACACCTATCGAACAGAGCAAAAAATAAAATTCGGAAATAAGCAAGAGTCCCGAGAGTCGAAACAGGACCTGCCAATTAGGTATTCAACTATTTGGCCACTGAGCCAGGTGCAGGAGTATGAACATTGTGGCACAAACAAATTAGACATTTTGTGACTTTTCCTATCCCTCCCAGCTACACACGGAGCGTACGTCCCCGTTGTCCGTGCACTGCACGTCGCTGCCGCTCGCAGCATGCAAATAGTGGCACACAACACCCCTCGCGAGCCCCGCAAAAAAAACACCTGTGAGGATGCTTTTTTCGAGAGTACACCAAAGCGTACCTTAGCTTTGTAGAAGGCAGAGAATATTCACAAGAGATTACAAAGTGAAGATCACAACAAACTTGTGTCTAAGCCTCATCACACTCCACTCCTGAACCTAACGCGATTACTCAATAAATTGTTGAACTCCTTTAGCTCCTGCCATAGCCCATAGCTTTAGTTCTTTGAATATAATCTCAGTCATTCCCCCTTCATTGAGAATCCTAGATCCACCAAACACCCTGCCATTCCTTTGCTTCCAAAGACACCAACAAATGAGAGCTATGAGCGTGTCAAATCCTTTCCTCTTAGACTTGACAACTTGCTTCCTCCCCGTGGCCCACCACTCCTCCAACCTTGCGTGCTGCGTAGGTAGCATTGCCAAGTTGATTCTTGCCCTGGAGAAGCACTGGAACCAGACTTGCCTTGCGAACACGCATTGTAGTAGAATATGATCAACATTATCCTCCTCTTGATTGCACAGGTAGCAAGGAGAAGTCCTATCTTGTAGCCCATGCCTGAATCTCCTGTCCGAAGTCCACAACATGTATTGCACTGCTAGCCACATGTAGATTTTGCATGCTAGTGGCGCTTCATTCTTCCAGATGGCAGAGGATAGCTGAAACCTGATTCCTCCTTCACAAAGCATCCTATACGCCGAAACAGCAGAATAGTCCCCTTGTGTTGTCCATGCCCAAACAGGTTTATCCTCAATGGCGGCAATGGGGTGCACCTCCATCAGAACTTCCCACAAATTAATGAACTACGCCAGTCCATCAGTGTCCATGTCGCCCACGATATCATTAGTCCAAGTGTGCGAAGCTAAGCCCTCATGAACAGATCTCCTATTGGCAACTTGAGTCCTCACCTTGGTTGCAACCAGGGGGGAGATTTCCTCAACCCTATATCCTCTGATCCACCTGTCTTTCCAGAACAATATCCTTTTTCCATCGCCTATCTGCCAGTGAACTAGGCTCGCAAACGTCTCCATGGCTCTCTTGTCCGTTGTCAGCTGTAGCCCCTGCCCAGGTCTAGCTGCATCCGTTCTTCGGAGCCATTCCCATCTCAATCTAAGGGCAATGCCTTGTTTTTGCAGATCTATCACACCTAAACCACCAAGGAATTTAGGCCAACATACTCGTCTCCAAGAAACTACACACTTGCCTCCCTGGATCTCCTCTGTGCCTGCCCGAAAGAATGCCTTGCAGCCACTATCGATCCTATCCAGTGCCCATTTGGGACCTTCAGCAACAATAAGGTGATGTGTGGCTCGGGCTCTCATAACTTGGTTCACCAAAATGAGTCGACCTGGCCTCGTGACCATCCCTCGCTGCCAACCAGGCAGAATTTTGAGCGTGGCGTCAACCATGGGCTGCCACTCCAAACGAGTCAGCTGCTTGATGCTGAGTTGGAGTCCCAAATATTTGCAAGGAAAATGCCCAAGTTTCCATGGCAGAGCACTTTGGATCAGCTCCTCATCGTCCTCATCTCCTCTAATAGGATGGCAGAGGATTTAGCAAAATTTACCCTCAACCCAGATGCCATGCCAAATATGCCAAGAATCTCTCTCACAAATAAGATGTCAGTAGCGGTCGGCTTAAGGAACATCACTACATCATCCGCATATAAGGAGAGCCTCTGCATTGGCCCACATCCATTTATTCTGCTCAAGACTTGCTCGTCATGTGCTTTCTTCATGATCGCGGTGAGTACATCCATTGCAATGACGAATAGCAATGGAGACAGAGAGTCACCTTGTCGCAGACCACAAACGTGCATGAATTTCTTGCCAGCACAACCATTCACCACTACTCGAGAGCTAGCAGATGACAGCAGCGTTGTGAGCCAAGATAGCCAAACCTCCGAGAACCCTTTTGCCCTTAGCACCTCAAACAAGAACGACCAAGACAATGAATCAAATGCTCGCGATATGTCCAATTTGAGCAGAACTCCCTTCGCCTTCCTTTGGTGTAATCTTCTTGCCATTTGCCTAACAAGAAGAAAGTTGTCATGCAATGCTCTTCCTTTTATAAATGCTGACTGATTTATGTGTACCAACTCCCCCATGCGTGGCCTCAGCCTAGTGGTCATTAGCTTTGACGCCATCTTCGGTAGGCTGTGTACCAGGCTGATTGGTCTGAAGTCCTGAATATGGCAAGCCTCCGGGGATTTTGGTATTAATGTGATAAGCGCCTGATTAAGCCTTCCAAAACCCCTCCCATTGTCCAGGAATAATTTTTGGAGGGCTGCGATAACATCCCTCTTCACAATATCCCAAGCCATTTGGAAGAAAATTCCAATGTATCCATCCGGTCCTGGAGCTCGATCTGAAGGGAGTTCCTTAACTACTGCCCAGATTTCCTCCTCACTGAATGGGAGATCAAGCTCCGATAGATCCATAGGCTCTATGTCCAGTGCTTCCAGATTTAAGGAGTGCTAGTGCGTCAGGAGAGATGGGGATTTTTAGAGAGATTGATGACTGTGTTACGTAATTTTAACATACAATGAGGACTTTCTTGCAAATGTTCCTGTAACATGAAAGTGCCTGCCCTACTTGGCGTGACACACAGGTGTTTCGGACTGATTTGTATGGAATTGTTCCCGCAAAGCAAATTTAGTGGCTGATTTGAGTCAGTTTGCAAGTTTTTGTAGGAAAATGTACACACAACTATATATGTAATTAACTCTTTTCAATAGCTAAAAAAATCGTCCTTTTCCAATTCCCCTCAAGGTCTACAAAAACATTTTGGTGGACCATGGATTCCCTGCTAGTTGTTTTCATGGTTTCTTTTCATTTTGGTGTTCATTGAATTTGCTCTATATGAAACACTTGATTTTCTACGGGCTGTCTTCATGTTTTAGCCATTTAGTTTTTGTGGTTCGTCTTGTTTTTGTTTCTTGCAAGTTTGAAGATTCAAATTGGCAGGACAAAATATCATGGGGTCGACGTGCTGCTTGGTATAGAGATTTGTTTGATAAGTTTATTGCTGGCTAGGTTTTCTGACTCAATTGGTGGTGATAGTCCTTCAAGTTTATGTACTTGTTGAGTTATTTCGATTGAATCGGATTTTAGTTTAGTCTGGGTTGCCAAACCTCAAGCACCGCGACGAGACATCGCAGCTATGACACCGACGGGAAGCTACGAAGGAGAACCAGGCAAGGCTGGCGTCGTGGAAGATCACCGAACGGACCACCTGCTACCCGTCATCGTACACCACAGGGCCCCGACACCGCAACTTCGACTTCAAAGCAACAAACCAGCCGAGGCCATCCCACGAACATGCCGGAGAAGAGCCGACTACCTCAACCAAAGCCGCGTCTCCTACATCGTTCCCTGTGGCACCGTTGCCACATAAGCCTCAACGCTAACTTCATCACCTCCCACTGGCCCCGCTTGCCGATGCCCAGCTACAAAGATGAAGCCCTCAATTGATGAACTTTATCTCAAAATTGATGAACCTTTTAAAAAATCAATGAATTTTTTCCATATTTTTGATATTTATTTCAGAATTAGTGAACTTTTTCAAATTGGATGAATGTTTTTCAAATTGATGATTTTTTTTCCAAAATTGATGATTTTTTTTCAAAATCGATGAACTTTTTTTCAAAAAATCAATGAACTGTCTTTCAAAAGTTGATGTTTTTTAAATTCAGTGAACTTTTCAAAACTGATGAACTTTTTCCAAAAGCTGTGAACTTTTTGTAAAAAAAACTTGTTACAGATTTCCAAATTGATAAACTTACATCAAATTCATTTTTTCTTATTGAATGAACATTTTTACATATTAGCATTTTTGAAGTTATTTTTTTTGAGTTCATGAACTTTTTTAAAATTAATAGGAAAACCGCAACCAGTTTTTTTTTAAAGACAGGGTTTTCCGCAAGTGCTGGCAAGGAAAAAAAAAGGCTAGCGAACAACCCACGTAGATAGATCGGGCGAGTGATGGGCCACGGTCCATTAGGGGTGCGCGTGAGAACAAAAACCAGGAGGAGGTCCAAAAACAAACAGACACGACATGCAGGGCCGGAACCAACGATCTGGGCCTCCAGATCAGCCCACACGCTCCCCGCCCAGCGCGGCTTCTAGACCTGCCCGGCTCGCCTTTATAAGCGCACGAGACGTCCCCTCAGCAAACCCTGCCTGGCCGCGCCGCCTCTCCCTGCAGCCGCTCCTTCCCTTCCCTTGTCACATCTCGGTTTGTCATGCCGGGCGAAGTTCGTCGGAACAAATTTGCGCATCTTTCTTTCTTCTTTTGTTTTTGCTGCCTTGTTTTTGAACCAGTCTTGCTTCCGTCCTCGCTTGTTTGCGTCGCCTCTTCTTTCGGCTGCGAGAGCAAATCCACTCTCGGCGGCCTTGTTCTGGAGGCGCAGATCGACCGCTGCGCCGCGGGGGGCGAGATGCATCACCCCGGCCGCCATCTCCGGCCGGGGCGTTCTCCCCTGCAGCACGCACATCTGTAGCGCAACTCTGCATTCAATAGTCGACTTTTGGTGTGGATCTCTGATTTTCCCTGAATCCCCATCTTGCTGATGTGACCGCGGAGCGTGATGACATGGATTTTTGTCGCCCCAGTCTTAGGATCCGGCTCGCCGGACCTGTGCTGATTGACATACGTTATCTAATCTGACTCTGCTTTAAGACCCTTCAGCTAGCTGGATCTCGCTGTCTCGATCTTTCTTTCTTTGGGGGCCTGTGATTTTAACAATTTGTCCGTACCATCTGATACATCTGATGATTCAAATTTGCTAATGCGTCTCTGAGGCCCTTCAATTCGACTTCTGTTCTTTTTTATCTTGTTTCTTGGTCTCTAGTGTCCAGGCAACAAATTAGAGTCTCTGATGCGCTGATTTCCATAGCGACTTCGGTGCTGTACGTTGCCGAGAGCGATGCCCGAACAGGTTATCATGCGTGCGCCGTCCCGCGTACGGCGTGCGCATCCACTTGTTCGACAGTCTTTGGTCATGCTGATGTTTGGGTTCTTTGGGCTTTTTGGTCATGCTGATCGTGTGCGATGAACAAATGCATTTATTTAGATCAATGATACACATAAACTTATTCCTTTCTTTCTGTCGCCATTTGAAAATGGATTTCTCCTCCTGGTTTTAGTCACACACGTTTTTTCCACCTAGGAAGGATGCCCCTACGATCATTCCATGCTCTGCCTTCGCCCGAGTGGCGTGCAGCAGAACAGAATCTTTGAAACTTTTTTATCATACCTAAAAACTGCAGAAGCGTTTACTACGAGTCTGAAGTGGACATCAGTTTTGAGTTTTCACCTGGAACATCACCGAAGAATCACATTGGAGTAATAGAGGATGAGTCCGACTCACCTATTGCCATAGCTCCCCTTGGAGAGCCAACCCTGGCAACCTCGCTCGTTCCTTACAACTGTCAACGCTTTTGCAAATATACACGTCGGACATAAAAATAAGGGCCTGTTTGGTTCCAATAAGTCATCTGATTTATAAGTCATGACTTAAAATCAGTGACTTATAAGTCATGCTTGTTTGGTTGTCACCTGACTTATAAGTCACCTGACACACCTTTCTACACCAATCAAACATCATGCAGATGGTGGGACCCACGCAAAAGGGGTGACTTATAAGTTTTAAGTCGGGTCTGTTTGGCAAAATAAGTTACTTTTTTCACTTTTCAACTTGCCTAAGACAAAGTTGGTCTGAAATTTAAATGGATGTGAGGACCCTTTCCCCAAATGATCGACTCTGATTATACTGTGCGCAACTGTAATCCTTTATCAGAGGATTCCAAGCCAGAAGTCTGGTCCATCTTGCTTTATTTATTTTTATCTTTTAGATTTGTGTTTGTTTCATTTATCAGAAGTTGAATGGACATGAGGATCCTTATCAGAGGGTTCCAAGCCAGAAATCTGATCCAATTGTTTGTCTTTTATTTTTCTTTGCTTGTACAGAATTGTTTACTTGTTTTCATTCTTTGTTCTTTTTGCATAAAATTTGAGGAGGATCTGTGCCCAATGGAATAATGCGTCCTTGTCCAATATGGCAGACACAGATATTTACTCCCATGTATTGATGTATCAAAGGGGTGAGAGAATACTGAAGCAATGGCTTGTCTGGCAATGTAGCACAGCGATTGATAAGTTCGTCATTCTAGGTTGTTGTTAGTGGTTAATGCTTGAGGTCACAGCTCTGTAGTGGTAATTGAGTTTAGGTGTACTGATGCTTGGTTTACTGATTATGTAGCTATTTTATATAATTGAGTTTATATTAACAGTAGGAAAGAGCTTTACCTTTTAAAGTTGCAAGCGTCAGTAACCAATATTTATCTATAGTGATGCTCATTTATCATCTGCTAGATTATAATGAGTAAAGTCAATGTGCCAGTTATATCTTTGTTTTTCTAAATTATGCATCATTCTGAAGTATGGTGTGTATCTGCTTAACGAACTTTTATGTATGTGGTCTGCTATAACAATTTGGTGAAAGTGGGCTGTTTTCTTTTATGTATTGCTTCTGATTTTATCTGCTCTGCATATGAATTTGTATGCTTCTTTATTCTTTCCTGCCTTTGCAGGATAAATGTGTATCGGTTAAATGCCTTTTGTTGTGCATTTCTTGCCGAAAGTTTTCCTTGCTATAGTAATTTGAGGAAAGTGGGCAGTTGGGCTGAGCTTGATAATCTCTTTTGCCAACAATCATTTTCCTCTCATTATTCTTAAAATGCAAAGGTCACAAAATAGATGTTTTGTGCTGGTCCAGACCTGATCTGTGTTAAACTTTGGAGACCTAATATTGTTCATGCTTGGCTGGTGATGAAAAAACTTTTAATCATACCATCTTTTGGGCCTGATTGGTCGCTATGCGTCCATGCTGTCATTCTGCAATTCTGAGGCCAAACTGAACACTGTTTTAGTGTTGTAGTTTCAATCAGTATTATTTCTTTCCTTCTTTTCATTATGCACTGGGTTCCAAGTAGCTTACATTTCTGCAATCTGATGGAGATGCATTTGCCTAGAAGGCTGCATTGTACCAAGGCTAGGGTTCTTTGTACCCTTGTTTTGCTTGCCAGATGTAGGAAGGAAATCTGGTCGGCCTGCCCGCTTCAATGGGCAACCCGCTTACCAACCTTCCTACATGTCTTGTAATCATATGGCTGGTCTTTGCAATTTTTTGTATCTTAATAGTTAGATTGGCACAATGTGCATCATTCTGCCACTCAGTTCGACACAATCCATCTCGTTCTCTATTTGTCTCTCGTTCTCTACTCTACTTGAAACACGTTATCAGCACATAGCCTCTACCGAGAGCAATCTGGCCGGGACAACGACGGTTATGCGCCACCACGGCCCTCTGAAGCTACCGCGGATCACACGAAGATCGATTAGATCCAGCGCGAGATGCGTTTTTGATGCCGCACTCGGCCTTGTGCAGCACAAAGCCATGGCGATCTGATCGGCAACGACGAGTTTGCGTACAGAATGGAATTAATCAATCAAGCTGTTTCCCATTCACGACGTGATTCCGTTTTGTCTTCTTGTGATCGATCCAACCAAGCGGTTACTACCAGAACGACCGTGCGGCCACGGCGATCTCACTCGTACATGCCTTCTTCACGGCAAGACGTAGGAGCGTGGGAGACGATATGAGGCGGCGCACCCGGCCGCTCACAGAAAAGACGAGATGCATCCGCATGCATCCGTGCAAGAAATTGAGTTGAAGAAACCAACATGGTTGTCTTTTGTGATTATTATCATAGATCTAATCATGTGTCTTCTGTTCATCTTATGTACATATGAATCGTCCGTTCCGGATAGCCAATGAATTCATCCATGCAAGAATCGGGGAGAAATTCTTCAACGAAGATGGCGTAAATACCACTTTGGCAGGTATGGCATCAATTCCAGTCCCTGGTGGTGGAAGCCTTCGGCCGGCGCTCAATCACCGGGCATCAGCGGAATTCGACATAGCGCCCTCCAGCGTGTGGAGCGGCGACGCATATACCGCAGCATGACAGCTTCTCAAGACGGCCCCAGGCGGCAGCGTGCATCCCCGCACACGCACTTGGTCCAGAGGCAGCAACATCTGACGCGTGACGTTGGGCTCGGTGCAAGGCGCCCTCCGGTGCAGCGCGACCGTTGACCCTGGCAAGGTGGTCGGCACCGGCACATGTGGCTGGCGGCGTTTTTTCGCATGCAGCCTGTGAGGCAGCGGTGGCCATCAACTGGCACGCGACGCCGCAGCCCTCCACTAGCGAGGGCATAGCCAGCGTGGAGGCACCCCACGCGGCGCCCTCCAGTGCATGGCCGCGTCACCGAAGTACGGAACGACGGCGCCATGCCGTGTGCGGCCCACGGATTCTCTTGGCTGGCGTCCAGTCGGAGAGTGGCAGCGGCGACCAACGCAGCCCTCGGCTCGCACCCGTGCAGCGCGACGGTGCCAAGCGGTGTTACCTGCGCTCCCGACGACGTCCTCTCCTTTGGCGGCTGATGCTTGGTGGCTCGGACCTGGAGAAGCTACCAACGCGGCGCTCCTCCTACCGGTTGCGGGGTGAATCACCCGGTGCCCGGCCCGACGGCTCCCAACAATTTGCTTGACGTGGAGTATGACACTGCCCCGTCCTCCATGCAGTGTGGCCATGGATTCGTCCATTCCCAGCTTGAAGGCGGCGCACGACCACGCGCGGCTCCGGCGAGGCCAACGGCCAGGCCGCTGGCGGCGGTTACCGAAATCAGTGGTCCAGGCAAATATTTGCACATCCTTCAGTTTCTGGGATTTTGCAAATTAGCCCTGTTAATAGTGCTATTTACTAGCATTAATCTGTTTTAGACCATGTTATTTTCAGTATTTGTTTTCAATACTGTGTTTCTGTTGAGTACCTTGTATTCCAGAACATGTTGAGATTATACGTCCACTATTTGCAATTGAGATTTTTTTATCTCTTGCAAAGATAAATTCAGTACCTTTACACTACTGATTTGCGATTGAGAATTTTCTTCTCTCGCAAAACAATCTCATTGTGATTGAGATTAATTTTTTCTCTCAAAATATTAATTCACTTTGCTGAATTATCTTGCAATTTGATACAACATCATCTCATTTAATTTGAGGTCTATACAATTCAAGTTCTCACTTGAATATCATTACTATTCATTACAATGGTAGTGTATGACTTCAAACCCTCAACCGGACACCATCAAGCTGTCACGAGACCCTATGAGCATGGAGAGCGTGATGGTTGAATATGCATCAACCAACATGTTTGGAGACTATACATTTAGTCCCTTAGTCTCCTTAGTGATCTATTTATTTATGTCCATTTATGATGTTCTAATAAGAACATGATTATTGTTGTCATCATATATTGTATATCACAATATCTTGTATCAGCACTTTGATACAAATTCATTTGTATGTATTGTATATATCCGACAGTGATTTTCTTGAGAATCTTCATATCTATATATAGGTTTCTACGAGAGTCAATCTAATGAAAAATGATATGTGTGCCTTGTGGGCATATGCACCACAAACTCTATACTCAAGGAACTCCGAGAAAGGAGATATTTTAAAATCGCTAGATGCGATGAGGTATTTGTTGGCTCAACTCGAGTCAAATTTTTACTATCCCTGTGGGTACTCGAGTAACATTAGGATGCTTCATTGCTTTCCAAGTTTAACTTGTACCCTACTAAGCTATAGAGATATTTCTTAAAACAGTTTCCATAGTGAAACTTATGATGACAACAAAGAGAAATAACTTCTCTTTACCATATGCAACGGATATGGCAAGCACATTGTGTATGTATCATCTGGATTGTACTACACATATTACAAAACCCGTAGCACATGTTGCACCCAAGATAGTTTTCCAAAATATCTTGTACATGACAAACTTGGCATACACGCGTTGGTCATAAAGACATTGGGTTGAAACTGAAACTATCAGCAATTCTAATAGTTCATGATTATTATGATGCTAAATTCTAACAATATTTGGATTTTATGTGCACTACATGTGACACAGGGAAGCTAATTTTAAGGCTCACGCACCTTAAAGTCTATGCTGAACCACTCAGACTCCTTGAATGCATCAAGTTGAGGTAAGTGACTCTTCCCATCCATTGACTAGACTATTCAGGTGTTCCATGGTTCTAAAAGACATCTACATAATTGTCTTAAGTGTGTGCTTTATTCACACGAAACCATTGGCTCATTATCCTGACATCGATTTTAAGAAAATCGAATGGATAACATTGCAAAATTCTCCTTGAGTGCCTTCTCTATGGCCCTTGGATTGAAGTTTAGCAATTTGTCCTAATGTCTAGACTCAAGATGGTTTGGTAGAATCCTATATCCAAAGAATTAAGCTCATTGCATTATCTTTACTTTGGAATTGCAACTTACCAACTTTACGTTGGAGTCATGTAGTTTTACACGCTCATGACCAAACTGCATAATATTATTCCCCTCTATCTTTGATACGTGGAAATACACCAAGTGTTTCCCATCTGCGGTAATTCGGTTCCTTACCGATATCACCACCCGACATACATCATTGGCCCCTCAACATATAGTTGGGATCTATGTGAGGAGTAACCGTATTTCCGTCAATACCTCAAGCCCCTCGCGTGGGGAGTTATTCAAGGCCAGTATGTTGATTCAATGAGGATATTTCCAGGCATTAGGGGGAGTATTCAAGTACCATGAAGAATGCCAGGAAATTAGTGGAATGTTCAACACATTTCTGCCTCAAATCCACATATTCAAAGATCTGAACCATGCGTTCACAAAATATGCAACACATTACAAATAACCTGCCAGATTCATTTACTGACTATAAAGGTGTCACACAATCCTACAATCCTGCAAAAGTACGCCTGAAAGAGTGGAGGTACCAACAAAATCCACTCCAGTCCCCGTTCAAAGCAACATGGGGAGATGTATGGCAAAAGTACATCAGGATTCAGCTTCTCGCAAGCAAGGATATAAAGGCCTGTGAATCAGCAAATGCAAGTCAACTTAACGTTGACAGACACCTAATGGGTAGTATACACCCAGTGGACGGGAAACCTCCACCAACCCAGGTCATAGTGCACACAATGACCGGGACATCGGAATTCCTGACTTAATCGCATTGGGAAATCGCGAGCAGTCACCATGGGTAACGATATTTCATCAACTCTATATTGATATATAGATTCTAGAGAAACATATAACTGGAAATCTACAATTGTCGACATACATTTCTCAACTAGATTGCAAAACCTTTCACATGATTCAGGTCCAAAGACCATGGCCATGGCAAAGTGTGAACAACACTCGGACTGAACTCAAGCAAAGGGTATAATCTATGTAGAAATAATCTTGCTCGATAATGGGAAGGTATTCATAAGCAATACATACACCAGTTTTATTCTGGAAACAGGATTGAGAACAACAAGGTGGTGAAACAGGGAGCAAGTATTGTAGCACAAGGGTTCACGCAGATACCCAACTATTCTCCAGAGGTGGAATCTCTTTCCGATAACTTATATCATTGGCAGTACAAAATCATCTATCTCTGTAGTTGATAGATGTAGTGATTACATATCCATGTGGATCACTAGATTCAGACATATATGATTGATTTCTGATGGAATCTCAATTCTGAATCGAAATACAAAATGAAACATACATTGTGTAAAACTAGTAAGTCACCATACGACTTATTGTGGTCGATACATATGGTACAACCGACGTAGTGAGTTCCTTATACAAAAGGATTACTCCTGCAAAGATGATTATACATGTTTGTATGTCTGCAATGACGACACATGTAATCATCTAATGACGGAGTTTAAATGAAGGATTTGGGTAAACCAAAGCACCGCTCGTTACTACAACTTGAGCACCTTCATTCATACATTATGGTATACTATGTTGTCTATGTCCAAAATATATTGGAAAAATTCATTATGGACAAATATTATCCATCCATAACTCTCATGGTAGTTCATTCTCTAAACGTAGAGAAAGATCTATTTAGACCAAGAGATGATGGAAACGAGATATTGGGACTCAACGTTCCATAATGCCATCGGATCCACCAAACACAATTGGTTGGTACTCAAGAATATCTTTCGATATCTCCAAAGGCATCAAACATATTGTCCTGGTTTTTCAGTTTCACAGAAATGTGAACACCGATATCATTGGATACATCGATCAGATCTCCATTATGTCAGATTGTAGACAAGTTTAGTATTCCTACTAGGTGTGGTAGCCCTCTCATGAAGAGTCTTCGAAACAGACCTCATGGCTACATTCACCAACCATTATCTCAACGATAATGTTTCCTGTGTTGCCCGGATGCAAACATGTTACATAATAAGCAATATCACTATATTGCATATCTTGCAAGTCAAATCATGCGACTGATTTGTTCAGCAGGTCTCTACCAACTTCTATGTTTTGGTATGTGACGGCTTTGAATTTTGCAAGAATCAGGGGGAGTATCTTCCTGAATTGTTCCCGTTCAATGCATCATATTATACTATCTTTTCCCTTCATGAGTTTACTTTACAGGTTCTCATAAAGGTTTTTAATGAGGTAATATCAACATGAGATCATATGTCATACTTTCTGTTTTCCCCACCGGGTTTTTTGGAAATATATATATATGACATATTTATTGTCCTCTAAACTCTATGAGTTTTCTCGTATTGAGTTAAAAGAGACAATGACCATTATATGCTGTACCATTTTCTCCTTATTTTCCCCACAGGGTTTGAAGGAGTTTTAGCAACATATCAAACTCCTATCTCCTCATATTTTTCCCACAGGGTTTTTGGAGGAGCTTTTTCAAGATGATGATACTTACACTAACAAGCATGGATTAGGGGGAGTGTTAGAATTTAATTAATCCTATTAATCCCTACTTTTCCTAACCGAGGCGGTTGCCTCATGTCCCTTCGGACGCACCCTTCAGGGGCTATATATATGTGTAATCTCATCATCAATGAAAACAACTGTTCACTTTACATCTTTGTCTATCGTTTTCTACTCGAAACAGATCCAACAACCGGTGCAGTGAGGCCATGACCATCACCCATTGCACCCTCGGAGATAAACCTCCTCTAGCATGCCAGTCACAGACCGCGCCAACCACACTCCCATCGTCTACTCGTAGCTGCCTCCGCCGCTTCACCGCACATATGGCCCACCAACTTGACCTCTTGGGTTGCCACCGTGAGCCGGGAGAGTGTTGCCTCTTCACACCAGATTCGTATGTTGAAGGTGGGGGAGTGTGTGGGCTGGTGACGGCTGGGTTTCACCATGCCACCCCCGAGAGTGGCACAAGTGGCTCTAGTTTTTTCCCCTTTGCTTGCACTACTAACTGATCGTAATCTTGAACAAGGTGCAAGAAGAATGGTACTAAAAAATGTGGGAATATTATCACAAGAACTGAGATGACATGTAATTGATTGTAATTTTGAAGTGAGGTATCATGTGATGTTATAGAATAGAAATGTTTTCATTGAGTCTATACTAATGTTTTTTTAATGAAATGTGAATGATTGATTCAGGAAGAAGAATTCATTTTGACAAACCAAAAGGCTTCCTATAACATTTCTATCCTTTAAATTTCTACAAAATTATGTAGACCAAAAGAAACAAAGTGTTATATTTTCTCTTTGTATAACCAAAATGGACAGCCAAATGGTTAGCAAGACACATTCCAAGACTCATGAGATGATTGTTAGCGCAGGAGTACATTGGGACATCGGGAGGAAGTGAAGCCTCGTACCAAAATGTGATCTCATGGGAAAGTGAGCATGTAATTCATTTATATTGATTTTGTTGAAAAAGAACCTAAAAATGTTCCTTGACTTGAATAAAAGTTGGAGTTGTGTTGTATAAGTGAGCCACAAGATTGGCGCAATCACCAAAAGTTGTTGCCCCTTCAGTCCAAAAGTAGCCGTAATTTGACAGTAACCTAGGGAAGTTACCAAAGATAGTTGTTGAGGCTTTCGAAGTAGAGGGGATCTCGGATGATCGCACCTGTCCCCCAGCTCCTCAAATATGCAAATCCATACAATCTCATGCAGCATAGTTCAACTAGATCACACACATAGCATATGTGGAGTTCATTATACTTAATCTGCTCCTAAATATAAATCTTTTAAAGATTTCAATATGGACTACATATGGATGTATATAGTGTAGATTCACTCATTTGCTCCGTACATAGTTCATATTGTAATCTCTTAAAAGACTTATATTTAAGAACAGAGAGAGTACATGTTGCTACTTGTGAGTTGCGTTGGGATATCCTTGAAGAGTAGAGGATGATGTAATACATTAGAGATAAGTATTCCCTCAGTTATGAAATCAAGGTTATCAATCTAAAAAGAGAATGAAGTAACACTATGTAAACAACACCTGCACACAAACAACAAATACTTGCAACCAACACGTAAAGGGGTCGTTAATCCCTCAACGGTCACGAGCAAGATCAAAATGTATAGAATTTGATAAATAGATCTACAAAACTATAAAATAAAATAAATAAAAGAAAATTGCAGGAAAGTATTTTTAGAATTTTTATATGATAAAAGATAGACCCGCGTGCCATAGTTTTCACTAGAGGCCTCTCTCGAGAAAATAATATATGATGGGTAAACAAATTACTGTTGAACAATTGATAGAAACAACAAATAATTATGACAATATCCAAGACAATGATCGTACATAGGCATCACGTCTAAGATTAGTAAACCGAAACGATTCTGCATCTACTACTATTACTACACGCATTGACAACTATTTAACATGCATCTAGTGTATTAAGTTCATGGAAAATGAAGTAATGCATTAAGCAAGATGACATGATGTAGACAAGATAAATTCACATATGAATAAACCCCATCCTTTTACCCTTAATGGCAACGATACATACATGTCATGTCCCTTTCTGATAGGATCGAGCACCAAAGATCAAACCCATCACAAAACACCTCTTCCCATGGCAAGATTAATCAATCTAGTTGGCCAAACCAAACAAATAAATCGGAGAAGAAATACGAGGCTATATTAATCATGCATAAAAGAGTTGAGAGAAAACTCAAATAATATTCATGGATAGATCTTATCGTAAACTCACAATTCATCGGATCTCAATAAACACACCTGTCACAACCCTAGTTAGCATTGCACTTGGACTAGCTAGATTGTTGCATCATGTTTAAATTTTCGTTAAACTTGAAATGGGGATCAACAAACTCTAGCACCCCCCCTGAAATTACCAGTTTCAATTAAAAATGATTTTAATGAACCCAAAATGCCCTTCACAAAATTCATCATTTTTGAATTGGTCTAGAACCTGTGCCAAAAATGGTGCACATTTTTCTAGGACACTCTCGATTTTTGAATTAATCCATAAAGTATTTACATTTGGGCATTTAAATCCTATAAATATTTTTAAATATCCAAATAATTTTGGAAATGCTTGAGGGCTGTTGGAAATAATTTTAAAGTGCCCACAAATATTTTCAGCATTTTACAAAGTGGTTTGGTATTTTTACTAACTCAAAACCAAGAGCAAAAAAGAAAAACAGAAACTAAAATAGAAAAGCATAGGGAGAGGGAGAAAGACCCAGGCCACTTACCTCACTGGGCCGGCCCACCTGGCCCGCGCCAATCATCCCAACCTCTGCCAGTAGGCAGAGGCAGGACAGAGCGCGCGCCCCCGAGAACGCCACGCCACGTTCCTACTCGCCTACTTCACCTTTGGCCACCATGACGCCTCGAAGCCCCTTCGTGGTGCTGTCCTGAGCCCCCTGACACCTTACTCTCCCCCGCTCTTGCCCTCGCTCTCTAGACGCCATGGCCGACGCGCTTGCGAGCTCACCGCTGACGCACGCATAGCCACCACCTCCCCTCATCTCCTTGCCGTGTCCCCGAGCTTCCCCGTTGTCTGCTATGTCGTCCCGACCAAGCCCCGAGCGCTCGCACGCCCCGGAGCAGCTTCCCCGACCTCGCCCTCGCTGTTCGGCCACCGGAGACGCCCCTCGCCGCCCCAACCACTCTAGTTCTCCCCCGAGCTCGCCGTCTGCACTATCATGATCGTCGTGAGCCACTAACCGTCCTCCCTCCTCTCCGTTCTCTCTGTCGCACGCCATAACCACCACGCCGCTCGCACCCGAATGCGCCGCCGACTGCGCTCAACGCCGACACGACCCCGACGATGAAATGGCCCGGCCGTCATGTCTAACACACTCACTGCACTGCGTAGGCTCTCCCAAGCGCTTTAGCTCACCCGCTCATGCACCGCATGTAACACCCCGGATGTAACTTTCCATCTTTGTATCTCCAATTCTTGCCATTTTCGGCTATGTGATATGATATTTCCTCCGTGGTTGGGTTTTGTCTTTTGTTTTGCATTTTATTAATGTCATGCATATCATATCATGTCATCATGTGCATCTCAGTTGTATACGTGTTCGTCTCATGCATCCGAGCATTTTTCCCGTTGTCTGTTTCGCAATCCGACACTCACACATGCACCGGCGCATCCCTCTTGTCTCTTTTTGTGTGCAGGTGTTAAACGTTCTCGGAATGGACCGAGCCTTGCCAAGTGGCCCTGGTATAGCACCCGTAGACCACCTGTCAAGTTTCGGGTCATTTGGAGCTCGTCTGATACTCCAACGGTTAACCGCATAACCGCAAAGGCCTCTTTTGAGTTGCAGCCCAACAACCCACCAAAACAGCCCAATAACCCATCTAAGTCACTTCCATGCTCTCCGTCGTTGGATCACGATCGTGTGGGCGAAAACCGCACTCCATTTGGAGTCTCGTAGCTCCTTCTACCTATAAAAACACCCCCTTTCCCGAAATCCCGGATCATTTCCTACCCTAACCCTAGCCCCGCTCCTCTCCGCGCGCCGGACACCGTCCGCCGGCGCCGAACAATGTTCGCGCCGCTGCACCCAACCAACCAGGGGCTGCCACATGGGCAGCCCGCGCCCACATCGCCGCCGCCTCCCGCGCAGGCCCGCCGGGCCCAAGCGGGGCCCTCCCGGCCCACGCGCCCGGGCCGCGCCCGCCGCCCCGCCGTCCAGCGCCTCCGGCTCCAGCGCCCGCCAAGGCCGTCCAGCCCGCCGCCGACCGCCGCTGCCGCCGCCTCCGGTCGCCGCCCGTGGCTCGCCCGCCGCCGCCGTCGTCCTTCGTGCCGCTGCCGTCCCGCGCCTCCGCCGGCGCCGCGCGCCGCCGCGGCTCGGCCGCCGTCGCCCCGCCGCGTCCCCGGCCAGATCCGGCCCTGAGCGCCCCTCCGGCCGCCTCCCCGTGCTCCGGTCGTCCTCTCCGGCTTCCTCGATCCGGATCCAGATCGGATCTGCCTCTGGTTGACTTTCTTCCTTCCCCCGAAATTAAGTCTTTCTGTCTTTACTTTTGTTGCATGTTCATTGCCCCACAACTTTGCACCCGTGGCTCCGTTTTGGGCGTGTAGCATACCGAATTGTTCGCCTCGAAGAGTACATCATTTCATCTCATTGCATCATTTTCATTTGAGCTCATCTTGATGCCCGAAATGCTATTGGAAGAGTGCTTTATAATGTTAGTTTCAGATTCTTATCAGAACATGCACTTTTGTCATCCTATGTACTGGAGCTCTACATGTGAGTTGAACTATGCCATGTCTTATTTGCAGAGGTACTTGCCATGTATTTTTGTGATCAATGTGGTGACTAGCACAAGCATGCAAACTAGGCTTCATGATATTGCTGATTTTAGTCCCTGTTCTGCTGTTATTTTCATGCCATGTAAACATGATGCTACAGAGAGATCCATGCATATTTTGAGATACTTCAGTAAGGGTGTTTTGAACATATGGTTATGATCTATCCATCCATGGTCCTGGTTGTAATTATGGAGTAGTCTAGCATGTCATTTTCGTGCTCTACTTTTGCTTTAGAATGTTTCCTGGCAGATTCTTTACATGTTATTCAATTTTGCCAAGGTTGTTGTAGTTGATCCGTGTATGCTATGATGTTGTTCTTGCCATGTATATTTTCTATGTCATGTCTTCTTGATGGATGTATGCTTAGTTTATCATGAAGTGCTCTGTAGTGAGTGCATCGAGCTCACGAAGGTGCCTTCGTAATTCTGTCAATGTCATGCTTTGTTTGCTGAATCTGTTAACGAAACTTGCTATGTTCACATGGGTGCCATCATATTTTCTGATCCTTTTTGGCTTATTGTCAGCAAGGGACTTTTGATCTATGCTTTGAGTAGATTCATGCCATGTCTTGTTTTGCTATTATAAGTTCCTGTAGCATGTTGATAACTTGCTCTGAACATTGCTTCGTGATGCTGTTTATGCCATGTCCAACCTGATATTTTTTGCACTTTCACCATGCTTGTTTGAACCTGCTATGATGTGTTTTAGCCGTAGCTCAGTGTTCCTCTTTTCTTAAGCATCTCCTATAGATCACTGTCATATGTGTTGTTTTTATGTTGGGGTGCTGTAGCATAGTTTCTTGTTGCATGCTAAGTAGCATCGTGCTGTTAATCGCAGCTTTGTGCCATTCTTGTCTTGCTTGCCATTTGCAAACCGTGCATCCGAATCCGGTGATCTTTATATCAATTTCAACCGAAATCATCTCATCTTTCCAGTGGCATACTTGGTTTGCCAAGTTGATGCCTTGTTCATCCTTTCTCCTCCTGAAGCATGCATACGGATATCATATCGCTTCTCGCATATCATGACATGTATTGCATCATGTTGCTTGTACATTGCACCGTGATTTATCGTGGTTCCTTTGCTTGTGTTCTTGCTTTGGGTAGAGCTGGGAGACGAGTACATGCACGAGGAACCTGTTGAGTACACTAACGAGGATCAAGCCTTCGACAACTCTGAGAACTTTGCAGGCAAGATGACCATACCTTCGATATCACTTCTATCTTTGCTTGCTAGTACTCGCTCTATCACTATGTTAGCTCTACCTGCCATTGTTTATCATGCCTCCCTATTGCCATGTCATACCTCTAACCATCCTGTCCTAGCAAACCGTTGTTTGTCCATGTCACCGCTTTTGCTCAACCCCTCTTATAGCGTTGTTAGTTGCAGGTGAAGATGAAGTTTGTTCCTAGTCGGAACATGGATATTTTGGGATATCACAATATCTCCTGTTTAATTAATGCACCTTATATACTTGGTAAAGGGTGAAAGGCTTGGCCTTATGCCTGGTGACTTGTTCCACTCTTGCCGCCTTAGTTTCCGTCATACCGGTGTTATGTTCCTTGATTTTGCGTTCCTTACACGGTTGGGTGATTTATGGGACCCCCTTGACATTTCGCTTTGAATAAAACTCCTCTAGCAAGGCCCAACCTTGGTTTTACCATTTGCCACCTAAGCCTTTTTCCCTTGGGTTTTCGCGAGCCCGAGGGTCATCTTTATTTTAACCCCCCCGGGCCAGTGCTCCTTTGAGTGTTGGTCCGAACTAGAGCCACTTCCAGCGCCACCTCGGGGAAACTTGAGGGTTGGTTCTAGTTGTACGTAGTGTTCATCCGGTGTGCCCTGAGAACGAGATATGTGCAGCTCCTATCGGGATTTGTTGGCACAGTCGGGTGGTCTTGCTGGTCTTGTTTTACCATTATCGAAATGTCTTGCGAAACGGGATTCCGAGACTGATCGGGTCTTCCCGGGAGAAGGTATATCCTTCGTTGACCGTGAGAGCTTGTGATGGGCTGAGTTGGGACACCCCTGCAGGGTATATTATCTTTCGAAAGCCGTGCCCACGGTTATGAGGCAGATGGGAATTTGTTAATGTCCGTTGTAGATAACTCGACACTTGACCTCTTTAAAATGCATCAACCGCGTGTGTAGCCGTGATGGTCTCTTCTCGGCGGAGTCCGGGAAGTGAACACGGTTTGAGTTATGCTTGACGTAAGTAGTTTCAGGATCACTTCTTGATCACTTCTAGCTTCTCGACCGATGCGTTGCTTCTCTTCTCGCTCTCATTTGCGTATGTTAGCCACCATATATGCTTAGTGCTTGCCGCAGCTCCACCATATTACCCCTTTTCCTACCTATGAGGTTAAATAGTCTTGATCTCGCGGGTGTGAGATTGCTGAGTCCCCGTGGCTCACAGATTCTACAAAAACAGATGCAGGTGCCGAGGATACCAGCGCAGATGGCGCAACTGAGCTGAAGTGGGAATTTGATGAGGCCCTTGGTCGTTACTATGTATCGTTTCCAGATGATCAGTAGAGGAGCCCAGTCGGGACGATCGGGGATCTAGCATTTGGGGTTGTCTTCTTTTCATTTGAATTGACCGTAGCCGGTCTATGAGTGTATTTTGAATGATGTATGATCTTAATTATGTATTGTGTGAAGTGGCGATTGTAAGCCAACTCTCTTTATCCCATTCTTGTTCATTACATGGGATTGTGTGAAGATGACCCTTCTTGCGACAAAACCACCATGCGGTTATGCCTCTAAGTCGTGCTTCGACACGTGGGAGATATAGCCGCATCGTGGGTGTTACAAGTTGGTAATCAGTACTATCCCTGACTTAGGAGCCCCCTGCTTGATTGTTTGTTGGCGTTGTTGAGTCTAGAACAAAAATGTTTTGAGTCTTAGGATTATATATATCGGAGAGTAGGATTCTTTTTACTCCTCAGTCCCTTCGTCGCTCTGGTGAGGTCTCCTGACGTAGATGTTTTGACTTTCCTCTTCTCTAATTTCACTAAAAAAATTTAGGATCACGCAGGTATCTTGGAATCGTTCCGATGGTTTTGTGACAAGAACATTGTTCTTGGTGCCTCCTGACATTTAGGGGTTGTGGCAGTGTCCCGGGGAGTTGAGCTCCGAGGTGTTGTCGTCACAATTTTATCGTTGCAGTTCTGGAATACCTGAGTTTTGCCGACATTGAAAATCTCTTTTATGCAGTTGTTGGTGAGATAACCTCGACGTCACCCAGTACTGGGGAGTTCGGGAGTATTACCATAACTCGTATAACGGATGCTTTTCGAAGGTTGAGGTACACGATTTCCGAAGGTTTCTTGGTTATGTGTTGACGGATGGACACAGCTGGATGTAGGGATTGTTAGTTTGGGTGAGATATATTGCTTCCCCTGTATCCCCAACACCTGATTGCATAACCGGAAAGTTTCGGGAGTTTATAGGTGGGATTCAAGTAGCTCTAGCATTTCTTCCCGCAGATATTTGGTTTGTGATTGGGTAATCCTTACCACTTATTTGTTCCAGTTGTACCTTGTTTATTTCATTCATCAATCTCTTATCAAGTGGCTTCTCACCTTAATGGATGTGTGATGTTAGCTTTGGGAATTCATTCGTTCATCCTTGTTCGAATGTTTATTAGGAAGACTATATGTTGCAATTTCTATCCATTGATTCAACGTGTCTATCTGTCTATCAAGATGCTAACGGATGTCACCCTCTTCAAGATGGCTCCGCCAACGCGTCAGAATCCGGAACGCAATGATGGGAGTCAGGCGAACCCTCCACCTCCACCTCCGCCTCCGGAGGCATGGCAAGCTTTGATGGCAGCCACAAATGCCAATGCCTAGATGATGATTCAGCTCATGCAAGAGCACAACCAAGGCCAAGGCAACCAAGGGAATCAAGGTCAAGGGCAGTTCAATCATCAGCCTCAATTTCCTACCCTCAACCAATTCCTTGCAAATCAGCCGAAGTCTTTCAGCTACTGTGCCGAGGCCACAGACGCCGATGATTGGCTCATGGATATCAACAAGCATTTTGAATGCAGCAATGTCAGGCCTGAGGACTACGTCAAGTTCGCTTCTTTTCAGCTCAAGGATCAAGCAGCTGATTGGTTCCAGCAATACAAGGATTCTAGAGGAGGTCGAGTGATTACTTGGACTGATTTCTGTCAGGACTTTAAAGCTCACCATATTCCTACCAGTGTTGTTGAGAGCAAGCGTGAGGAGTTCCGCAATCTCAAGCAAGCCAACATGTCAGTGTATGAATACAACAAGTAGTTTCAGAAACTTGCTCGCTTCGCTAAGCAAGATGTTCCTGATGAGAAGAGTATGATCTATCAATTCAGAGGTGGCCTCAGAGAGGATCTGCAGTTAGCTCTCGTTCTTGTTCAACCTACTCAGTTTGATCAATTCTACAATATGGCACTCAAGCAAGAAGGCGCTCAGCTCAGGTGTGAGGCTTCTAAGAAGAGAATCAGGGATGCAGTGCAGTCTTCTTCTTCCTCACAAGTGGCAGCTAAGTAGCAGAAGTTCTACCTTCCTCCTCCTCCGTTTCGTCAGCCTTACCAACAGAAGAACTCAGGTGGTCGTGGATCTTCCCACCCACCCAACCCAGGCTATCAGAATAAGTCTCAGTCTCAAGCTCCAAGGTCAAATGCTCCTTATCATCGTCCGCTCTCAGAAGTGACTTGCAACAAGTGCCAGCAGAAAGGTCACTATGCGAACAAATGCTTCAATCAAAGGCGCCTTCCTCCTCCTCCTCCTGTGAGATCTTCAAGCAATGCAGTGGTCAAGCATAATCCAAAGTCTGCAAAGGTGAACATGATGAATGCAGCGCAAGCAGAGGATTCTTCTGATGTGATAATGGGTAATGTTCCTGTTAATGATATTCCTGCAAAAGTCTTATTTGATACTGGTGCATCGCATTGTTTCATGTCAAGATCGTTCTTTGCAAAGAATGATTTTACTTGGTCTTACCTGGATATGTTGGGGAACGTTGCAGAAAATTAAAATTTTCCTACGGTTTCACCAAGATCCATCTATGAGTTCATCCAAGCAACGAGTCAAGGGAGAGAGTTTGCATCTACATACCACTTGTAGATCACGAGCGGAAGCTTGCCAAGGAGATGGTGATGATGGAGTCGTACTCGAACGTGATTCGGATCACCGATGTCTTAGTGCTGAACGGACAGCACCTCCGCGTTCAACACACGTACGGGACGGGAGACGTCTCCTCCGTCTTGATCCAGCAAGGAGGAAGGAGAGGTTGAGGAAGGCAGCTCCAACGGCAGCACGACAGCGTGGTGCAGTTGACGCGGCAGTATTCCGACAGGGCTTCGCCAAGCACGTACGAAGGAGGAGATTTGTTGGGGAGGGGAGGGGCTGCGCCTTGAGTTATGGTGTATTGCAGTCCTCCCCTCACCCCTCTATATATAGGGGAAAGGGCAAGGGGGGCCGGCCCTCTAGGGAAAACCCTAGGGGGGGCGGCGGCCAAGGGGTGGGGGGCTTGCCGCCCAAGCAAAGGGGGTGCGCCCCCTTTAGGGTTTCCCCCCCACCCTTAGGCGCATGGGCCCAAGGAGGGGGGCGCGCCAAGCCCACTAGGGGCTGACTGCTATCCCCACGCAGCCCAAGTGCCCCCCCGGGAGGGGTGGCCCTTCCCGGTGGACCCCCGGAACCCTTCCGGTGGTCCCGGTACAATACCGGTATAACCCCGAAACTTTCCGGTGCCCGTTTAATAACTTCCCATATATAAAACTTTACCTCCGGACCATTACGGAACTCCTCGTGATGTCCAGGATCTCATCCGGGACTCTGAACAACATTCGGTAGTCACATACTAGTCTTCCTAACAACCCTAGCGTCACCGAACCTTAAGTGTGTAGACCCTACGGGCTCGGGAGACATGCAGACATGACTGAGACCACTCTCGGGCAATAACCAACAGCGGGGTCTGGATACCCATGATGGCTCCCACACGCTCCTCGATGATTTCATCGGTTGAACCACGATGTCGAGGATTCGATCAAACCCTGTATACAATTCCCTTTGTCAATCGGTACGTTACTTGCCCGAGACTCGATCGTCGGTATCCCAATACCTTGTTCAGTCTCGTTACCGGCAAGTCACTTTACTCGTACCGTAATGCATGATCCCGTGGCCAACACATTGGTCACCTTGAGCTCATTATGATGATGCATTACCGAGTGGGCCCAGAGATACCTCTCCGTCATACGGAGTGACAAATCCCAGTCTCGATCCGCATAAAACAATAGATACTTTCGGAGATACCTGTAGTGCACCTTTATAGTCACCCAGTTACGTTGTGACGTTTGATACACCCAAAGCACCCCTACGGTATCCAGGAGTTACACGCTCTCATGGTCAAAGGAAGAGATACTTGACATTGGCAAAGCTCTAGCAAACGAACTACACGATCTTTGTGCTATGCTTAGGATTGGGTCTTGTCCATCACATCATTCTTCTAATGATGTGATCCCGTCATCAACGACATCCAATGTCCATAGCCAGGAAATCATGACTATCTGTTGATCACAACGAGCTAGTCAACTAGAGGCTTACTAGGGACATATTGTGGTCTTTGTATTCACACGTGTATTACGATTTCCGGATAATACAGTTATAGCATGAATAAAAGACAATTATCATGAACATAGAAATATAATAATACTTTTATTATTGCCTCTAGGGCATATTTCCAACAGTCTCCCACTTGCACTAGAGTCACCAATCTAGTTACATTGTGATGAATCGAACACCCATAGAGTTTTGGTGTTGATCATGTTTAGCTCGCGAGAGAGGTTTAGTTAACGGATCAGCGACATTCAGATCTGTATGTACTTTGCAAATTTCTATGTCTCCATCTTGAACATTTTCACGGATGGAGTTGAAACGACGCTTGATGTGCCTGGTCTTCTTGTGAAACCTGGGCTCCTTAGCAAGGGCAATAGCTCCAGTGTTGTCACAGAAGAGTTTGATTGGCTCCGACGCATTGGGTATGACTCCTAGGTCGGTGATGAACTCCTTCACCCAAATAGTTTCATGCGCTGCCTCCGAGGCTGCCATGTACTCCGCTTCACATGTAGATCCCGCCACGACGCTCTGCTTGCAGCTGCACCAGCTTACTGCTCCACCATTCAACATATACACGTATCCGGTTTGTGACTTAGAGTCATCCAGATCTGTGTCGAAGCTAGCGTCGACGTAACCCTTTACGACGAGCTCTTCGTCACCTCCATAAACGAGAAACATGTCCTTTGTCCTTTTCAGGTACTTCAGGATATTCTTGACCGCTGTCCAGTGTTCCTTGCCGGGATTACTCTGGTATCTTGCTACCAAACTCACGGCAAGGTTTACATCAGGTCTGGTACACAGCATGGCATACATAATAGATCCTATGGCTGAAGCATAGGGGATGACACTCATCTCTTCTTTATCTTTTGCCGTGGTCGGTGACTGAGTTGAGCTCAATCTCACACCTTGTAACATAGGCAAGAACCCTTTCTTGGACTCATCCATTTTGAACTTTTTCAAAATCTTATCAAGGTATGTGCTTTGTGAAAGACCTATGAGGCGTCTCGATCTATCTCTATAGATCTTGATGCCTAATATATAAGCAGCTTCTCCAAGGTCCTTCATTGAAAAACATTTGTTCAAGTAGGCCTTAATGCTGTCCAGAAATTCTATATTATTTCCCATCAAGAGTATGTCATCCACATATAATATGAGAAATGCCACAGAGCTCCCACTCACTTTCTTGTAAACGCAGGCTTCTCCATAAGTCTGCATAAACCCAAACGCTTTGATCATCTCATCAAAGCGAATATTCCAACTCCGAGATGCTTGCACCAGCCCATAAATGGATCGCTGGAGCTTGCATACTTTGTTAGCGTTCTTAGGATCGACAAAACCTTCTGGCTGCATCATATACAGCTCTTCCTTAAGATTCCCGTTAAGGAATGCCGTTTTGACGTCCATCTGCCATATCTCATAATCATAGTATGCGGCAATTGCTAACATGATTCGGACGGACTTAAGCTTCGCTACGGGAGAGAATGTCTCGTCGTAGTCAATCCCTTGAACTTGTCGATAACCCTTAGCGACAAGTCGAGCCTTATAGATGGTAACATTTCCATCCGCGTCCGTCTTCTTCTTAAAGATCCATTTGTTTTCTATCGCTCGCCGATCATCGGGCAAGTCAGTCAAAGTCCATACTTTATTTTCATACATGGATTCTATCTCGGATTTCATGGCTTCTAGCCATTTGTTGGAATCTGGGCCCGCCATCGCTTCTTCATAGTTCGAAGGTTCACCGTTGTCTAACAACATGATTTCCATGACAGGGTTGCCGTACCACTCTGGTGCAGAACGTGTCCTTGTGGACCTACGAAGTTCAGTAGCAACTTGATCCGAAGTACCTTGATCATCATCATTGGTTTCCTCTTCAGTTGGTGTGGGCATCACAGGAACATTTTCCTGAGCTGCACCACTTTCCCGTTCGAGAGGTAGTACTTCATCGAGTTCTACTTTCCTCCCACTTACTTCTTTCGAGAGAAACTCTTTTTCCAGAAAGCATCCGTTTTTGGCAACAAAGATCTTGCCTTCGGATCTTAAGTAGAAGGTATACCCTACAGTTTCCTTAGGGTATCCTATGAAGACGCATTTTTCCGACTTGGGTTCGAGCTTTTCAGGTTGAAGTTTCTTGACATAAGCATCGCATCCCCAAACTTTTAGAAATGACAGCTTAGGTTTCTTCCCAAACCATAATTCATACGATGTCGTCTCAATGGATTTAGACGGTGCCCTATTTAAAGTGAATGTAGCTGTCTCTAGAGCGTATCCCCAAAATGATAGCGGTAAATCGGTAAGAGACATCATAGACCGCACCATATCCAATAGAGTGCGATTACGATGTTCGGACACACCGTTTCGCTAAGGTGTTCCAGGCGGCGTGAGTTGTGAAACGATTCCACATTTCCTTAAGTGCGTGCCAAATTCGTGACTTAAATATTCTCCTCCACGATCTGATCGTAGGAACTTTATCTTACGGTCACGTTGATTCTCCACCTCATTCTGAAATTCCTTGAACTTTTCAAAGGTCTCAGACTTGTATTTCATTAAGTAGATATACCCATATCTACTTAAGTCGTTAGTGAGAGTGAGAACATAACGATATCCTCCGCGAGCCTCAATGCTCATTGGACCGCACACATCGGTATGTATGATTTCCAACAAGTTGGTTGCTCGCTCCATTGTACCGGAGAACGGAGTCTTGGTCATTTTGCCCATGAGGCATGGTTCACATGTGTCAAATGATTCATAATCAAGAGACTCCAAAAGTCCATCAGCATGGAGCTTCTTCATGCGTTTGACACCAATGTGACCAAGGCGGCAGTGCCACAAGTATGTGGGACTATCGTTATCAACTTTACATCTTTTGGCATCTACACTATGAACATGTGCAATATTACGCTCGAGATTCATTAAGAATAAACCATTGACCATCAGAGCATGACCATAAAACATATCTCTCATATAAATCGAACAACCATTATTCTCAGACTTAAATGAGTAGCCATCTCGAATTAAACGAGATCCAGATACAATGTTCATGCTCAAACTTGGCACTAAATAACAATTATTAAGGTTCAAAACTAATCCCGTAGGTAAATGTAGAGGCAGCGTGCCGACGGCGATCACATCGACTCTGGAACCATTCCCGACGCGCATCGTCACCTCGTCCTTCGCCAGTCTCCGTTTATTCCGCAGCTCCTGCTGTGAGTTACAAATATGAGCAACGGCACCGGTATCAAATACCCAGGAGTTACTACGAGTACTGGTAAGGTACACATCAATTACATGTATATCAAATATACCTTTGGTGTTGCCGGCCTTCTTATCCGCTAAGTATTTGGGGCAGTTCCGCTTCCAGTGACCCTTCCCCTTGCAATAAAAGCACTCAGTCTCAGGCTTGGGTCCATTCTTTGACTTCTTCCCGGCAACTGGCTTACCGGGCGCGGCAACCTCCTTGCTGTCCTTCTTGAAGTTCTTCTTACCCTTGCCCTTCTTGAACTTAGTGGTCTTATTGACCATCAACACTTGATGTTCTTTCTTGATTTCAACCTCTGCTGACTTCAGCATAGAAAATACTTCAGGAATGGTCTTTACCATCCCCTGCATATTGTAATTCATCACAAAGCTCTTGTAGCTTGGTGGGAGCAACTGGAGGATTCTGTCAATGACCGCCTCATCTGGGAGGTTAATATTTAGCTGGGTCATACGGTTGTGTAACCCAGACATCTTCAGAATGTGTTCACTGACAGAACTGTTTTCCTCCATCTTACGACTATAGAACTTGTCGGAGACATCATATCTCTCGACCCGGGCGTGAGCTTGGAAAACTAGTTTCAGCTCTTCGAACATCTCATATGCTCCGTGATGCTCAAAACGCTTTTGGAGCCCCGGTTCTAAGCTGTAAAGCATGCCGCACTGAACGAGGGAGTAATCATCAGCACGAGACTGCCAAGCCTTCATAATGTCTTGGTTCTCTGGGACGGGAGCGTCACCTAGCGGTCCTTCTAGGACATATTGTTTCCTGGCAGCTATGAGGATGATCCTCAGGTTCCGGACCCAGTCCGTATAGTTGCTGCCATCATCTTTCAGGTTGGTTTTCTCTAGGAACGCGTTGAAGTTCATGTTGACATGAGCGTTGGCCATTTGATCTACAAGACATATTTGCAAAGGTTTTAGACTAAGTTCATGATAATTAAGTTCTAATCAAATTATGAACTCCCACTTAGATTAGACATCCCTCTAGTCATCTAAGTGTTACATGATCCGAGTCGACTAGCCCGTGTCCGATCATCATGTGAGACGGACTAGTCATCATCGGTGAACATTCTCATGTTGATCGTATCTTTCATACGACTCGTGTTCGACCTTTCGGTCTCCGTGTTCCGAGGCCATGTCTGCACATGCTAGGCTCGTCAAGTTAACCCTAAGTGTTTTCGCTGTGTAAAACTGTCTTACACCCGTTGTATGTGAACGTAAGAATCCATCACACCCGATCATCACGTGGTGCTTAGAAGCGACGAACTGTAGCAACGGTGCACAGTTAGGGGAGAACACTTCTTGAAATTTTGTAAGGGATCACCTTATTTACTACCGTCGTCCTAAGTAAACAAGATGCATAAACATAATAAACATCACATGCAATTATATAGTTGTGACATGATATGGCCAATATCATATAGCTCCATTGATCTCCATCTTTGGGGTTCCATGATCATCTTGTCACCGGCTTGACACCATGATCTCCATCATCATGATCTCCATCATCGTGTCTTCATGAAGTTGTCACGCCAACGACTACTTCTACTTCTATGACTAACGCGTTTAGCAATGAAGTAAAATAAGTTACATGGCGTTCTTCAATGACACGCAGGTCATACAAAAAAATAAAGACAACTCCTATGGCTCCTGCCGGTTGTCATACTCATCGACATGCAAGTCGTGAATCCTATTACAAAGAACATGATCTCATACATCACAATTCATCATTCATCACAACTTCTGGCCATATCACATCACTTGATCAATCGCTGCAAAAACAAGTTAGACGTCCTCTAATTGTTGTTGCATCTTTTACGTGGCTGCAATTGGGTTCTAGCAAGAACGTTTTCTTACCTACGAATAACCACAACGTGATTTTGTCAACTTCTATTTACCCTTCATAAGGGCCCTTTTCATCGAATCCGCTCCAACTAAAGTGGGAGAGACAGACACCCGCCAGCCACCTTATGCAACTAGTGCATGTTAGTCGGTGGAACCGGTCTCACGTAAGCGTACGTGTAAGGTTGGTCCGGGCCGCTTCATCCCACAATACCGCCGAAGCAAGAAAAGACTAGTAGAGGCAAGTAAGATGACAAGATCCACGCCCACAACAAAATTGTGTTCTACTCATGCAAAGAGAACTATGCATAGACCTAGCTCATGATGCCACTGTTGGGGAACGTTGCAGAAAATTAAAATTTTTCCTACGGTTTCACCAAGATCCATCTATGAGTTCATCCAAGCAACGAGTCAAGGGAGAGAGTTTGCATCTACATACCACTTGTAGATCACGAGCGGAAGCTTGCCAAGGAGATGGTGATGATGGAGTCGTACTCGAACGTGATTCGGATCACCGATGTCTTAGTGCTGAACGGACAGCACCTCCGCGTTCAACACACGTACGGGACGGGAGACGTCTCCTCCGTCTTGATCCAGCAAGGAGGAAGGAGAGGTTGAGGAAGGCAGCTCCAACGGCAGCACTACGGCGTGGTGCAGTTGACGCGGCAGTATTCCGACAGGGCTTCGCCAAGCACGTACGGAGGAGGAGATGTGTTGGGGAGGGGAGGGGCTGCGCCTTGAGTTATGGTGTATTGCAGTCCTCCCCTCACCCCTCTATATATAGGGGAAAGGGCAAGGGGGGCCGGCCCTCTAGGGAAAACCCTAGGGGGGGGCGGCGGCCAAGGGGTGGGGGGCTTGCCCCCCAAGCAAAGGGGGTGTGCCCCCTTTAGGGTTTCCCCCCACCCTTAGGCGCATGGGCCCAAGGAGGGGGGCGCGCCAAGCCCACTAGGGGCTGACTGCTATCCCCACGCAGCCCAAGTGGCCCCCCGGGAGGGGTGGCCCCTCCCGGTGGACCCCCGGAACCCTTCCGGTGGTCCCGGTACAATACCGGTATAACCCCGAAACTTTCCGGTGCCCGTTTAACAACTTCCCATATATAAAACTTTACCTCCGGACCATTCCGGAACTCCTCGTGATGTCCGGGATCTCATCCGGGACTCCGAACAACATTCGGTAGTCACATACTAGTCTTCCTAACAACCCTAGCGTCACCGATCCTTAAGTGTGTAGACCCTACGGGCTCGGGAGACATGCAGACATGACCGAGACCACTCTCGGGCAATAACCAACAGCGGGGTCTGGATACCCATGATGGATCCCACACGCTCCTCGATGATTTCATCGGTTGAACCACGATGTCGAGGATTCGATCAAACCCTGTATACAATTCCCTTTGTCAATCGGTACGTTACTTGCCCGAGACTCGATCGTCGGTATCCCAATACCTTGTTCAGTCTCATTACCGGCAAGTCACTTTACTCGTACCGTAATGCATGATCCCGTGGCCAAGACATTGGTCACCTTGAGCTCATTATGATGATGCATTACCGAGTGGGCCCAGAGATACCTCTCCGTCATACGGAGTGACAAATCCCAGTCTCGATCCGCATAAAACAATAGATACTTTCGGAGATACCTGTAGTGCACCTTTATAGTCACCCAGTTACGTTGTGACGTTTGATACACCCAAAGCACCCCTACGGTATCCAGGAGTTACACGCTCTCATGGTCAAAGGAAGAGATACTTGACATTGGCAAAGCTCTAGCAAACGAACTACACGATCTTTGTGCTATGCTTAGGATTGGGTCTTGTCCATCACATCATTCTTCTAATGATGTGATCCCGTCATCAACGACATCCAATGTCCATAGCCAGGAAATCATGACTATCTGTTGATCACAACGAGCTAGTCAACTAGAGGCTTACTAGGGACATATTGTGGTCTTTGTATTCACACGTGTATTACGATTTCCGGATAATACAGTTATAGCATGAATAAAAGACAATTATCATGAACATAGAAATATAATAATACTTTTATTATTGCCTCTAGGGCATATTTCCAACAGGATAAACCTTTGGGTGTTGTTTCTCCGGGAAAGTCAATGAGGGCCAACTCGGTAGTTCATGATGTTTCCATCAAGACGGGCGACTACAAATTTCTTTCTAAACCATTTGTTCTTGGTGACTCGGATATTGATCTAATTCTCGGGATGGACTGGCTTTCTAAGCACAAGCCTCAGCTTGATTGTGCTGCCAAGCAGATTCAATTGACACACCCTTCTGAGGATGTTATCATCTATGCCGCTCGTGATGAAACCATTCGGTTGTTTTCTCTCAATGAGAAGGGCGAGTTGGATGCTATTTCTCAAATTCTAGTCGTTTGTGAGTACCAAGATGTCTTTCCAGAAGAGCTTCCGAGTATGCCTCCTCATCGGCCAGTCGAGTTCGTTATTGATCTTGAGTCTGGAACTGAACCTGTTTGCAAGCGTCCTTACAAGCTTGGACCCAAGGAGCTGAAGGAATTGAAGAAACAGCTCGATGAACAAGAGCGTCTGGGTTTGATCAGGCCGAGTTCATCCCCATGGGGTTTTGGAGTTATTTTTGTCCAGAAGAAGGATGGCACGGACCGACTTTGCGTCGATTACCGTCCATTGAACAAGAAGACAATCAAGAACAAGTATCCACTTCCCAACATCAATGAGCTTTTCGAGCAACTCAAAGGTGCTAAAGTATTCTCCAAGCTTGACCTTCGTATGGGTTATCATCAGATTCGCATTCGTGAACAAGATATTCCCAAGACAGCATTGAGAACAAGCTATGGTTCTTATGAATATACTGTCATGTCTTTCGGCCTTGTCAATGCTCCTCCAACGTTCTCTCGCATGATGAACTTTATCTTCAACCCCTACACCAATGAATTCGTCTTGGTGTATCTCGATGATATCTTGGTCTTCTCCAAGAATAATCAGGATCATGCCAAACATTTGCGATTGGTGCTCGACAAGCTCAGAGAGCATCAATTCTATGCGAAGTTCTCCAAATGTGAGTTCTGGCTTGATGAAGTTCTTTACCTTGGTCATATCATCTCTGCCAAGGGCATTGCTATTAATCCCGCGAAGGTTTCTGCAGTTGTGAATTGGGAACCTCCTCAGAATGTCAAGCAGCTCCGCAATTTTCTTGGTCTTGCAAGCTATTGCCGAAGATTCGTTGAGAACTTCTCTAAGATTGCAAAGCCTCTTTCCAACCTCCTCCAGAAGCATGTCAAGTATGTCTGGACGCCTGAGTGTGACGTAGCTTTCAACACCCTCAAAGAGAAGCTAGTCACAGCTCCTGTCTTGACTCCTCGTGATGAATCCAAGCCATTCGAAGTATTCTGTGATGCTTCCCTTCAAGGTCTCGGTGCTGTGTTGATGCAAGAGAAAAAAGTTGTGGCCTATACCTCTCGTCAGTTGAAGCCCAACGAAAAGAACTACCCCACTCACGATCTTGAGTTGGCGGCAGTTATCCATGCATTGATAACATGGAGACATCTCTTATTGGGAAGGCAAGTGGACATTTTCACCGATCACAAGAGCCTCAAGTATATCTTCACTCAACCCAAACTTAACCTCAGGCAAACTCGATGGGTCGAAATGATTCAAGAGTATAATCCGAGTATTGAATATACTCCTGGCAAGGCGAATGTGATGTCTGTAGAAGGGTGAAAGCAGAACAGCAATGACCAGCTGGTCTCCTTCAACCTCTTGCTATTCCAGAATGGAAGTTTGATCATATCGAGATGGACTTCGTGATTGGTTTTCCTAAGTCCAAGCATGGAAATGATGCTATCTTCGTTGTCATTGACAAGCTTACTAAAGTGGCTCATTTCCTTCCTATCAAAGAATCTATCACAGCAGCTCAGCTGGCAGAGCTATACACCTCCAGAATTGTCTCCTTGCACAGTATTCCACAATTGATATCTTCAGATCGTGGAAGCATCTTCATTTCTAAGTTCTGGGACTCCTTTCAGAAGGCCATGGGCTCCAACATTCGTTTCAGCACAACTTTCTTTCCTCAAACAAGTGGCCAAGTCGAGCGAGTCAATCAAATCCTTGAAGATATGCTCAGGGCTTGTGTCATCTCTTTCGGTATGAAGTGGGAAGATTGTCTTCCATATGCCGAGTTTTCGTACAACAACAGCCTCCAAGCGAGTTCGGGCAAGGCCCCATTCGAAATTCTCTATGGCAGAAAGTGCCGTACTCCTCTCAATTGGTCCGAGATAGGTGAACGCCAACTTCTTGGCAACGACTTGATCACAGAAGCCGAAGAAATGTGCAAAGTCATTCGTGAGAATCTCAAAGCCGCGCAATCGCGACAAAAGAGTTACTATGATAGCAAGCACCGTGACTTGGCTTTTGAAATCGAAGACAATGTCTACCTCCGCATCTCTCCAATGAAAGGCACTCATCGCTTTGGTATCAAAGGGAAGCTTGCCCCTAGATACGCGGGTCCTTTCAAGATCATTGGCAAAAGAGCCGACCTCGCCTATCAACTTGAGCTTCCGTCCAACTTCGCAAATGTGCACGATGTGTTTCACGTGTCAAAGCTTCGCAAGTGCTTCAAGACTCCTGAGCACACTATCAACTTTTAAGAAATTGACCTCCAAGAAGATCTCTCTTATCATGAGCACCACGTTGCTATTCTTGAAGAAACCGAGCGCAAAACTCGCAACAAGTCAATCAAATTCCTGAAAGTGAAGTGGTCACACCATTCCGACCGAGAAGCCACTTGGGAGCGCGAGGATCACCTCCGTTACGAATATCCGGAGTTCTTTCAGTCCTAGATCTCGGGATGAGATCCTCTTGTAGTGGTGGAGTGTTGTAACACCACGGATGTAACTTTCCATCTTTGTATCTCCAACTCTTGCCATTTTCGGCTATGTGATATGATATTTCCTCCGTGGTTGGGTTTTGTCTTTTGTTTTGCATTTTATTAATGTCATGCATATCATATCATGTCATCATGTGCATCTCAGTTGCATACGTGTTCGTCTCATGCATCCGAGCATTTTCCCCGTTATCCGTTTCGCAATCCGACACTCACACATGCACCGGCGCATCCCTCTTGTCTCTTTTCGTGTGCGGGTGTTAAACATTCTCGAAATGGACCGAGCCTTGCCAAGTGGCCCTGGTATAGCACCGGTAGACCACCTGTCAAGTTTCGGGTCATTTGGAGCTCGTCTGATACTCCAACAGTTAACCGCATAACCGCAAAGGCCTCTTTGAGTTGCAGCCCAATAACCCTCCAAAACAGCCCAATAACCCATCTAAGTCACTTCCATGTTCTTCGTCGTTGGATCACGATTGTGTGGGCGAAAACCACACTCCATTTGGAGTCTCGTAGCTCCTTCTACCTATAAAAACACCCCCTCCCCCGAAATCCCGGATCATTTCCTACCCTAACCCTAGCCCCGCTCCTCTCCGCGCGCCGGACACCGTCCGCCGGCGCCGAACAACGTCCGCGCCGCCGCACCCAACCAACCAGGGGCTGCCACGTGGGCAGCCCGCGCCCACATCGCCGCCGCCT
>NC_041381.1:536863918-536887014 GCF_002162155.2 Triticum dicoccoides | reverse complement strand
CGGCCGCCGTCGCCCCGCCGCGTCCCCGGCCAGATCCGACCCCGAGCGCCCCTCCGGCCGCCTCCCCGTGCTCCGGTCTTCCTCTCCCGCGAGTCTCCGGCGTCCTCGATCCGGATCCAGATCGGATCTGCCTCTGGTTGACTTTCTTCCTTCCCGAAATTCCTCTAAGTCTTTCTGTCTTTACTTTTGTTGCATGTTTATCGCCCCACAACTTTGCACCCGTGTCTCCGTTTTGGACGTGTGGCATACCGAATTGTTCGTCTCAAAGAGTATATCATTTCATCTCATTGCATCATTTTCATTTGAGCTCATCTTGATGCCCGAAATGCTATTGGAAGAGTGCTTCATAATGTTAGTTTCAGATTCTTATCAGAACATGCACTTTTGTCATTTTTGCCATGATTGATGTATGCATCCTATGTACTGGAGCTCTACATGTGAGTTGAACTATGCCATGTATTCTTTACAGAGGTACTTGCCATGTATTTTTGTGATCAATGTGGTGACTAGCACAAGCATGCAAACTAGGCTTCGTGATATTGCTGATTTTAGTCCCTGTTCTGCTGTTATTTTCATGCCATGTAAACATGATACTACAGAGAGATCCATGCATATTTTGAGATACTTCAGTAAGGGTGTTTTGAACATATGGTTATGCTCTATCCATCCATGCCCCTGGTTGTAATTATGGAGTAGTCTAGCATGTCATTTTCGTGCTCTACTTTTGCTTCAGAATGTTTCCTGGCAGATTGTTTACATGTTATTCAATTTTGCCAAGGTTGTTGTAGTTGATCCGTGTATGATATGATGTTGTTCTTGCCATGTATAGCTTCTATGTCATGTATTCTTGATGGATGTATGCTTAGTTTATCATGAAGTGCTCTGTAGTGAGTGCATCGAGCTCACGAAGGTGCCTTCGTAATTCTGTCAATGTCATGCTTTGTTTGCTGAATCTGTTAACGAAACTTGCTATGTTCACATGGGTGCCATCATATTTTCTGATCCTTTTTGGCTAATGGTCAGTAAGGGACTTTTGATATATGCTTTGAGTAGATTCATGCCATGTCTTGTTTTGCTATTATAAGTTCCTGTAGCATGTTGATAACTTGCTCTGAACATTGCTTCGTGATGCTGTTTATGCCATGTCCAACCTGATATTTTTTGCACTTTCACCATGCTTGTTTGAACCTGCTATGTTGTGTTTTAGCCGTAGCTCAGTGTTCCTCTTTTGTTAACATCTCCTGTAGATCACTGCCATATGTTTTGTTTTTATATTGGGGTGCTGTAGCATAGTTTCTTGTTGCATGCTAAGTAGCATCGTGCTGTTAATCGCAGCTTTGTGCCATTCTTGTCTTGCTTGCCATTTGCAAACCGTGCATCCGAATCCGGTGATCTTTATATCGATTTCAACCGAAATCATCTCATCTTTCCAGTGGCATACTTGGTTTGCCTAGTTGATGCCTTGTTCATCCTTTCTCCTCCCGAAGCATGCATACGCATATCATATCACATCTCGCATATCATGACATGTATTGCATCATGTTGCTTGTGCATTGCACCGTGATTTATCGTGGTTCCTTTGCTTGTGTTCTTGATTTGGGTAGAGCCGGGAGAGGAGTACGTGCACGAGGAACCTATTGAGTACGCTAACGAGGATCAAGCCTTCGACAACTCTAAGAACTTTGCAGGCAAGATGACCATACCTTCGATATCACTTCTATCTTTGCTTGCTAGTACTTGCTCTATCGCTATGTTAGCTCTACCTGCCATTGTTTATCATGCCTCCCTATTGCCATGTCAAACCTCTAACCATCCTGTCCTAGCAAACTGTTGTTTGGCCATGTCATCGCTTTTGCTCAGCCCCTCTTATAGCGTTGTTAGTTGCAGGTGAAGATGAAGTTTGTTCCTGGTCGGAACATGGATATTTTGGGATATCACAATATCTCCTATTTAATTAATGCACCTTATATACTTGGTAAAGGGTGGAAGGCTCGGCCTTATGCCTGGTGACTTGTTCCACTCTTGCCGCCTTAGTTTCTGTCATACCGGTGTTATGTTCCTTGATTTTGCGTTCCTTACACGGTTGGGTGATTTATGGGACCCCCTTGACAGTTCGCTTTGAATAGAACTCCTCCAGCAAGGCCCAACCACCTAAGCCTTTTTCCCTTGGGTTTTCGCGAGCCCGAGGGTCATCTTTATTTTAACCCCCCTGGGCCAGTGCTCCTTTGAGTGTTGGTCCGAACTAGAGCCACTTGCAAGCCACCTCGGGGAAACTTGAGGGTTGTTTCTAGTTGTACGTAGTGTTCATCCAGTGTGCCCTGAGAACGAGATATGTGCAGCTCCTATCGGGATTTGTCGGCACAGTCGGGTGGTCTTACTGGTCTTGTTTTACCATTGTCGAAATGTCTTGCGAACTGGGATTCCGAGACTGATCGGGTCTTCCCGGGAGAAGGTATATCCTTCGTTGACCGTGAGAGCTTGTGATGGGCTGAGTTGGGACACCCTTGCAGGGTATATTATCTTTCGAAAGCCGTGCCCGTGGTTATGAGGCAGATGGGAATTTGTTAATGTCCGGTTGTAGATAACTCGACACTTGACCTCTTTAAAATGCATCAACCGCGTGTGTAGCCGTGATGGTCTCTTCTCGGCGGAGTCCGGGAAGTGAACATGGTTTGAGTTATGCTTGACGTAAGTAGTTTCAGGATCACTTCTTGATCACATCTAGCTTCTCGACCGATGCGTTGCTTCTCTTCTCGCTCTCATTTGCGTATGTTAGCCACCATATATGCTTAGTGCTTGCCGCAGCTCCACCATATTACCCCTTTTCCTACCTATGAGCTTAAATAGTCTTGATCTCGCGGGTGTGAGATTGCTGAGTCCCCGTGGCTCACAGATTCTACCAAAACAGATGCAGGTGCCGAGGATACCAGCGCAGATGGCGCAACTGAGCTGAAGTGGGAATTTGACGAGGCCCTTGGTCGTTACTATGTATCGTTTCCAGATGATCAGTAGAGGAGCCCAGTCGGGACGATCGGGGATCTAGCATTTGGGGTTGTCTTCTTTTCATTTGAATTGACCGTAGCCGGTCTATGAGTGTATTTTGAATGATGTATGATCTTAATTATGTATTGTGTGAAGTGGCGATTGTAAGCCAACTCTCTTTATCCCATTCTTGTTCATTACATGGGATTGTGTGAAGATGACCCTTCTTGCGACAAAACCACCATGCGGTTATGCCTCTAAGCCGTGCTTCGACACGTGGGAGATATAGCCGCATCGTGGGTGTTACAAGTTGGTAATCAGAGCCATCCCCGACTTAGGAGCCCCCTGCTTGATTGTTTGCTGGCGTTGTTGAGTCTAGAACAAAAATGTTTTGAGTCTTAGGATTATATATATCGGACAGTAGGATTCTTTTTACTCCTCAGTCCCTTCGTCGCTCTGGTGAGGTCTCTTGACGTAGATGTTTTGACTTTCCTCTTCTCTAATTTCAGTAAAAAAAATTTAGGATCACGCTGGTATCTTGGAATCGTTTCGATGGTTTTGTGACGAGAACTGTCGGGGGTTGGATACGACATATGCCAAAGGATGGCTTATCATGGTGGGAGCGACTAGAACGTCGCCGGTGCCTGGAAGCGGGATGAGGCGAAGACATGCACGCCGGCGGAACTTACCCAGCTTCAGGGCTCTCCTAGGAGATAACACCCCTACTGCTGCTCTGCGGGGTCTCCGCATGATCACTAAAGCAAGGTAACTACAATGGTGCTCCTGGAGTTGTTTCTGGAGGTAGAAGAGGGCAAGGCCAGCTCTCTCCTCCTTGGGCTATCTGGTCTATCTTCCTCTCTAGGGTCGAACCCTTTGCATGGGTTCCCCGGGGGGTTTATATAGGCCTACCCCCGGGGGTACAATAGTAATCCGGCTGGGCGCGGGTCCCAGCCGTCTGTCTCTCAGGCCGTCGTCCTTCCCGCCGGCTTCTGGGGCCTGCCGACTGGCGGGTCCCGCAGACAGGCTTGATACTGTAGCGGCACTCCTGGTGACGCAGGCTCGGTCATCGGGTCGTGGCAACAGTGCCGCCGTCTATCGGGCGATCACCGTCGCCATTCCCCATCTTATCTGATTAATGGCTCGTGGGGCCCGGGAGGAGTCGGCCGACTCCAAGGAGGTCGACTCCCACGAGTCCGCCTTCGGGGTGCCCAGGCCGGCTTCGGCCCTCTCACTGACAGGCGGTCCTGCTGCCTTCGGGTCGTACAGGCCGGCGTCGTGTGCACAGTGCACTGCGTACTGTGGCTGAGGTCAGGGCAGGCATGGCAATAGTGCCGTATCCCACCAGAGATCTTCCAGCGGTACGGCCTACTGTAGCCATGCCGGCCCTTCGTAGGCAGGGGGGAAACAGCCATGCCGCAACCGTACCCTGTGTCGTACTTCGGGATAAGGGAGGAGTCTTGGGCCGACTCTCCGTAGTCGGCCTCCCTGGAAGTCGCCGCCTGGGAGTCGGCTTATCTGGGAGCCGCCACCCGGGACTCGGCATATCTTGGAGTCGGCCCCGGGACTCGGCCTGAGGGGCGCGGCCTGCCCCGATGTCTTGAAATGTTCTGGGGCTCGGGTTAGCCTACCCGTGGCCCATTACTCCGACAGTAGTCCCCGAAGCTGGTGAAACCCTGCGGTTGCTGAATTGTGGGGCTTCAACAGCTTCAATCTTTTTAAAAGGGCAGACTCTGGGACTCGGCTGCCGTCTTCCCTTGGGCCGACTGTCGAAAGTCGGAGTTTCGGCGAAGAGCCTCAATTCGAAGGTCGCGGCGGGAAACCAGGCGGCGTGCCTGGTACGCTTCCCCGCAGCCATCAGGGCGGTCCTATCGCGCGGCGCCACGTGGGGAGAACAGTCTGCCTGCCCACACGCGCGACGGGACGGGCCGTCAGGCGGGGCCCGCCACTACCGCGCCTCGGCATACGGACGGATCCGTTGTGGCTAAGGACGGTTGGTTTTCCCACTTCGTTACTGCGCGCAGTAACTTCGTGGGTAAATCGTGGGGCGGCGTGGGGCATCGTGCGCAGTTAGTCCCACGCCCGCCCCCTTGGCTTCTCAGCCCGCAGGGCTATAAGTAGGCAGGGGGAAGCAGAGCGGCACAGCTTGCGCGCCCTTCTTCCCCGCTCCCCCGCCTCATCTTGCTTCTTCTCCCTCCTTCCTCCGCTGTCGAGCAGGAGCGCATCCTACCGCAGCGATGAGCTCTTCCTCCGCCGCGGCCTCTGCCGTGCGCTCCGGCGTATGGGACGGCTCGGAGGTAGAGGAAGAACACATCGAGTTCCTCCGCCAGACCCGCCGTCTCCCCAGCGCGGACCTCGTGCGCGCCCGCGCCGCGCCGGAGGGGGAAATCCGGCCGGCGCCGGAAGAGGGCGAGCGGGTCATCTTCCGCTCGCACCTTATGCGCGGCCTGGGGCTGCCGGCGAGCGGCTTCTTCCGCTCATTCCTGGAGTTCCATAGCCTTCAGCCGCACCACCTCACACCGAACACGGTGGTGCTGCTTTCTGCCTTTGCCACCCTGTGCGAAGGCTTCCTCGGCGTTCTCCCCACCATCGAGTTGTGGGGAGAATTCTTCTCTTCTAAGCTCGGCACGCTGATCAAGTCGGTGAAGATGTGGCAGCGCTCGTACTTCTACGTGAAGAACCTCGCCTCAGATGGCGACTGGGTCAACCTGCCACCCCACAACGCCGCTCCCCTAACTGGGCGGCTCCCTAGCTGGTCCCACCGAGTCAAGACGCTGACTCCCGCCGGAGCCGCCGCCGTGGCGCGACTCCGAGTCTTGACGCAGTCGGAGGGACTCGTCGGGACCGACTTGCTGGCCGCCTTCGTGGCGCGCCGAGTTCTCCCGCTCCAAGGCCGGCCTCACCTGATCTGTCAGATGAGCGGCCTCCGAGACCCAAGTCGGACGAGCACCAAGGAGATGCCCCGCAAGGAGGTGGCGAACAAGGTAAATTACATCGCGCACTGCGAGTACGAAGAGGACTGGTAGTTCGGCAAGGAGTCGTACTTGCGCGTCAACCCTCCACCAGTGGTAAGTCGCGTCTCCCTGCTGTTTTATCTTTTTCCGCAGCCGACTCCGGCTTCTGACTCTTGTTAGCTTCTACTGAACTAGAATCCTCTTATGCAGCGGCGCCACGAGGCAGCCCCGCGAGTATGTTCTCGACCGTGCGGAGAGCGACGTCGACGACCCCGACTTGGGGGCGGCAGCGATGGAAGCCGACGCCGAAGGCGGGGGAGGGGGGCGGAAGGCGACTTCAGGCCCTCGGCCACCTTCGCCGACTGGCCTGACGACGACGCCGAGGGCGAAGTCGCTCCGCGCCACCAGCTGAAGATCGGCCCGTCGAGCGCCGGCTCCTCCGCCGGCCAAGGCGGCGCGAAGAGGCGTCACGCCGGGCCGAGCGCCCCCGGCGGTAAATTGAAGAAGTTCAAGGGGGCGGCCGCCGCGACCAGACGAGAGGAGGCGGCCGCGAAGGCCAACCGCTTCCGAAGGGAAGTGAGAAAGCCGCCGCTAGTATCCGCGTAAGTCTTTACGCTCTTTATTTTCTTTGTTGAATCTTGTCCGAGTCTTCGTTTACATATTCCCTCCACTCTTCCTCAGGGCCCCACTCTCCCTTGAGAGAGTCGCCGTCCCCTCCGTCATGGGGTCGGCAGAGACGTCCGCCAATACTCGGCGGCCCGACCCTGCCGCCGACCTCCGGGAGGCAACAGAGCGGAATGCGCGGGAGAAGCGCGAGGAGGAGGAGGCCGCGCGTTTGGAGAAGGCGGAGGCCGACAGGGCGGCCGCCTCCGCCCAGAAAAAGCTGGATGATGCCGAAGCCGCCCTTGCGGCGAGACGGCGCGCCGAGGAGGCCGCGCGTCGCCGATCGGCGATGCTCGTCCCCCCACTATCGTCTGCACCGCCGCCTCCGGAGTTCACGGGGCAGACCGGGGGAGCCGGCACCGAGAACCCCATCGCGGAGAAGGAGAGCGGCGAGGCTTCTATGTCAGATGCTCTCGTGCCGCCGCCGCCGCCTCCACCGCCGTCTGGGAGGCCGCACGGCAAACAGCCGGTGGATCCGCCGGAGCTGCCGGCCGTGGACGAGGCCGAAGCGCGGCTGCTTCTCCAAGTCGCCTCGCCGGTGCGTCACCGTCTTGAGAGGGCGACCTCGGCGCTGCGATCTCAGGAGATCGCCGCTGCCAGCTCGGCAGCTCTAGACGCCGAGGCCACAAGCGCCGCACCCACCGGGTGGGTGCGCGGAGGCGGCACCGGGCCGCTAAATCAATTGCTCCTGGAAGTCCAGGCGAAGTTGCGGGCCGAAGGCGACGCCCTCCAGGCCTGCACCAGAGCGCATCTGGCCGCGCGAACGGCCGTCCGAGTAAGTTTCTTCTCCTTCTTGATTCTTGTTTTTCTCTGTGGGGGCGCGCCAGCGCACCCACTGGGTGTAGTCCCCGAGTTCCGGGCCGGCTGCTGAGCAGGTGGTTCGGAACTCCCTCTGGCGAGTTCCAAACACTAACTTCGTCTTCTATGACTTATTGCAGGAGTATCACAACCTCCGCGCCACTGCCTTCAACCGCAATGTTGAGGAGTTGAGCAAGCGGGCTGCCGACTTGTCGGAAAGCCGAAGTGAGTTCTTCTTCTTCGCGGGGGCGCGCTGGCGCACCCGCGGGCTGTAGTCCCCGATATTCGGGCCGACTGCTGAGCAGTCGGGCCGGATCTTCCCGGTGATCTTTTTTGCTGACGACTGATTCATTTTCTCTTTCGATTTTCAGGAGCCAACGCCGCTCTTCAGGAGCAGCTGGGCGAGGCCAATACGGCCCGTTGCGCCAAGGAGGAGGAGTGTGACAGGCTCGCCACAGAGCGCGACCTGCTGGCGGTGCAGCTGGCCGAGCAGAAGGAGATGCTCAAGAAGGCGCAGGACGAGGCCGAGAAGAAGGAAGCCGCTCTCCTGGCCGAGTTCGAGAGCGAGCGCTCCTCCTGGACTGACAGGGAGGCGATGCCGACCTCCGGCTTCCACGAGATCGAGGATATTGTGGATGGTACGTTTCTTTCGCTTCTTCGCGCTTCCGACTAAGTGTCGGGCCGACTTCTGATTTTCGACTTTCTTCTTTTTCGTCTTGGCAGACTTCTTCCCTGGCCACTCGCAGGCGGTCCCTCTGGCCATCGAGGCTGCTCGTGCGGCACGAAGGGCGAATGGTGAGGAGATCGCCGCCAATGCCCCCCGAACCGTTGATGAACAGCTCCTGAGCATTGAAGCCCGTCTTCGTCCGGTCCATCGGCAGATGCGCCGACTTCAGCGTGCCGGCACCCAGGCGGTTGCCGCTTTGTGGCCGGATATGCCGGCTCTGTGCACCGCCAGTCAGACCGCCGACTGGCTGGAAGTCGCTGCCGGCCGTCTTGAGGCCTGGAGGGGCTCCTCGGCCCGGGCCGGAGCGCGCCGGGCCTTGCAGTTCGTCAAGGCGTGGTATCCAGGGCTGGACCTGGACCGCCTGGCCGCGTTCCAGTCAGAAGCCCAGGCCGAACTGGAGGCCGTGGAGGGCGCCCTTATCGAGCGTGCGGCGGCCATCGCCGAGTACACGGACACCAGCGTCTTCGTGCCCGAGCGGGCTGAAGGCGGCGAGGAAGTGCAGGTAGAGAGGTTCGGGATGAACCCGGAGTATGGTGAGGACTCGGCGGAGGTGATCGACTCCAGCACTAAGGAGGAGGACGAGGCGGAGGCCGAAGGCGAAGCGGTGGTGCCAGAAGATGGAGCATGCGGCCAGCCTCAGCTCGACCGCGCCTCCAGCAACGAGCCGCGTCAGGAGAAAACGACTGCTGCCGGAGGCGATCAAACCGAGACCGCCCAGCCGACTGCCCCGGCGCCTGACACCGCCATCTCCTCCGATCCTCCACTCCCAGATGCCGCCTCCTAGGCCGCCCTTTCCGCCACTGTTTGTCTGTCTTTAGTAATCTTTTGAAAACTTTGTTAGATTCGAACAATTCCACCCGCGGGGTGTATCTTGAACTTCTATTCGACGATTCGGCCGAGGGCCTATGTAAATCTTAATCTGCTTTCCGTCTTTCCTTGCTTATTGCTCTTTAGGCTTTTTCCCTTTGCCACCTTCCTTTAGTCGCTGCCTTGTCAGTCGAACAGCCGCTCTGCGGACTGTCGCTGGGTCAAGTGCTTGGCTACTTTGGGAAGGCAAGGATTTGGCCGTTTAGAGTTTCTTTAGCAAGTCGGATAGGAAGCGACATGCCGACTACCCAAGAGTCGGCCGTCCTTAGTAGAGGCTAATGAAGACGGCGAGCCGGCTACTCATGAGTCGGTCTTCCGCTTCAGAAATACTGGAGGCCGTCTTATGCTATGTTCGTGCTTTAGGTCCTTAGCCATTTTTCGTGTGGGTGCCCGCTCTTCCTCACTCCTGCCTGCCTCACAGTCGCTCTGCGAGCTGCGGCTTTTCCAGGAGGCGGATTGGGCACCGCACACTACTTGTCTGACTGCGGGAAGCTTCTCATAGCGCAAGGCGGCGAGTCCCCGGGCCGACTAGTCGAGCCCGGTGCCAAGCGGCTTGTAATGAAAGTAATGTACTTGGAGGCATAATTCTTATCGTATAGATAACAAAAAGGGCAGTCCCCGAGCTTGTCTCGGGGGGCCCAAAGTCTTAGTACTTTAATACAAAAGGGGTAGTGCGATACATACTGCATCAACTGTAAAATCTTCAAAGAAGATTTGCATTCCACGGGCGTTCTATCTCTTTGCCGGAGTCGTCCCTCTTGCGCGCTCGGGGCTTCTGGGCGTCGATCAAATAGTAGGCGTCATTCCCTAGCACCTTGCTGATGACGAAGGGGCCTTCCCAAGGTGCCGACAGCTTGTGCTGGCCGGCTGTTTGTTGGATCAGCCGGAGCACAAGGTCGCCTTCTTGAAAGGATCTTGGCCTGACCTTCCTGTTGTAGTATCGACACAGACTCTGCTGGTAGATGCTGGACCGGCTGAGTGCTAACAGCCGGCCCTCTTCCAGCAGATCGACGCCGTCTTGACGCGCTTCTTCTGCTTCTTCCTCGGTGTACATGGTGACTCGCAGGGAGTCGAACTCTATGTACGTTGGGATGACGGCTTCGGCGCCATAGACGAGGAAGAATGGTGTGAAGCCGGTTGACTTGTTTGGAGTCGTGCGCAGACTCCAGAGGACGGCTGGCAGCTCCTCTAGCCAACAGCCGGCAGATCGCTCCAGCGGTATGACGAGTCGAGGCTTGATGCCGGATAAGATGAGGCCGTTTGCTCGCTCCACCTGGCCGTTTGACTGCGGGTGGGCAATGGACGCTAAGTCCAGTTGGATGCCCTGTGTCGCGCAGAAACGGGCCAAGGCGCCTTTGACAAAATTCGTGCCGTTGTCGGTGATGATGCTGTGTGGGATGCCGTACCGAGTTGTGATGTCAGCGATGAAGGTCACTGCAGTCGGACCATTCAGTTTCTTGATGGGTTTCACCTCCACCCACTTGGAGAACTTGTCCACTACGACAAGTAGGTGAGTCAAGCCGCCTCGTGCCGTCTTGAATGGTCCCACCATGTCCAGGCCCCAAACTGCAAAGGGCCAGGCGATGGGGATAGTCTTGAGTGCGGAAGCCGGCTGAAGCGGCTTGGAATGAAAAACTTGGCACCCCTTGCACTTTTGGACTAACTCTTTGGCCTCTTCCAGAGCGGTTGGCCAGAAAAAACCGTGCCGGTAGGCTTTGGCGACGAGTGCCCTTGAGGCCCCATGGTGACCGCACTCGCCTTCGTGGATGTCTCTGAGGATTGCCTGACCTTGTTCTGTTTCGACGCAGCGTTGGAAGACGCCGGTAACGCTGCGCCTGACCAGCTCTCTATTGACTATGGTGTAGGCTGCTGCTCGGCGTTGTACTTGCCGAGCCAAGATTTCGTCAGTTGGCAGCTCTCTGTTTACTAAGAATCTGAGGATGGGCTAGGCCCATGAAGGTGCTGCTATTTCTTCAACCGCCACTAGTGCGACTTGGATAAGGGCGGCCGGGCTGGGAGGCGGCGGGTTGGAGTCCGCAACCACTTGCTGATTTGACAAAGTCCCGGGGCCGACTGGAGCAGTCCCCGGGTTGAGCTCTGAAGTCTTCGATTTTTCTACTGCAGTCCCCGGGCCGGGTTCTGAAGTCCCCGGGCCGGCTTCGACTGTATGTTTCTTGGAGTTGGATCCGTCCTCCTCAGGCGGAGCCGGCACATAGATTGAATCTGATTCTGGTGACGGCTTGATAGAAGGCTTGAGGAGGCGCCGGAGGGCGACACCAGATGGTATTGCCTGGCGGGTGGAGCCGATTCGTGCCAAGGCGTCTGCTTGGTCATTGTCGTTTCTTGGCACGTGGAGGAACTCGCACCCCTCGAAGTATCCGCTAAGTTGCTGGACGAGGAAACGGTAGCTCGCCATATTTGCGTCCTTGGCGTCCCAATCTCCAGATGAGTGCTAGACTACCAAGTCAGAGTCGCCATAACACAGGATCCGGCGAATGCCGAGTTCTTTGGCAAGCCGGAGCCCGTGGATGAGCGCCTCGTACTCGGCTACGTTGTTGGAGGCGGCAAAGTGGATCTGTAGCGCATATCTGAGCTTGTCGCCCTTGGGGGAAGTGAGGACGACGCCGGCTCCCAGGCCGGTGTGCATCTTGGAGCCGTTGAAGTGCATCCGCCAATGGGTGGCGTCGGGCGCTAGCGGCAGATACTGGGTCTCGGCCCAGTCGACGAGGAAGTCAGCCAGTGCTTGTGACTTGATGGCGGTGCGGGGCTCGTAGTAGATGGTGTAGGGAGCCAGGTCGATGGCTCATTTGGCCACCCGGCCAGAAGCATCTCGGCTTCCAATGATCTCGGCCAGTGGAGCTATGCAGACCACGGTGATCGGATGCTCCTGGAAGTAAGGCTTCAATTTTTTGGCGGCGAAATGCACGCCGTAGCACATCTTCTGGTAATGGGGGTAGTTCTGCTTGGAGGTCGACAACACCTCGCTCAAGTAATATACCGATCTCTGGACGGGTAGCGCCTTGCCTTCCTCCTTGCGCTCGACTACAATGACCGTGCTGACTACTCGGCTGGTGGCGGCAATGTATAAGAGCATGGGCTCTTTGGGAGTCGGAGCCGCCAGCACAAGGGGAGTAGTCAACATCTTCTTTAGCTAGAGAAAAGCCTCGTCCGCCTTGGGAGTCCACTCAAAGAAGGTCGTCTTCTTCATGAGCTGATACAAGGGGAGAGCCTTCTCGCCCAGTCGACTGATGAATCGGCTGATGGATGCCAAACAGCCGGTGAACTTCTGCACATCTAACAATCGTCTGGGTGCCTCCATCCTCTCGATGGCCTTGATCTTTACTGGGTTGCACTCTATGCCGCGTTCGGAGACTAGGAAACCGAGGAGCTGGCCGGCTGGCACTCCGAAAACACACTTCTCCGGGTTGAGCTTGATATGGAATCGGCGCAGATTCTCAAATGTTTCCTTGAGGTCCTCCAGCAAGGTTCCACGCTTCTCCGTCTTCACCACTACATCATCCACATAGACGTGGGCATTTCTGCCGAGTTGCTTCAGGAGGCATTTCTGCATGCAACGCTGAAAGGTGGCGCCGGCGTTTCTCAGGCCGAACGTCATGGTCAGGTAGCAGAAGGCTCCAAATGGCGTGATGAAGGCGGTCTTCCGTCTGTCTGCCGGGTTCAGCTTGATCTGATGATATCCTGAATATGCATCTAGGAAACTCAACAGCTCACATCCGGCTGTGGAGTCTATCACCTGATCAATTCTAGGTAGAGCAAATGGGTCCTTGGGGCAGGCTTTGTTGAGGCTCGTGTAATCAATGCACATTCGCCACTGCTTGTTCTTCTTCAGCACCAGTACTGGGTTTGCCAGCCACTCTGGAAAAAATACTTCCATAATGAAGCCGGCTGCAAGGAGCCGGGCTATTTCTTCTCCAACAACTCTTCTTTTTTCTTCTGACAGGCGGCGCAAGGGCTGCCTGACGGGCTTCACATCAGATCGGACGTGTAATTTGTGCTCGGCGAATTCCGTCGGGACACCAGGCATGTCCTTGGGGGACCATGTGAAGATGTCGCGATTCTCACGGAGGAAATCGACGAGCTCGCCTTCCTATTTGCTGTCAAGGCCTGTGCCCATGACAGCGTACCTCTCCGGGTGCTCCGGGTCCAACGGTATCTTCTTTGTTTCTCTGGCCGGCTTGAATGATCCTTCTGCTTCCGACTCCTTGGGGTCGGGCGATAACTCGGGCTGCTTGCCGGCCATCGCCACGACCCAATCAAGGAGCTGCTTCTCAGCTGCGATCACTAAGGACTCGGCCAGCCGACTGCTTTCGGCCGCGCAAGCGGACGACTTCCTGTAGTCGCTGGATACGGTTAGGATTCCCTTGGAACTCGGCATCTTCATCTTGAGGTAGGCATAGTGGGGGACCGCCATGAATTTGGCCAAGGTGGGCCGGCCAAGCAGGGCATGATATGGGCTCTCAAGGTCCACCACCTCAAACCAAATTGGCTCTCGGCGAAAATGATCTTTGTCTCCGAAGAGGACATCTATCAGGATCTTGCCGATTGGTGAGCAGGAAAGGCCAGGGACGATTCCGTGGAACACAGTCCGGCTGCTCTGAAGCTGTCTTCGCTTGATTCCTAATTTCTCCATGGTATCCTTATACAGGATGTTGATACTACTGCCTCCGTCTATCAGTACTCGTGAGAAGCGAGCGGCCCGCCTATCCATGGCGAGTGTGGCGCCTAAGACCAAGGTGTAGGAGTCTGGACTCGGCATCACCTCTGGGTGATCAGCTCTATTCCAACTGATAGGCTTCTCGGACCAATGCATGAACTCTGGAGTGCTTGACGCAACCACGTTCACTTCTTGCTGTTGTTGGCGCCTGCTGCGCCGGTCATCCGCTACACTGGTGAACACCACACAGGCTCCGTGCTCCTCTGGGAACTCGTCTTGTATCGCGCCGACTGGCCTGACAGCCGGCTGCTGGGGCGGTGGTGGAGGAGGCGGCCCAGCAGGAGAGGGAGGGAGTAGGCCGTCCCCCTTGGCGATTCTGGTCAGCCAGTGGCATTTCCTGGTAGTGTGGTTTGACGGCTTCGCGCCGCTGTAAAACTTGCAGGGACCGTCTAGAGTCTGCTCGTAGGACAAAGCCGGCAGCCAGTTGGACTTGCCGCCCTTTTGCCGCTTCGCCGGAGACGGTCCCTCCAGCTGCTGGTCCTCTGCCATTGCCACTTGCCGACTGCTGGAAATTGGCTACGGGGCTTTGCGCTTCTGGTCATTCTGCTGTTGCCGCCGACTGGTGTCTCCAGCCGGAGTTCTTGGAGCCTGAGGGGCGACTTTGCCAGTTGTGCTGACCCGAATCTCCGCCTTCATAGAGGAGTCGGTCGTGGCGTACTTGTCTGCTATGATCAGCAGCTCGTCGAGGGTCTCCAGCTCCTCGCAGAGGAGCTTGTGCTTGAGGAGGGTGCCTTCTCTGCACCCGGCGGTAAAATACTCGATAGCCTGCACCTCGTGCATGCCCTCGCAGGAGTTCCGGAGTTTGCCCCAATGCGTGAGGTAGTCGCGAGTAGACTCGTCAGGGCCTTGCACGCACAAGGAGAGCTGGCGTGGCTTGGGAGGTCGCTTTTACGTGCTCGTGAAGTTGCGGAGGAAAGCCTCGGTGAAGTCGACCCAGCTATTGATGCTGCAAGGCTTCAGACTGTTTAACCACGTCCGGGCCGAGCCCTGGAGCATGAGCGGGACGTATCTTACGGCAACACGCTTGTTGCCGTTTGCTATGTTGACGGCTGTGGAGTAGTCAATCAGCCAATCTTCCGGCTTCACGGTGCCGGTATATTTGGGCGTGTCTCGGGGGAGCGTGAACCCTTTGGGAAAGGGCTCGTCCCGGATGCGGGGTCCAAAGCAGGGGGGACCCAACTCGTCTTCTTCTTCCAGCGCCAGGGATCGGTGGAGTCGGTCGATCCGGTGGCCGGCATTGTTCTCTCCGACTCCCTCTCGGTGGCCAAGGCGGTCGCCGAGAGTCGGATGTTCCACGGGCGGCGGGGAGACTCGTCTTTCTCTGCGAGGAGGGGGAGGTAAGTAGTCGTCCCGCCGTTCCACCGCTCTAGGGCGGCCGTCTTGGTCGCGCTCGATGGTGATGTGAGTCCGACTGCTGCTGGCAGCCGGCTCCTTGTCCTTCTTCCCGCGAGCCTCGCCAGTCAGTGTTCGGGACGTCACACCTTGGTCTCGGCGAGGCGGTGGGTCATCGTTTTGGTGCTGCGGCGCCTCGGTGCAGCAGCCGGCGTTATTCTGCGCGGCAGCCGCGTCGAGGAGCTGCCGAACTCGCTCCGTCATTATGCGGCGCTCTTCGCCTTCGAAGTTGTCGAGCTCGTCTGCTGCCGCCTGGGTAGCACGGATATTCTCTGCGGGTGTGGCATACACAGGGCGATCAGCCCCGAAGAGGTTGGCGATTGCCGCACCGTGCTGTCGGACCGCGCCTAGGCGGCTAGGCCCGGTTGGAGCCGGCGAGCCGCCTACGGTGCGATCCATCTCTCGTTGGTAAGCTTCTGACAAGCGCCTCATGCTTGCCAGTTTCTTCGCACCCTCGATGAGCTGAAGGCGAAACGCCTCCAGCGTCCCGGCGTCGGCGTCTTCCGGAATCGGTGCTGCAAGGTCTCGCAGGGCCGTGTCAAACGGGTCATGCGCTCCTTCATCGGAGCGCTCGCCGTGCTCGAGGACGAGGACCTCAGTAATGGCGCTTCCGCCGCTTCCCGTGTACGAGAGCGGCTCGTCGTAGACCACCACATTGGTGGGGAACGCGTCGAGCAACGCGGTGTCGGAGTCGACCAGCATCGGGTCGGTGGATCCTATGGACTCCAGGTCCGCGGCAGGCTCGCCGGCGACGTGGAGTTGGTCGAGGAGGCCCATGAGGGGGCCCTTGGGGCCACCCGTGCCTGCGTCAGGCGCAGGCTCGTCGGAGAGGCAAACCTCGCCAATAAGATCGGCGAGGCAGCTGGCGGCGCAGGCGATCTCAGCGCCGCACAGCGCGTCGGCACAGACGCCGTCCGGCGTGCCGGGCTGGTTGTGCTCGCCGGGGAGGAACAGGGTTCCTGTCCAGAGCAGATCTCCGGACGACGGTGCACCTCGCCCCACGGTGGGCGCCAAATGTCGGGGGTTGGATACGACATATGCCAAAGGATGGCTTATCATGGTGGGAGCGAGTAGAACGTCGCCGGTGCCTGGAAGCGGGATGAGGCGAAGACATGCACGCCGGCGGAACTTACCCAGCTTCAGGGCTCTCCTAGGAGATAACACCCCTACTGCTGCTCTGCGGGGTCTCCGCATGATCACTAAAGCAAGGTAACTACAATGGTGCTCCTGGAGCTGTTTCTGGAGGTTGAAGAGGGCAAGGCCAGCTCTCTCCTCCTTGGGCTATCTGGTCTATCTTCCTCTCTAGGGTCGAACCCTTTGCATGGGTGCCCCGGGGGGTTTATATAGGCCTACCCCCCAGGGGTACAATAGTAATCCGGCTGGGCGCGGGTCCCAGCCGTCTGTCTCTCAGGCCGTTGTCCTTCCCGCCGGCTTCTGGGGCCCGCCGATTGGCGGGTCCCGTGGACAGGCTTGATACTGTAGCGGCACTCCTGGTGACGCAGGCTCGGTCATTGGGTCGTGGCAACAGTGCCGCCGTCTATCGGGCGATCACCGTCGCCATTCCCCATCTTATCTGATTAATGGCTCGTGGGGCCCGGGAGGAGTCGGCCGACTCCAGGGAGGTCAACTCCCACGAGTCCGCCTTCGGGGTGCCCAGGCCGGCTTCGGCCCTCTCACTGACAGGCGGTCCTGCCGCCTTCGGGTCGTACAGGCCGGCGTCATGGGCATAGTGCACTGCGTACTGTGGCTGAGGTCAGGGCAGGCATGGCAACAGTGTCGTATCCCACCGGAGATCTTCCAGCGGTACGGCCTACTGTAGCCATGCCGACCCTACGTAGGCAGGGGGAAACGGCCATGCCCCAATTGTACCCTGCGTCGTACTTCGGGATAAGGGAGGAGTCTTGGGCCGACTCTCCGTAGTTGGCCTCCCTGGAAGTCGCCGCCTGGGAGTCGGCTTATCCGGGAGCCGCCGCCCAGGACTCGGCATATCTTGGAGTCGGCCCCGGGACTCGGCCTGAGGGGCGCGGCCTGCCCCGATGTCTTGAAATGTTCTGGGGCTCGGGTTAGCCTACCCGTGGCCCATTACTCCGACAAGAACATTGTTCTTGGTGCCTCCTGACATTTAGGGGTTGTGGCAGTATCCCGGGGAGTTGAGCTCCGAGGTGTTGTCGTCACAATTTTATCATTGCAGTTCTGGAATACCTGAGTTTTGCCGACATTGAAAATCTCTTTTATGCAGTTGTTGGTGAGATAACCTCGGCGTTACCCAGTACTGGGGAGTTCAGGAGTATTGCCATAACTCGTATAACGGATGCTTTTCGAAGGTTGAGGTACACGATTTCCGAAGGTTTCTTATGTGTTGACGGATGGATACAGCTGGATGTAGGGATTGTTAGTTTGGGTGAGATATATTGCTTCCCCTGTATCCCCAACACCTGATTGCATAACCGGAAAGTTTCGGGAGTTTATAGGTGGGATTCAAGTAGCTCTAGCATTTCTTCCCGTAGATATTTGGTTTGTGATTGGGTAATCCTTACCACTTATTTGTTCCAGTTGTACCTTGTTTATTTTATTCATCAATCTCTTATCAAGTGGCTTCTCACCTTAATGGATGTGTGATGTTAGCTTTGGGAATTCATTCGTTCATCCTTGTTCGAATGTTTATTGGGAAGACTATATGTTGCAATTTCTATCCGTTGATTCAACGTGTCTATCTGTCTATCAAGATGCTAACGGATGTCACCCTCTTCAGGATGGCTCCGCCAACGCGTCAGAATCCGGAACGCAATGATGGGAGTCAGGCGAACCCTCCACCTCCACCTCCGCCTCCGGAGGCATGGCAAGCTTTGATGGCAGCCACAAATGCCAATGCCTAGATGATGATTCAGCTCATGCAAGAGCGCAACCAAGGCCAAGGCAACCAAGGGAATCAAGGTCAAGAGCAGTTCAATCATCAGCCTCAATTTTCTACCCTCAACCAATTCCTTGCAAATCAGCCGATGTCTTTCAGCTACTGTGCCGAGGCCACAGACGCCGATGATTGGCTCGTGGATATCAACAAGCATTTTGAATGCAGCAATGTCAGTCCTGAGGACTACGTCAAGTTCGCTTCTTTTCAGCTCAAGGATCAAGCAGCTGATTGGTTCCAGCAATACAAGGATTCTAGAGGAGGTCGAGTGATTACTTGGACTGATTTCTGTCGGGACTTTAAAGCTCACCATATTCCTACCAGTGTTGTTGAGAGCAAGCGTGAGGAGTTCCGCAATCTCAAGCAAGGCAACATGTCAGTGTATGAATACAACAAGCAGTTTCAGAAACTTGCTCGCTTCGCTAAGCAAGATGTTCCTGATGAGAAGAGTATGATCTATCAATTCAGAGGTGGCCTCAGAGAGGATCTGTAGTTAGCTCTTGTTCTTGTTCAGCCTACTCAGTTTGATCAATTCTACAATATGGCACTCAAGCAAGAAGGTGCTCAGCTCAGGTGTGAGGCTTCTAAGAAGAGAATCAGGGATGCAGTGCAGTCTTCTTCTTCCTCACAAGTGGCACCTAAGCAGCAGAAGTTCTACCTTCCTCCTCCGTTTCGTCAGCCTTACCAACAGAAGAACTCAGGTGGTCGTGGATCTTCCCACCCACCCAACCCCGGCTATCAGAATAAGTCTCAGTCTCAAGCTCCAAGGTCAAATGCTCCTTATCATCGTCCGCTCTCAGAAGTGACTTGCAACAAGTGCCAGCAGAAAGGTCACTATGCGAACAAATGCTTCAATCAAAGGCGCCTTCCTCCTCCTCCTCCTGTGAGATCTTCAAGCAATGCAGTGGTCAAGCATAATCCAAAGTCTGCAAAGGTGAACATGATGAATGCAGCGCAAGCAGAGGATTCTTCTGATGTGATAATGGGTAATGTTCCTGTTAATGATATTCCTGCAAAAGTCTTATTTGATACTGGTGCATCGCATTGTTTCATGTCAAGATCGTTCTTTGCAAAGAATGATTTTACTTGGTCTTACCTGGATAAACCTTTGGGTGTTGTTTCTCCGGGGAAGTCAATGAGGGCCAACTCGGTAGTTCATGATGTTTCCATCAAGATGGGCGACTACAAATTTCTTTCTAAACCATTTGTTCTTGGTGACTCGGATATTGATCTAATTCTCGGGATGGACTGGCTTTCTAAGCACAAGGCTCAGCTTGATTGTGCTGCCAGGCAGATTCAATTGACACACCCTTCTGAGGATGTTATCATCTATGCCGCTCGTGATGAAACCATTCGGTTGTTTTCTCTCAATGAGAAGGGCGAGTTGGATGCTATTTCTCAAATTCCAGTCGTTTGTGAGTACCAAGATGTCTTTCCATAAGAGCTTCAGAGTATGCCTCCTCATCGGCTAGTCGAGTTCGTTATTGATCTTGTGCCTGGAACTGAACCTGTTTGCAAGCGTCCTTACAAGCTTGGACCCAAGGAGCTGAAGGAATTGAAGAAACAACTCGATGAACAAGAGCGTCTGGGTTTGATCAGACCGAGTTCATCCCCATGGGGTTGTGGAGTTCTTTTTGTCCAGAAGAAGGATGGCACGGACCGACTTTGCGTCGATTACCGTCCATTGAACAAGAAGACAATCAAGAACAAGTATCCACTTCCCAACATCAATGAGCTTTTCGAGCAACTCAAAGGTGCTAAAGTATTCTCCAAGCTTGACCTTCGTATGGGTTATCATCAGATTCGCATTCGTGAACAAGATATTCCCAAGACAACATTCAGAACAAGCTATGGTTCTTATGAATATACTGTCATGTCTTTCGGCCTTGTCAATGCTCCTCCAATGTTCTCTCGCATGATGAACTTTATCTTCAACCCCTACACCAATGAATTCGTCTTGGTGTATCTCGATGATATCTTGGTCTTCTCCAAGAATAAGAAGGATCATGCCAAACATTTGCGATTGGTGCTCGACAAGCTCAGAGAGCATCAATTCTATGCGAAGTTTTCCAAATGTGAGTTCTGGCTTGATGAAGTTCTTTACCTTGGTCATATCATCTCTGCCAAGGGCATTGCTGTTAATCCTGCGAAGGTTTCTGTAGTTGTGAATTGGGAACCTCCTTAGAATGTCAAGCAGCTCCGCAATTTTCTTGGTCTTGCAAGCTATTGCCGAAGATTCGTTGAGAACTTCTCTAAATTGCAAAGCCTCTTTCCAACCTCCTCCAGAAGCATGTCAAGTATGTCTGGACGCCTGAGTGTGACGTAGCTTTCAACACCCTCAAAGAGAAGCTAGTCACAGCTCCTGTCTTGACTCCTGATGAATCCAAGCCATTCGAAGTATTCTGTGATGCTTCCCTTCAAGGTCTCGGTGCTTTGTTGATGCAAGAGAAAAAAGTTGTGGCCTATACCTCTCGTCAGTTGAAGCCCAACGAAAAGAACTACCCCACTCACGATCTTGAGTTGGCGGCAGTTGTCCATGCATTGATAACATGGAGACATCTCTTATTGGGAAGGCAAGTGGACATTTTCATCGATCACAAGAGCCTCAAGTATATCTTCACTCAACCCAACCTTAACCTAAGGCGAACTCGATGGGTCGAAATGATTCAAGAGTATAATCCGAGTATTGAATATACTCCTAGCAAGGCGAATGTGATTGCAGATGCTTTGAGCAGAAAGGCTTATTGCAACAGTCTAATTCTCAAGCCATTTCAACCGGATCTTTGTGAAGCTTTCAGCAAGCTGAATCTTCAAGTTGTTCCTCAAGGCTTTCTTGCCAACCTCATAGTCTCTCCTACTTTGGAAGATCAAATCCGTGAGGCACAACTCCTGGATACCATGGTGAAGAAGGTGAAACGTGGTATTGACAAGGGCATTCCCAAATACAAGTGCTATCGCTTGGATGACAAAGATACTCTTTTCTTCGAGGATCGAATTGTTGTTCCTAAAGGTGATTTGAGAAAAGTCATCATGAACGAGGCACACAATTCCCTCCTATCCATTCATCCTGGAAGTACAAAGATGTACCATGATCTCAAGCAGTCATATTGGTGGACTCGAATGAAGCGAGAAATTGCTCAATTCGTGAATGAATGTGATGTCTGTAGAAGGGTGAAAGCAGAACAGCAACGACCAGCTGGTCTCCTTCAACCTCTTGCTATTCCAGAATGGAAGTTTGATCATATCGAGATGGACTTCATGATTGGTTTTCCTAAGTCCAAGCGTGGAAATGATGCTATCTTCGTTGTCATTGACAAGCTTACTAAAGTGGCTCATTTCCTTCCTATCAAAGAATCTATCACAGCAGCTCAGCTGGCAGAGCTATACACCTCCAGAATTGTCTCCTTGCACGGTATTCCACAATTGAGATCTTCAGACCGTGGAAGCATCTTCACTTCTAAGTTCTGGGACTCCTTTCAGAAGTCCATGGGCTCCAACATTCTTTTCAGCACAGCTTTCCATCCTCAAACAAGTGGCCAAGTCGAGCGAGTCAATCAAATCCTTGAAGATATGCTCAGGGCTTGTGTCATCTCTTTCGGTATGAAGTGGGAAGATTGTCTTCCATATGCCGAGTTTTCGTACAACAAAAACTTCCAAGCGAGTTCGGGCAAGGCCCCATTCGAAACTCTCTATGGCAGAAAGTGCCGTACTCCTCTCAATTGGTCCGAGACAGGTGAACGCCAACTTCTTGGCAACGACTTGATCACAGAACCCGAAGAAATGTGCAAAGTCATTCGTGAGAATCTCAAAGCCGCGCAATCGCGACAGAAGAGTTACTATGATAGCAAGCACCGTGACTTGGCTTTTGAAATCGAAGACCATGTCTACCTCCGCATCTCTCCAATGAAAGGCACTCCTCGCTTCGGTATCAAAGGGAAGCTTGCCCCTAGATACGCGGGTCCTTTCAAGATCATTGCCAAAAGAGGCGACCTCGCCTATCAACTTGAGCTTCCGTCCAACTTCGTGAACGTGCACGATGTGTTTCACGTGTCACAGCTTCGCAAGTGCTTCAAGACTCCTGAGCACACTATCAACTTTGAAGAAATTGACCACCAAGAAGATCTCTCTTATCATGAGCACCCCGTTGCTATTCTTGAAGAAACCGAGCGCAAAACTCACAACAAGTCAATCAAATTCCTGAAAGTGAAGTGGTCACACCATTCCGACCGAGAAGCCACCTGGGAGCGCGAGGATCACCTCTGTTCCGAATATCCGGAGTTCTTTCAGTCCTAGATCTCGGGACGAGATCCTCTTGTAGTGGTGGAGTGTTGTAACACCCCGGATGTAACTTTCCATCTTTGTATCTCCAACTCTTGCCATTTTCGGCTATGTGATATGATATTTCCTCCGTGGTTGGGTTTTGACTTTTGTTTTGCATTTTATTAATGTCATGCATATCATATCATGTCATCATGTGCATCTCAATTGCATACGTGTTCATCTCATGCATCCGAGCATTTTCCCCGTTGTCCATTTCGCAATCCGACACTCACACATGCACCGGCGCATCCCTCTTGTCTCTTTTCATGTGCAAGTGTTAAACTTTCTCGGAATGGACTGAGCCTTGCCAAGTGGCCCTGGTATAGCACCGTTAGACCACCTGTCAAGTTTCGGGTCATTTGGAGCTCGTCTGATACTCCAACGGTTAACCGCATAACCGCATAACCGCAAAGGCCTCTTTGAGTTGCAGCCCAATAACCCTCCAAAACAGCCAAATAACCCATCTAAGTCACTTCCATGCTCTCCGTCGTTGGATCATGATTGTGTGGGCGAAAACCGCACTCCATTTGGAGTCTCGTAGCTCCTTCTACCTATAAAAACACCCCTCCCCCGAAATCCCGGATCATTTCCTACCCTAACCCTAGCCCCGCTCCTCTCCGCGCGCCGGACACCGTCCGCCGGCGCCGGACAACGTCCGCGCCGCTGCACCCAACCAACCAGGGGCTGCCACGTGGGCAGCCCGCGCCCACATCGCCGCCGCCTGCCGCGCTGGCCCGCCGGGCCTAGGCGGGG
>NC_041381.1:536853815-536863464 GCF_002162155.2 Triticum dicoccoides | reverse complement strand
ACCGCCGTGGCTCGGCCGCCGTCGCCCCACCGCGTCCCCGGCCAGATCCGGCCCTGAGCGCCCCTCCGGCCGCCTCCCCGTGCTCCGGTCTTCCTCTCCGGTGAGTCTCTGACGTCCTCGATCCGGATCCAGATCGGATCTGCCTCTGGTTGACTTTCTTCCTTCCCCCGAAATTCCTCTCAAGTCTTTCTGTCTTTACTTTTGTTGCATGTTTATCGCCCTACAACTTTGCACCCGTGGCTCCGTATTAGGCGTCTAGCATACCGAATTGTTCGCCTCGAAGAGTACATCATTTCATCTCATTGCATAATTTTCATTTGAGCTCATCTTGATGCCTGAAATGCTATTGGAAGAGTGCTTCATAATGTTAGTTTCAGATTCTTATCACAACATGCACTTTTGTCATTTTTGCCATGATTGATGTGTGCATCCTATGTACTGGAGCTCTACATGTGAGTTGAACTATGCCATATCTTCTTTACAGAGGTACTTGCCATGTATTTTTGTGATCAATGTGGTGACTAGCACAAGCATGCAAACTAGGCTTCGTGATATTGCTGATTTTAGTCCCTGTTCTGCTGTTATTTTCATGCCATGTAAACATGATGCTACAGAGAGATCCATGCATATTTTGAGATACTTCAGTAAGGGTGTTTTGAACATATGGTTATGCTCTATCCATCCATGCCCCTGGTTGTAATTATGGAGTAGTCTAGCATGTCATTTTCGTGCTCTACTTTTGCTTCAGAATGTTTCCTGGCAGATTGTTTACATGTTATTCAATTTTGCCAAGGTTGTTGTACTTGATCCGTGTATGATATGATGTTGTTCTTGCCATGTATAGCTTCTATGTCATGTCTTCTTGATGGATGTATGCTTAGTTTATCATGAAGTGCTCTATAGTGAGTGCATCGAGCTCATGAAGGTGCCTTCGTAATTATGTCAATGTCATGCTTTGTTTGCTGAATCTGTTAACGAAACTTGCTATGTTCACATGGGTGCCATCATATTTTTTGATCCTTTTTGGCTTATGGTCAGTAAGGTACTTTTGATATATGCTTTGAGTAGATTCATGCCATGTCTTGTTTTGCTATTATAAGTTCCTGTAGCATGTTGATAACTTGCTCTGAACATTGCTTCGTGATGCTGTTTATGCCATGTCCAACCTGATATTTTTTGCACTTTCACCATGCTTGTTTGAACCTGCTATGATGTGTTTTAGCCGTAGCTCAGTATTCCTCTTTTGTTAAGCATCTCCTGTAGATCACTGCCATATGTTTTGTTTTTATTTTGGGGTGCTATAGCATAGTTTCTTGTTGCATGGTAAGTAGCATCGTGCTGTTAATCGCATCTTTGTGCCATTCTTGTCTTGCTTGCCATTTGCAAACCGTGCATCCGAATCCGGTGATCTTTATATCGATTTCAACTGAAATCATCTCATCTTTCCAGTGGCATACTTGGTTTGCCAAGTTGATGCCTTGTTCATCCTTTCTCCTCCCGAAGCACGCATACACATATTATATCACATCTCGCATATCATGACATGTATTGCATCATGTTGCTTGTGCATTGCACCGTGATTTATCGTGGTTCCTTTGCTTGTGTTCTTGCTTTGGGTAGAGCCGGGAGACAAGTACGTGCACGAGGAACCTGTTGAGTACGCTAACGAGGATCAAGCCTTCGATAACTCTGAGAACTTTGCAGGCAGGATGACCATACCTTCGATATCACTTCTATCTTTGCTTGCTAGTACTCGCTCTATCGCTATGTTAGCTCTACCTGCCATTGTTTATCATGCCTCCCTATTGCCATGTCAAACCTCTAACCATCCTGTCCTAGCAAACCGTTGTTTGGCCATGTCACCGCTTTTGCTCAGCCCCTCTTATAGTGTTGTTAGTTGCAGGTGAAGATCAAGTTTGTTCCTGGTCGGAACATGGATATTTTGGGATATCACAATATCTCCTGTTTAATTAATGCACCTTATATACTTGGTAAAGGGTGGAAGGCTCGGCCTTATGCCTGGTGACTTGTTCCACTCTTGCCGCCTTAGTTTCCGTCATACCGGTGTTATGTTCCTTGATTTTGCGTTCCTTACACGGTTGGGTGATTTATGGGACCCCCTTGACAGTTCGCTTTGAATAAAACTCCTCTAGCAAGGCCCAACCTTGGTTTTACCATTTGCCACCTAAGCCTTTTTCCCTTGGGGTTTCGCGAGCCCGAGGGTCATCTTTATTTTAACCCCCCCGGGCCAGTGCTCCTTTGAGTGTTGGTCCGAACTAGAGCCACTTGCAGCGCCACCTCGGGGAAACTTGAGGGTTGGTTCTAGTTGTACATAGTGTTCATCCGGTGTGCCCTGAGAACGAGATATGTGCAGCTCCTATCGGGATTTGTTGGCACAGTCGGGTGGTCTTACTGGTCTTGTTTTACCATTGTCGAAATGTCTTGCGAACCGGGATTCCGAGACTGATTGGGTCTTCCCGGGAGAAGGTATATCCTTCGTTGACCGTGAGAGCTTGTGATGGGCTGAGTTGGGACACCCCTGCAGGGTACATTATCTTTCGAAAGCCGTGCCCGTGGTTATGAGGCAGATGGGAATTTGTTAATGTCCGGTTGTAGATAACTCGACACTTGACCTCTTTAAAATGCATCAACCGCGTGTTTAGCCGTGATGGTCTCTTCTCGGCGGAGTCCGGGAAGTGAACACGGTTTGAGTTATGCTTGACGTAAGTAGTTTCAGGATCACTTCTTGATCACTTCTAGCTTCTCGACCGATGCGTTGCTTCTCTTCTCGCTCTCATTTGCGTATGTTAGCCACCATATATGCTTAGTGCTTGCCGCAGCTCCACCATATTACCCCTTTTCCTACCTATGAGCTTAAATAGTCTTGATCTCGCGGGTGTGAGATTGCTGAGTCCCCGTGGCTCACAGATTCTACCAAAAAAGATGCAGGTGCCGAGGATACCAGCGCAGATGGCGCAACTGAGCTGAAGTGGGAATTTGATGAGGCCCTTGGTCGTTACTATGTATCGTTTCCAGATGATGAGTAGAGGAGCCCAGTCGGGACGATCGGGGATCTAGCATTTGGGGTTGTCTTCTTTTCATTTGAATTGACCGTAGCCGGTCTATGAGTGTATTTTGAATGATGTATGATCTTAATTGTGTATTGTGTGAAGTGGCGATTGTAAGCCAACTCTCTTTATCGCATTCTTGTTCATTACATGGGATTGTGTGAAGATGACCCTTCTTGCGACAAAACCACCATGCGGTTATGCCTCTAAGGCGTGCTTTGACACGTGGGAGATATAGCCGCATCGTGGGTGTTACACCGCAGCACCGCCCGCGCCCACACCCCAGCTCCGGCCGCCGCGGTCGAGCTCCTCCTCATCGCCCCCGTCCACCCAGGCCCGGCCGGCACCACCGCTTGATGCACGCTGGTCTGGGCTCTCGAACGAGCCCAGCCACGCAACGAACGGGGCATCACAACCCGTTCCCGAGCATCCCCCGCCGCGTCTTCTGCCGCCGGCGGCTAAACGCCGGCAGTTGACCATGTTTTGACCTGGGGTTTGACTCCCCTGGTTCAATGACATGTGAGCCCTGCCCGGCTAATTAGATTAGTTTAGGTTTAATTTAAACTACTTTAGCCCTGTTAAGCTAACACGCGGGTCCCACTGGTCACTGGCCCGCCCCGTTGACTTGTTGATGTTAGCCAGAGGTCATGCTGATGCAGTAACTCCTTTTTTGGAATTAGTTTAATTCTAAAATAACAAAAAAAATCCATAAAAAGGGTTAAACTTCAAAAAATCATAGAAAATAATCTATAGCTCAGATGGAAAAGATCTATATATGAAAAATGATTACAAAAATCCAATCTATCTATTGGTACTTGTTTCATGCATGACAAAGTAACTTAACTTTGCTGTTTAGATCAAAACAACTAAATGCACTTTGTAAATTCATAATTCAGGTTTGAATTTGAACCTTTGGTTCAAATAGGCTCAAACCTTTCTGTTTTTAGTTGCATTAGCTCAAACGCACCATCTTGCCATGCCGTGAGGATGCATCATATTATTGCATATTGCCATGTATTGATTGTGTTATCAATGTGATCTCCGCGGTAGGTTCTGCTCCCGAGGATATCCGCGAGTATCCAGCTGAAGGGCAGTACCCTTCTACCACTCTGCCAGGCAAGCAACCCCATTGAACATTCCGATACAAATCCATCTTCTCGCTTATGCTCTCTTTTACTACATTAGTACAACAACGTTTCAAATGCTATTTGCTGCGGTAGCTGAACCCCATTCCTTTGCGTGACCAGTCATTGCCACAGTAAATAGTTGAAACCCACTAGCATGTGTAGGACTTGATTGAGCCATGTTGTGTTCCTACCATGCTATGCCTGCTATGGTTAGAGTTGTGTCAGGTCTGGTTCATCTGGGTGATGGATCAGAGTGATATGGTTGTGTTTGGTAATAAGAGTGAAGTGTTGAATCTGTTTTGGTAAAGGTATCGATGAGAGGCCAGTAGGAGTACATGGTGGATTGTTTCATTGGAACTGTCCTTAGGAACCGAGTTCTGTGTGTGCGATCCAAGATCAACTACTACCATGCATTGGGCCCAAAACCAACGGACCCTCTCGGCTTATTGATCGCCTTGTCCTCTTTCCAGGAGATGCAAATAGTTTTTGGTGTTTGTAGTATGCTGGAGGCCATGCGCAGTGCTGACCTTAGGGATGGGCTGTGATGCGATAGACAAGTGGCTTGGTGTAAAGAGAAACCTGTTTGGTGGGCTCAGGAACCCTGCACACATCGTTTGGGGCTGTAGTGGGAACCCCAGCCGGACTTCCTTGCGAATGGAACCCGAATAGGCGAAAAACCTGGACTAGAGACTCGTGAGATTAGTCAGGCCGTGGCCGACACCCTCGCTGGGCTTCCGCTTGAAGGTTGCCGAGTACATGTTGTGTGAATGGTGATAAGTGGTGGAAGCGTGTGTGTGAAGAAGTACACCCCTGCAGGGTTATCAAACTATTCGAATAGCCGTGTCCGCGGTAATGGACTACTTGGGTACTAATGTAGTTCATAGCCAACTTAATGGTTACTCATAAAAGTCTCAAGACAAGTGTGAGTGATTGTCGTGGTGATTAGTGGACTCGTGTGCGCTGTCTCATCTTATTCAAACTACTGGTAGATGTAGTACATGATAGCCAAGAGTCAAAGCTGGCTTGCTGCAATAAACACCACTACCCTTGTTGATAGTGTTGCATGAGTAGTTAGTTCTGATGTAAGACTTGCCGAGTACCTTTATACTCATGTTTGCTTAATAAACTACTACAGAGGAGAACACCGCCCCCTCTGATGGGTTCTATGTAGATTCGATGTTGACGAGTGACTTGCTACCCAGGTGTCAATCTCAAGCCTGTGAAGGACCACTATAAATAGACAGGCTTCGTCAAGCCTTCTTTCTTTCTAGTTGCCTGCAGTCAGACAAGTTTAGCTTCCGCATGTGCTTGTATGATTGTATGACTTGAGTGTTGGGTCGTGTGACCCCTACCTATATGGATATGTTATATATGGCTCTTCAGAGCCTTCTAAATAAACACTTTGAGTCATAGAGTTCTGTTGTTACGCCATGTTGTATTTGCACATATCGAGCATATTGTGTGTATGCTATTGAAATGCTTGGTATGTGTGGGATTCGACACCTAATTGTTTATTCTTGGTAGCCCCTCTTATGGGTAAATGTCTCCTAGTGCTTCCACTGAGCCATGGTAGCTTGCTACTGCTCCGGAACACATGGGATGATCAACATGTGTCCTTCTTTTCTCCTGCGTCTATCCCTACGGGGAAATGTCACGCGGTGTTTACCGGAGTCTTGATAGCTTGCTACAGCTAGATTGCACTCGTTGCTGACCGACACGCGCATTGCTAGGTCATGTATGCTTGTCCTGTAAGTTTGTGCCACCTTGGGTTTACGACTAGTCATGTCGGCCCGAGTTCTTTGTCATATGGATGCTAGCGACACTATCATATAAGTGAGCCAAAAGGCGCAAACGGTCCCGGCCCAGGTAAGGTGGCAGCCATGGTGTCGGTGTACTAGAATAGGGGTACTCTAGTATCCCGAACTTGTGCACGGGAATTTGCAGCACCCCGCGGCAAGGCTTGCCGGGCGACCGCCAAGATCCTCCGTGGTTCCTTTGGAGCCATTCAAGAACAAAGTATTCAAGCCAAGGAGGCAAGGCCCCGGCAAGAGGAACTTGCCGGGAAGGCCAACCAAGGCATCCCAAGGAACTTGCCGCAACGCGCCACGCGTCCCGGCAAGGCAACAAGGCCCCGGCAAGAGGAGCTTGCCGGGAAGATCAACCAAGACACCTCAAGGCCTGGTGAGCGACAAGCTTCCGGGCGCGACAAGACGACGACCGCGGCAAGGCACTTGCCGCGGCAAGTAACCACCCTGTACCCATGCTCCAGCGCATCCACCAACGTGTCGCCCTGGGGCTTTTCCAGGCGCGCGTGGCAGGAGGCTGTGCAGCCAGCGGTACACGGTGGCATGCAGCGCTGACAAGATCGCCATCGTGGCGAACGGTGGCGTCCCTGACGGTCCCTTTCTGCACTGTTTGGGCGACACAAACGGGCATTTAATGCCTTTGTCCCCTGCCGTCATGGTTAGGTAGGATACACTGTGCAAGTAGGTGTACCAACCGCACACTTTTTACGCTTTTACCCTTCTCTGCGTAGCCACCTGTCGGTGACCCCTTGAGCATATAAAAGGAGGCCCATGCACAACGTAGAGGGGGTTCGACTCATTCGGAAGCCAGAAAAACACTTAGCTCTCTCGAGCAAGAACACAATACAATCAGACAAGCAGCAGTAGGAGTATTATCTCTCCGGAGAGCTCCGAAGCTGGGTAAACTGCTCGTGTGCTTCGCCTCGATCCGCTCTTCGTGTGATCTCCGCCCCCGGCCGAACCGAAAGGGGCTTGGTCCGCCGGCCCCATAGGTGTTCGTGGATCAGTTTCCCCGACATCTTTGGCGCGCCAGGTAGGGGGCGTCGAGATTGCGTGAACCTGATCCGGCGTTCACACGAGCCAAATCTTCATTTTCTTCATCGACATGCCACCGAAGAAGAAGACTTCGGCGACAGCTGCTCCGTCCACGTCATTTCCACCACCACCGGAGCAAACGGGTGGTGGGGAGGGCGCCGGCGGAAGAATGGACGTCGACGAGGAAGCTCACGATGCTGCCAGGTCCAAGGACAAGGCTGCACAGACCTCGGCGTCCGTACATGTCCCGCGCTCGTCTCAGGAGGCGCAGGACCGACAACGTCATGGTATTCGCAGTACCATACGTTCGTTGGGACAAGATCGAGCTGGTGGATCTCGGGGTGCTCAAGACCAGCATGCACGCCAACGTGTTGGCACGAGCGAGACACGGTCGCCTAGATGGGATGCTGCTCCTTCTAGCATAGTCAGAAGTCCGAGCATATCCCGCTCCTCGCATCGTTCGCCACTGCCGCCCACCACTCCAGCAGAAGCTTTGGCGCGAGCTCAGCTGCTCCTGGATTACCCTCCAGCGGAAGACAAGATCGACCAATGGAGGGCCACCATTCAGAGTCTCATTGGCTTTGCCAACGGCGACACTCCGCGGCAGCCAACTGCATCGCAGCCGCGGCAGGACTGCCGGGCACGAGCCGGTGGCGACGAAACCGGTGGGGGTGCAACCACCATGCACTCTCCACCCCGAAGGCCAAGATCGCCGACTCGTCGGATCCACCTCCACAGCGACTCCACTGCGTCATCGGATCCACGAGCTCGTTGCGATCAGCGCCAAGTTCTTCACGAACGACAGCAAGAAGACGCTCGTACTCGCATCGAGCGCCGAAGAGAAGCGCGACGTCAATCCGACAAGCGCGCTGGGCCCTCTGTTGACATGGATGCGCCAGGGGAACCAGGCGACTTGCCGTACGCGGTAGGTTGCCCTGCGTTCACTCGTGAGCTGCGGCAGGTCCAGTGCCCAGCACGAAGAATTTCAAACCAGATGTACCAGAGAAGTACGACGGCAAGACGCATCCGTCGGAGTTCCTCAGCATCTACACCATCGCGGTGCAAGCTGCTGGGGGACGGGACGACAAGATCCTTGCCAACTACTTCCCGCTGGTGCTCAAGCCCAATGTCAGATCCTGGCTCATGCACTTGCCGGACAACTCCATATCTTCCTGGGCTGATCTGTGCCATCAGTTTGTCGGCGCCTTTACAGGCGGCCACAAGCCTCATGGCCAAGAGTGCGATCTTCATCTGCTCGCCCAGAAGAAAGGAGAGCCCCTGCGCAAGTACATTCAAAGATTCAGCAGCGTACAACACAACATCCCAGATGTCCACCCTACCGCGGTAATCAGCGCGTTCCATCAGAACATGCGGAACCGCAGAATGCGGGAGGAGATGGCGATGTGTAAGATCAGAGACGTCAGTGAGCTATATGCCCTGGCCGACAAGTTTGCACGTGCTGAGGAAGGGAGGAGACTCCCCGGAGAGAATATAGGAGCAGGAGGGTCTGACAGTGAGGATACCGCCCCGGCAAAGAAAAACCGGCGACGGAACAACAGGAAGAAGAAAGGCAAAGAGGTGCTAGTCGCTGAGCAGTCCGGCAAAGAAGCCAAAGCTGGTAACTCTGGCAAGGAGGTTGCCGTAGCTGTGGCAGTCGCCGACAAGCAGGACGGCACAAACAAGCAATACTGCAAGATCCACCGCACCAAGGGCCATGACCTCCAGAGCTACAAGAAGGTCGAGTAGCTTGTTGAGCAGCAGAAAGCTGAATACGAGCGGCGCGACAAGGAGAAAGCCCAGGAAGGTGCTGGAGGATCCGGTAAGAAACACCCCGGCCGGGGAGGACGCCACGGCAAGGCAAAGCAGCGGCAAGGAGACAGGCCTCCCCGCGGCCGCGACAAGGACGAAGATGATGACGACGATGAAGATATGGATGATGATGAAACCGATGAGCAGGAGTTCCAGAAAGCCACAGAGGTCATGTGCGTTGACGGTGGTGCTTCTCTGCATACTTCACACCGCTAGCTCAAGCAGTGGGTATGGGAAGTCAATGCGGCAGAACCACCCGTCGAGTCACGCAAGCCTCTGAAATGGTCCAGCACGCCTATCATCTTTGATATTGAGGACCACCCAGATCGCATAACTGCGGTTGGGTGCTTGCCGATGTTGGTTTCGCCAACTATCCGCAACCTCAAGGTCACTAAGATGCTAGTTGACGGCGGGGCCGGCTTGAACCTGATCTCCTCCGTGGTACTCCAGAAGCTTCAGATCCCTGATGGCGAGCTCGAAGAGACCGGCACGTTCCAAGGAATCAATCCGGAAAGGAGCAAGCCGAAGGGAAAGATCACGTTGCCGGTGACATTTGGCAGCGAGTTGAACTTCAGGACTGAGAGGGTCACTTTTGACGTTGCTGACTTTCCATTGCCTTACAATGGGATACTTGGCCGTCCAGCACTCGCCAAGTTCATGGCAGCCTCTCATTATGCATACAACGTACTGAAGATGCCAGGCCCGATAAGTGTCATCTCTGTCCCTGGCGACAAGAAGGATGCTCTTATCTGCGCCGACAAGATCTACCGGGAAGCAGCAGCCGCAACAGATCGCAACTCACTTG
>NC_041381.1:536788856-536853770 GCF_002162155.2 Triticum dicoccoides | reverse complement strand
CTGATGCCCACTCCGGCAAGCGCACCTCTTCGGAGTGCTGCGCTACCGTCGAGGACGCACCATCGAGCTCCACCGGCAAGTGTAGGAAGACAATGGCAGCTCCACCAGAGACCAAGAAGGTGTCCGCCAAGGAGGACGGCACTGGTGGTACCTTCACCATCAGTGCCACTCTCGACCCTAAATAGGAAAGCACGCTCATTGCTTTCCTGCGGGCGAATGTCGACGTGTTTGCATGGCAACCGTCTGACATCCCTGGTGTTCCCAGGAAAGTAATTGAGCACCATCTTGCCGTCTGTCCTCATGCGCGGCCCGTCAAGCAGAAAGTCAGGAAACAAGCAGTGGAGCGCCAAGAATTCATTGCAGAAGAGATCAAGAAATTGGAAGCAGCAGGCCTTGTCAGAGGAGTGCTCCATCCTACGTGGTTGGCCAATCCTGTAGTCGTGCGCAAGGCAAACGGGAAATGGAGGCTTTGTATCGACTTTACCGATGTTAATAAAGCTTGTCCCAAAGACCCATTTCCCTTGCCGCACATTGACCAGATTGTTGACTCCACGGCCGGATGTGACTTGCTTTCATTTCTTGATGCATACTCATGATACCATCAGATCTTCATGGCAGAAGAAGATGTGGAGAAGACCGCATTCATCACCCCGTGTGGCACGTACTGTTTCGTACGGATGCCTTTCGGTTTAAAGAATGCTGGATCAACATTTGCAAGGGTTGTCCATCACGCTTTTGAGCCGCAAATGCACAGAAATGTGGAAGCCTACATGGATGACATAGTGGTCAAGAGCAAGGACAGGGCGACCCTAATTCAAGATTTAGATGAAACATTTGCAAATCTGCGCAAGATCAACCTCAAGCTTAACCCCGAGAAGTGCGTGTTTGGAGTCCCCTCCGGCAAGCTTCTCGGGTTCTTCATGTCTCAGCGAGGAATTGAAGCCAACCCCGACAAGATCAAGGCCATTGAGCAGATCGAAGCACCAAAGCGCGTCAAGGATGTACGAAGACTTGCCGGTTGCGTGGCTGCTCTCAGCAGGTTTATCTCTAGATCTGCTGAGCGCGCCATGCCATTTTTCAAAATATTAAAAAAAGGCAGGTCCAATGAAATGGACTCCGGAGGCGGAGGCTGCGCTGCAGGATTTAAAGCGATACCTGTCCTCCACTCCAATACTTGTCGCACCTAAGCCACAGGAGAAGTTGTTGTTATATATAGCGGCAACCAATCAAGTGGTTAGTGCTGCGTTAGTAGCGGAGAGGGAGGCGGATGATGAGCCAGCAACCACGGCAGATGCATCCAACGACAAGCAGGGGGCTTCACCGGCAAGCTCTGGTCCGGCAAGTTCTGGTCCGGCAAGCTCTGGTCCGGCAAGCTCTGGTCCCGACAAAGATGGATCTGCGCAGACGCATAAGGAGATACAGAAAAGAATGGTGCAGCGCCCGGTTTACTTTGTCAGTTCCCTTCTGCAGGGGGCTAGGTCAAGGTACTCTGGTGTGCAGAAACTGCTTTTCGGCCTCCTCATGGCCTCGAGAAAGCTGCGCCATTACTTCCAGGCACATGAGATCACAGTCGTCACTCATTTTCCGCTCAAGAGGATACTGCAAAATCCAGAAGCGACAGGCAGGATTGTCGAGTGGGCACTAGAACTATCAAGCTTTGGCCTCAAGTTTGAAAGCACTTCAACTATCCAAAGCAGGGCATTGGCGGAGTTCATAGCAGAATGTACACCTACACAAGATGAAGAAATTCCAGAAACGAGCATCCCCGTCAAGGAAGCAAGCAAAGAGTGGCTGATGTACTTTGATGGTGCCTTCTCGCTGCAAGGCGCCGGTGCGGGCGTGCTACTGGTCGCACCCACCGGAGAGCACCTCAAATACGTAGTCCAGATGCACTTTCCCAAGGAGCAAGCAACGAACAATACTGCAGAGTATGAAGGTTTGCTTGCCGGTCTCAGGATCACGGCAGACCTTGGGATCAAGAAGCTCATTGTCAGGGGTGACTCACAGCTTGTCGTCCACCAAGTGAACAAGAATTATCAGTGTCCGTTGATGGAAGCTTATGTTGATGAAGTGAGAAAGCTAGAAGAGCACTTTGACGGCCTACAGATGGAACATGTTCCAAGAGCTCAGAATGACATTGCTGATGGCTTGTCAAAGTGCGCTGCACTTAAGTTACCTGTGGAACCAGGGATCTTTGTGCTCAAGCTAACTCAACCATGTGTAACGCCATCAACTAGACAAAGCAAGAAGAGGAAGTTGATTTCTGGTGACTACTTTCTGGCAGAGCTGCCCGAAGCCGCCGCCAAGAAGGTCCCCAAAATCAGCGCCAAGAATGCTGAGGAGCAGTCTGCTCCGACAAGCCTTAGGGTTTGTTCCGTTGAAGCAGATGCTCCCGACAAGTTTTGCTCCGGCAAGCTTGCCGGGGAACATCAAGCTCCGGCAGAGCCACAGGTTCTTGCTGTAGAAGCGGATGTTCCCGCAGCAGCAGATGTGCCTTTAGTCCTTATTGTCGAGCCGCAAGCTCCAACATGGGCACAACAGATTGTCCATTTCCTTCAGATAGGAGAACTTCCCGAAGGGAAAGAAGAAGCGGAAAAAGTAGCCCGGCAGTCGAGTATGTACCAGTTTGTCGACGACACACTGTACAGAAGAAGACTCAACGGTGTGAAATTGAAATGTATTCACCGGGAAGAAGGACAGAAGCTGTTGGCAGAGATACATGGAGGCATATGTGGTCACCACATTGGCGCAAGAGCACTTGCCGGCAAGGCATTCCGGCAAGGTTTCTTTTGGCCGACAGCCCTCCAGGATGCAACAGCACAAGTAACCAAGTGTGAAGCGTGCCAGTTCCATTCCAAGCAGATACACCAGCCAGCTCAAGCTCTCCAGACGATCCCTTTATCCTGGCCATTTTCGGTCTGGGGGCTCGATATCCTCGGCCCCTTCCCCCGAGCTATCGGGGGCTTTGAGTACTTGTACATTGCAATCGACAAGTTCACAAAGTGGCCAGAAGTGGAACCAATGAGGAAGGTCACAGCACAGTCAGCAGTCAAGTTCTTCAGGTCGATTGTTTGCCATTTCGGGATCCCTAACAGGATCATCACCGACAACGGCACGCAATTTACGAGCCACACCTTCATGCAGTACGTCCAAGATCATGGTGCCAAGGTCTGCTTCGTTTCTGTTGCTCATCCGAGAAGCAACGGTCAAGCGGAAAGGGCAAATGCTGAAGTGCTGCGCGGGCTCAAGACCAGAACTTTCGACAGGCTGCGCAAGTGCGGAAGAAACTGGATCAAGGAGTTGCCGGTGGTTCTTTGGTCGATCAGGACGACACCAAATCGAGCCACTGGCCAGACACCTTTCGCTCTAGTCTATGGAGCAGAGGCAGTTCTCCCCACGGAACTCGTATACGGGTCACCTCGAGTGCTTGCTTATGATGAGCTTGAGCAAGAGCAGCTGCGACAAGATGACGCACTGCTCCTTGAGGAGGATCGTCTTCAGGCTGCTGTAAGAGCTGCTCGATACCAGCAAGCTTTGCGCCGCTACCATAGCCGCAAAGTTAAAGCCAGAAGCTTCGAGGAAGGCGACCTTGTTCTTCGGCGCGTTCAGTCTGCCAAGAATTCCAACAAGTTGACGCCGAAGTGGGAAGGCCCTTATCGGGTGAAACGAGTCACTAGGCCTGGCGCTGTCCGCCTTGAGACCAAAGATGGCGTACAGTGAGCAACTCCTGGAACATTGAGCATCTTCGTAAGTTTTACCCGTAGGGCACGGTTGCCGGAACCCGTTCCGGCAACCACCTTTTGTACAAGTCTTGCCAATGTTGCATGTAATCCTTTGTACAAAGCCGGGCGCAGATCCCGTGCATAAGTAAAGCTCATGTGCCCCGCACATCTTGTCAATTTCATGCTTTTTACTTTATATTTGCATGCGTTATCTGACACTTTGTGCAGCACCTACCCCCGGTAAGCAATAACGAGCTATAAGGCTCCATGCCTCTATTTTCTCTTCTTTCTTCTTCTCAAAAAGGAAAGGAAGGTTCCCTCGCCCACAAGTTTCCCGGGGGGGAAGGAGAAGATAATGGTGTGGATCAGGCGTTGTTCAAGCAAGTCTTTGCCTTACCGGAAAGCAAACGACAGAAAAGCTAAGTTGCCAAAGTTTGAGCAATCAGTTTTTAAATTTTAAAGTTATCTTCCTTGAACGATCGTGCTTTGTATGGAAAACCTATGCGCGGAGGAACCAACTCGTAGCTAGTTGCACCCTTACTTTGTTTCGAGTCCGCTCAACAACTTAAGTGAGCTGCAACTAGTTGCGACAAGGTTTCTTGTCGGAAGCGGCATCGCCAGCAGGCTGCTGATGTCCCGCACTCAGCGCTCGCGGCAAAGGTGCCTGCACGGACAAGTTCCCTAAAAGCGTAGGGTAAAAACATACAAAGGAAGGGAGCAAGTAAAGGAAATAACATAGCAAATCTCTACCCAAAATAGAGTTATATTACAAAATAGCTTGTCGCAGCTCTAATAGATTGTTCTCGTGACATGACCAGCAGCGACAGAGAGAAAAAGAAATGGGCGGCCTAGTCTACACGATCGCCCTCAACCCTCTTGATCTCGCTCACCTTGTCCACAATGGGTGCGACAAGAGCCTTGAGCGCATCCCGATCAGCATCCGGCGGCAAGGATTTGAGGACGTTGGTGAAGTTGAGGCCTGGATTGCGGAAGGCCACCTTCATCAGCACCTTCTGGAGAGCCCCCGCACAAATCCTGTGCGACCCATCAGCCAGCTGCTTTGGGATCCTCTCCCGGAGTCGCTGGAGGGCCGTCGCCACGCCTTTGAAGAACAGGCTGAGCTTGGCGCTGGGTTGGAGATGCTCGTCGGATGGATACCCAAAATCCTCCATCCCCAGCTGCGCCAACTCCCCGTCGATGGCAGCGGCAGCATCCACAAGACCTTCAGTCCAATGCTCCACTATCTCCCTGAAGGCGTCGTGGGCGGCAGCAGCATTCGCCAGCAGCGCCTTGTCGGCCTTGATCTTCTCCGACAAGGCCACCTCTCGCTCCCTGGCGCCGTCCAGCGTCTGAGTCAACGTGGCCAGCTTCAGCTCGAGATCTGCGTTGGGGTCCTTGGTGGTGTTGAGCTCCTTATTCCTCTCAGCGAGAAGGCCCTGCAGCTCACCATGAGTGGCAGCATCCTTCTCGCGCTCATGCTTGAGCGCAGCGAGCTCCTCGCCGCTCGCCCTGAGATCGGCTTCCAGCTGCGCCACCTTCACCTCCAACTCCTTCTTGGCGGCCTCAGCAGCTGCGGCAGCATCCTTTGCCTCCTTGAGAGCCCCGCCAATTGCTTGCTCCCGTGCGGCAAGTTCCTCCTCGTGGCTGTCAAGGTTCACCTTGCGCTGCGCCAACTCTCCTTCCTGCGCGAATAAGCTTTCGGCGACAAGCCGTTGCTTCTCTTCAGCTTCAGCCTTCTCGAGGAGGAAGGCTTTCCGCTCCTCGAGAAGTTGCTCCCGCTCCTCCGCCAAGGACCGGAGAGCTTCCTGCCTGAGGCCTCGGAGCTCCTCCGCACGCTTCTCAATATCAACCCCCACCTTCGCGACAAGCGCCTCTCGGGACGCCAGTTTGGCTTGGCGGGCGCGGTAAAGCGACGTCAGCTTCCGCAGCAGCTGCTCCTCCTCAGGCTCGTCGCTACTGCTGCTTGGCGTGTCGACCACCGTCAACCCAGTAGAGGCGAGCACCTCTCCGTCCAGGATTTCTCCCTCGACCGGCGCCCTGGATCTTGACGCCCAGGGGAGCTTGATGAAGATACCATCGCCGGCCTTCAAGTAGGCGCCGGGCTGGGGCTCTTCGGAGCCTGGCGCTGCAGTGCCGGCGGAGGGATCGGCGGTCGGCGCAGCGCCTGGCGCTCCTGCGGCCTCAGGGCCGTCAGTGCGATCGCCGGATCCCTCGCCCGCTTCTGCGGCGGTAGCCTTGGCGGCCTCTTCGCCGGCGGGATCATCAGCACCGGCCTCTTCTTCGGTGTCGGCGGCGTCGTCGTTGTTGCCGCGCGCGTCATCCTCACCGGCGGCCTCTGTCTCCATCGGCTCCGTGGCGAGTGGATCTGACGACCAAAGAGGGGAGAAAGGTCAAGTAAGTGTTCAAGAAGAAAATCAGAAGAAGAAGAACCCAAGGGGAGTTTTTCAGGCAAAAGGGTTACCTGTGCTTGGGTCTGCAGTCGTGGTCTCAACAACTGGAGGATCGCTGGTGCTGTCCCTTGCCGGAGAGTTCTCCCTTGCCGGAGAGCGCTCCCTTGCCGGGGACTCCTCCCTTGGCGGCGTAGTCGAAGCAGATGGCACTTCCGGAGCAGCTTCCGGGCATTCCTGATGAGGCTGTTCTGCTCCTACACAAATCCAACAGACAAGATGTCAGTAGAGAAAAGAGCACCCATGCGCACCTGACGGCAGTAAGTAAACTATAAACTTACGCTGGGGGCTGCGCTGGGGGCTGCTTTGGGGAGTAGTTGTCGGGTTCGTCAAGGTGGTCTCAGACACCCCCCCTGCTGACACGGTGAGATCATCTTCGATGACAATCACCGGGGCTTTGGCTCTCTTCGCCGCTCTCTGGGCCAGCGTCCTGAAAAGGAATGGATCCAGATCGAAGCAAGTCAGATACAAGACGAAAGCAACAAGATAGCAAAGATCGAAGAACAACAAGAATGGCAAGGGATCTTACTCTTCTTCTTCGTCATCGGAGCTGAGCGCGGAGAGATCGAAGTCCGGCTTGCCTCCGGCGCGGCGAGGCAGAGGAGTAGGCTCCCTCGCCCGCTTGGCAGGAGCAGTGGCGGTGGACCGGGAAGACCCCGCTCCAGTTGCCGCAGCGGCGTGAGGCGCTCCCGCGGCAACAGTGCTTGCCGCGGTAGAGCGTGTCGCACGGCCCGGCGGCTGCTGACCCGTCTGCCGCCCCGCTACGTCCGCAGCCTTGCGAAGACGCCTCCTTGCCGGAGCCGGGGGCTCCGCCTACGGCAAGCTGTCTGAAGGTTCGGGCTCCTCCTCGCCGGGCTCGCTCGGCTCAGCTTCAGGGCCGGCAAGATCTTCCTCGCCGGCAAACTCCTCGCGCTCGGCAAGGCTTGCCGCCTCTGCTGCCTCTGCCTCCTCCACGGTGAACCCGAACACGCCCGCGGCAGCAGCTGCCGCCGCCTCTTCCAGCCTGGTGGCGATGCGCTGCATCTCCGCATCGGTGGTGTCGCGGGTGAGGCTCTTCTGCTCATCTGCGCGGACCGGCACTTCTACCAAGTCATCAAAGAACGCCCGCACGACGTCATCCGCAGGTTCTTGCCAAGTTGGGGCGATTCCGTGAGAATCACACAATGGCATCATCGCGCGGATGCGGTCAAGTGAAGAATTGTTGCACAGCGGAACGACATTCCGTGGCAAGAAAAATGGGTGCTGGGGGTCGCGCTTGAACAGCTCCAGAAGCATCGCGTCCAATTCCAAGACCGTGAAGTTGAAATTCAGGCCCGGGCGCAGCCTCATGATATCCGCCGAGTTCTTGAACTCCCAGGTGGGTCTCCCCCTCTCCTGCAGGGGAGCGATATGGCGGTGAAGGAAATCTGCGCCTACAGCGCCTACAGTGAGCCCGACAAGCCTGAGGCAAAGGATGCGGGTGACGGCAATCTTCAGCCTGTCATCTTCCGGGCCCACGTTGCTCCAATCATTGCCGCGTACTATTGGGGCTTGGCGCACGGCAGTGAACGGCTGCGGGTTCTCCTCGACGATCCAGCACCACTCTGCTCTCCACTCCTCCCACTTGCTACGGAGCTCACCCTCCAGATATGCTTCCTTCTTGCCGACTCTCGAGATTCGAGCGATCCCGCCGGCAAGAGGCTCTCCTCTCTCAACCCGAGGCATGAAGAAGTGGCGGAAAAGGGCTACATTTGGGTGGACTCCGACAAAGTTTTCGCACAGATGTGCGATGCCATGGTCAGAACGGCGTTGGGGGTGAAGTCAAGGAGGCGGAACCCGTAGGTGTTCATGATGTTGCAAAAGAATTCAGAGAAAGGCGGGCAGAGCCCGCAGTAGAAGAACAGCGCGGAAAAGGGGTACCCGTTCGGAGCCAGTCTCGAAGCGGTGGCCGGGAGTACCCTCGTGCGCGGATGCGCTCGCATCTCTGTCGACCAGAAAAGGTAGTAGTACTCCCTCAGCTCCTTCGCACCGAGCTGAGGGGAGAAGAGGGCCCGCTCCTTCCGCAGCGCCGCGAGCCGCTGCGCCTCGGCCGACTTCACACCCTTCCCCTTGTCGGCTTTTGGAGCTATGGTGGAGGTGGTGGAGGAAGTTGGCGGCGTTGGTGATGTTGGTGGCAATGGGGGGGGTGGAGCGCTGCTCTCCTTTGACTTCGGGAAGAAGGGGGGAGCGGCGGAAATTTGTGAGAATGGAGCAACAACCGGCGAGGTGGGCGAACTACCCCTGTTTCCCCTGCTTATAAAGAGGGAGGGGGCGGACGTTTCGCCCTTCCAAATAAAGAAACCTCCCACGATCTCTCCCACGATGCCGCAATCAACGCGTGCCGTTCGGGGAGGGCGCGGTGGATGCGGAGCAAGATTTGGCGTAACCCAGGCCGCGTGTGCCCGTGCCCTGTTTTGGGCCTGGCCCAACAGCGCTCGGCAACGTGTGGGGCCCAGGCCCGGGGGCTCCTGTCGGTGTACTAGAATAGGGGTACTCTAGTATCCCGAACTTGTGCACGGGAATTTGCAGCACCCCGCGGCAAGGCTTGCAGGGCGACCGCCAAGATCCTCCGTGGTTCCTTTGGAGCCATTCAAGAACAAAGTATTCAAGCCAAGGAGGCAAGGCCTCGGCAAGAGGAACTTGCTGGGAAGGCCAACCAAGGCATCCCAAGGAACTTGCCGCGACGTGCCACGCGTCTCGGCAAGGCAACAAGGCCCCGGCAAGAGGAGCTTGCCGGGAAGATCAACCAAGACACCTCAAGGCCTGGTGAGCGACAAGCTTCCGGGCGCGACAAGACGACGACCGCGGCAAGGCACTTGCCGCGGCAAGTAACCACCCTGTACCCATGCTCCAGCGCATCCACCAACGTGTCGCCCTGGGGCTTTTCCAGGCGCGCATGGCAGGAGGCTATGCAGCCAGCGGTACGCGGTGGCATGCGGCGCTGACAAGATCGCCATCGTGGCGAACGGTGGCGTCCCTGACGGTCCCTTTCTGCACTGTTTGGGCGACACAGACGGGCATTTAATGCCTTTGTCCCCTGCCGTCATGGTTAGGTAGGATACACTGTGCAAGTAGGTGTACCAACCGCACACTTTTTACGCTTTTACCCTTCTCTGCGTTGCCACCTGTCGGTGACCCCTTGAGCATATAAAAGGAGGCCCATGCGCAACGTAGAGGGGGTTCGACTCATTCGGAAGCCAGAAAAACACTTAGCTCTCTCGAGCAAGAACACAATACAATCAGACAAGCAGCAGTAGGAGTATTATCTCTCCGGAGAGCTCCGAAGCTGGGTAAACTGCTCGTGTGCTTCGCCTCGATCCGCTCTTCATGTGATCTCCGCCCCCATTCGAACCGAAAGGGGCTTGGTCCGCCGGCCCCATAGGTGTTCGTGGATCAGTTTCCCCGACACATGGGTTACCATGCGTGAGGCCGCAAAGTGATATGCTGTTTACATGCTAGATCGTTGTGACTTAGGATCGGGGTCCTGACAACACCACAAAAAAAGAATTACATTGGATAGAACTCCAAGAACATCAAGGAGAACATTGTATTGAAGAACATCGAGAGAGAAGAAGCCATCTAGCTACTAACTATGGACCCGTAGGTATGTGGTAAACTACTCACGCATCATCGGAGGGGCAACTAGGTTGATGAAGAACCCCTCCATGATCGATTCCCCTCAGGCGGAGTGTGACAGCCTGGTTTTTGCCTTCTCTCTTTTTTCGGACTTGATTTGCCTTTGCCTTGGATTTGAGTTTTTGGAATCAATTCAAATGGACTTGTCACTTGGGCATGCCCTTGACTTTCACCCAAGTGACTCATCTGCATCTCATCCGACTCCATTTCTCTCTAAAACCCTAGAATGGCCCATTGAATATTTTTCATAAGTGAAAATATTCATTTTCTTTCTGAAAGCTTATTTCAGAAATTAAGGCTCCAAAGCAACCCCAATTTTTATAGCTCCAAAAATCCTGAGATAATTCCTGAATTTTATTTGAACCTTGGCCGACCTCCTTGAGTAAAAATATTGCATGAATTTTTGTAATATTTTTGCTACAGAAAATCTTTTCCTTTCTGACCCAAAAATGCACTTTGTACAGCAAGTGCATTTTTCCTTAATCTTTTGGAGCTGATCTTTCTTGAGCGTAAACACGCTCCTAAGAAACCCTTAACCCCAGGAGATCAGCCCTAATGGCCTTCTAGAAGCTAGCCAAACTTGGCAACCAAGTTTCTGTCCAAAAACTTGTCAGCAAGCTTGAGTCAATTCTGGTCGGCCTGGGTTTGAGTTTTGACCTTTCCTAGACTTATAATTGCATAGACTTTAGCCCAGACAAGGTTTGGCAGCATTTGGGCATCGGTTTGGCAATGCCAGGGCGGTGACCGCGTGCGGACACGGGGCCTGGCATGCAGTCGACGCGCTCTGCGTCGTGCTAGTGCCTCTCTTTGGCGCGTGCCCGAGCCAGAGCTCGCCGATGACTGCCGCACCGTGCCACCACCTTTGTCTCATCGCCCTTGACCTCTCCCTCGTGCTCGCCGACGCGGAGACGCCACCGCGAGCACGGGCACGTCGCGACCAAAAGCCACAATGCACCCGTGCCCCTGTCTTCTTCTCCGCCTCCTCCCTGTGCTCGTCCACGAGCGTGGAAAACCTCCGCATGATTGTTGAGCCTCTCGCGCCCTCGCTGACGCCCCTTATCGCCTCTTGCCATCTTCAAGAGAACTCCGGCGGTGACACGTACCCCCTTACCCCTCCAGCTATAAATTGAGCCCTCCCCTCCATCCCAGAGCCATCCACCGCACCATCCAACCTTCACACACCCGCAACACAGCTGCAGCCCGGCCGGGCAGGACTCTGGCCGCCGTGCCCGACCTGAGCTCGCCGGCGACACCCTTAGCTTAGTCACCCCGTCCCCGACCTTCTAGAGCCCAACCATCCACCTAGGCGCGTCCCTGGAGACCCTCTGGTGACGTCCCGAAGCCGCAGAGCCCCTAGAACAGCCCCTCGCCGTCGCCTTCTTCCTCTCCGGCAAGACCCGACCGCTGCCACCACTTGCGAGGTTGATTGCAAGCAGCTTCGGCCATCTCTCACCGTGCCACGGGTACAGACAGGTGGGCCGTAGCCCCCTCTTCAATCCTATCCTTCCATCTTTGCCCAAGAACCCCTCCTCGCCAACGTGAGCTCCGACGAAGCGCCGCCGCGTTCGGTTTCTCTCCTGCTCCCCTCTCTCCTGACTGGTGGGGCCCAATGTCAGCCTCTCCACTCGCACCGGAAGTGGTACGAGTGGAGGCGTCTTTTGGCTTTACGCCATCGACGTCACCCCCTGGATTTTCTGTTAATTCAAATATTTTGACCAGAACTTTGACCATTGATATCTCCTAGCCTATAAGTCCAAATGAGTTGATTCTTTTTGCATTGGGTTTGTTATAGAAAGCTTTAGCATCACACCAAAGTGTGGATTTTTCCTTTCTGCCTAGAATTTCTGGTGATTTTTAGAGTGGTTCTTTATATTTTGTTTTGTGGTTTTTAAATGTTTTCATAGGGAGAGACTTGTCTTGAAGCTATCCACGAGGAGTGTGAACCTCCTTTGCACTAAGGCAAGCCACAATAACATATGGATGGTGTCATATCAATATCTATGATTTTCTACTTGAATATGAGCTAATTTTTATGCATTTAAAATAGCTAAATAATTATGATTTAATGCTTAGTTACTTTGTCATGCTTGTTATGCTTGCTTTTGTTACTGGTTGATTGCATGTAGTAGTTTAATCAAGTAGAGTAAAGTTTTTAGCTTTATGATAATGCTTTGATAAATAATGGTAGTTTATTTTGATAATTAAATTTTCATATAAAAGATAAGTGACTAAAAATGAGGTTTGATAATAACCAGTGTAGTAACATCAGTAGGGTTTATTGATGGGTAGTGCAAGAAAGTTATTTTGGTGATGTTGATCCGTTCTTATGAGTTGCATACTGAGCATATCAAATAGTTTCATGATCATTGCATCGTATGGCTTGTAGTGAGTTTATTTTCAAGTTAAACCTGATAATAATCCAACTTGAATATAACATTGATCAAGTCATGGTGCCTCTGAATCGGGTTCTTTTTAGTGCGACCACATTTACCTTTATGGGGGGTCTTGATTCGGTCCTTTGTCATGTATCTTACCGGTGCCTCCAACGAGGGAAGGTTATGGGCGTGCGGTACCCTGGCCCGGTAAGCAGACATAACCTTGTGTGCCCGTTTGTTTTATGGTACCTTGTCCCTGTTTGGGACCGTTTTGCCACGACGGTGGCCGAAGATGCCTTTGGTAGGCATGGGCCACCCATGACTTAACCCTGAGAGGGAGTGGGTCCGAGTGGCCGGGATAGTGTCATGGCAAGGGAAGGGTTTCGTTGGAACTCCGTTGGTCCACCCGAATGGGAGAGCGAGGCCCTTGAGTTCCGCAGTGTGGGTAAAGTGTGCTACCTCTGCGGAGTGTATTTTAATCTACCGATAGCCGCGTCCTCGGTTATGGACACAACTCGGTAGTAAGTGACGCCATGGATCAACAATCATAATTAATATTGCACATTAAGTATTCATTGTTGGCACTGGTTTTATGATGAACTGTGGATCATGTGATGATCGTAAGTGGTTGGTTTCAGTTGTGATCCGGATACGATCACCGTTCGGTTGTAGTGGTAATCCGTCTGGTACTCGGTGCACATGTCGGTTTCATTGCATCAGTAGTATTGCTTGCATTGCATTAACCAGATTAATTATCATGATATTGTTTGACATTGTGCTTATGTTTGTTGTGAGCTTGCAAGTACATTCAATGTACTACCTGGCGTGTCATGCCAGCTTTCAGGCAAGACTGATCGGAACGGAGAGCTTCCCGCATCTAGCATCGTGTCCACATCGGTGTCCCTATACTATGGAGTTCCACTTCGTCATTATTCCGCTGCCGCGTAGTTTATGATCGAGGCCCGTTTGTGTTCATTAAATAATGTACATACTGTTCAGTTGCACCGTGTGTGCCGCTTGGCCTCTTATCTCAATGTAATATCAGACTTATGTATCCGCTAGCATCAATAAAGCGGTTGTTTCTGTACCATGTTGTTTTGTGTTGCCAGAAGACTTGATCTTTGGGCTGGCAATGCAAGGTAAACCGATTGCTCTTAGCCGGGGTGCCACACGGAGTACCGGAGAAGGTCTCTAGATGGGATCTCTCAAGAACAGAGGCTTGCGGAGGCGGAAAAACTATTTCATGGACTCCCCCGAGGGTTTCTGGTTTATGGGTATTTATAGAGGCCGAGTTAGGTCAAACAAAGCTCTGTGTGCCCCACCACCCATCAGGGCGCGCCTACCCCCTAGGCATGCCCTGGTGGGTGGTGGGCCCATGCTCCCACGTTTGGTCTTCTCCCAAAGCTTCTACTGTCCCTTATGTACAGAAAAAATCTCCAAAAGGTTTCGTGGCATTTGATCTTCATTTCGTACTGATATTCTGTGAAATCAAAAACAAGCAAAAAAAATAGGAACTGACACTGGGCACTGAGTTAATAGGTTCGTCCCAAAAAATGATATAAAGTTGCTTGTAGATGTATATAAAACATCCAAGATTGATACTTTAATAGCATGGAACAATAAAAAATAATAGATATGTTGGAGATGTATCAAGCATCCCCAAGCTTAATTCATTCTCGTCCTCGAGTAGGTAAATGATAAAATAAGATTTTTTTGATGTGGAATGCTACCTAACATGTTCATCACATATTCTTTTCTTTTGTAGCATGGATATTTGGAATTTTAAACGATTCAAAACAACAGTCTATAATTTGACATGAAGACCTCAATACTCAGCATATCAACAAGCAAGCATGTCTTCAAAATATCAACACTAAAGAAAGTTATCCCTAGCCCATTATGTTCAGTCATTGATCCATTCTTTAAAGACACTCAAATATTATCTATATCCAATGCACAAGTATGACGGAAGTGTTCCCTAGTTGGTAATTTATAAGAGAAGATGGAGACTCAAATTAAAACTAAAAATTGCATAAAATTAAATAGAAAGGCCCTTCACAGAGGGAAGCAGAAATTTGTAGAGGTGTCTGATAACCCACAAGTATGGGGGATCACAACAGTTTTCGAGGGTAGAGTATTCAACCCAAATTTATTGATTCGACAAAAGGGGAGCCAAAGAATATTCTCAAGTATTAGCAGCTGAGTTGTAAATTCAACCACACCTGAAATACTTAATATCTGCAGCAAAGTATTTAGTAGCAAAGTAGTATGGAAGTAGCAGTAACAGTGGCAAAAGTAACAGTAGCAATTTTGTAGCAATCATAACAGTCGCGAAGGAAAAGTAATGGAGCAAAGATCAATATGAAACGAGCTCGTAGGCAATGGATCAATGATGGATAATTATGTTGGATGGCATTCATCATGCAACGGTTATAACATAGGGTGACACAGAACTAGCTCCAATTCATCAATATAATGTAGGCATGTATTCCGAATATAGTCATACGTGCTTATGGAAAAGAACTTGCATGACATCTTTTGTCCCACCCTCCCGTGGTAGTGGGGTCCTATTGGAAACTAAGGGATATTAAGGCCTCCTTTTAATAGAGTACCAGACCAAAGCATTAGCACTTAGTGAATACATGAACTCCTCAAACTACGGTCATCACCGGGAAGTGTCCCGACTATTGTCACTCCGGGGTTGCCGGATCATAACACGTAGTAGGTGACTATAACTTGCAAGATCGAATCAATAACACATAGATATATTCATAAAAGCATAATAGGTTCAGATCTGAAATCATGGCACTCGGGCCCTAGTGAAAAGCATTAAGCATAGCAAAGTCATAACAACATCAATCTTAGAACAAAGTGGATACTAGGGATCAAACCCTAACAAAACTAACTCGGTTACATGATAAATCTCATCCAACCCATCACCGTCCGGCAAGCCTACGATGGGATTACTCACGCACGGCGGTGAGCATCATGAAATTGGTGATGGAGGATGGTTGATGATGATGACGGCGACGGATTCCCCTCTCTGGAGCCCCGAATGGACTCCCGATCTGCCCTCCTGAGGAAGAACAGGGCTTGGCGGTGGCTTCGTATCATAAAACACGATGAATCCTTCTCTCTGCTTTTTTTCTCCCCGAACGTGAATATATGGAGTTGGAGTTGAGGTCGGTGGAGGTCCAGGGGGCCCACAAGGTCGGATGGCGCGCCCCCACCCTTGTGGCCAGGGTGTGGGACCCCTTCGGTTGATTCTTCCGCCAATATTTTTTATTAATTCCAAAACTGATCTTCGTGAACTTTCAGGTCATTCCGAGAACTTTTATTTCTGCACAAAAATAACACCATTGCAATTCTGCTGAAAACAACATTAGTCCGGGTTAGTTCCATTCAAATCATGCAAATTAGAGTCCAAAACAAGGGCAAAAGAGTTTCGAAAAGTAGATATGATGGAGACGTATCAACTCCCCCAAGCTTAACCCATTGCTTGTCCTCAAGCAATTCAGTTGACAAACTGAAAGTGATAAAGAAAAACTTTTACAAACTCTATTTGATCTTGTTGTTGCAAATATATAAAGCCAACATTCAAGTTTTCAACAAAGATTATGAACTAACCATATTCACAATAACATTTAGGTCTCACGTTTACCCATATCAATGGCATAATCAACTAGCGACCAATAATAATAAATCTCGGATGACAACACTTTGATAAAACAATCATGATATGATATAACAAGATGGTATCTCGCTAGCCCTTTCTGAGACCACAAAACATAAATGCAGAGCACCCCTAAAGATCAAGGACTGTGACTAGACATTGTAATTCATGGTAAAAGATATCCAGTCACATCCATACTCAATATAAATTAATAGCAATTCCTACAAATGATAGTGGTGCTCTCTAACTGGTGCTTTTTATAATAGGATGATGACTCAACAATAAAAGTAAATAGATAGGCCCTTCACAGAGGGAAGCAAGGATTTGCAGAGGTGCTAGAGCTCAAGTTTTAAAACAAAGATAAATAATATTTTGAGCGGCATGCTTTCATTGTCAACATAACAACCAAGAGATCTCGGTATCTTCCATGCTACATACATTATAGGCAGTTCCCAGATAGAATGGTAAAGTTTATACTCCCCCACCACCAACAAGCACACTCCACGGCTGGTCCGAAACAACGGGTACCGTCCAACTAACAACAATCCCGGGGGAGTTTTGTTTGCAATTATTTTGATTTGATTTGAGCATGGGACTGGGCATCCCGGTTACCAGCCATTTTCTCGTGAATGATGAACTAATCATATTTACAAAAACAAGATAGGTCGAGTTCATACCGGCTTTTCCTCATATCAATCATTTCATCATATATCATCATTATTTCCTTTCACTTGCACGACCGAACGGTGTGGATAATAATAATAGTGCACGTGCATTGGACTAAGCTGGAATCTGCAAACATTTATTCAAAGGAGAAGATAAGGTAATATGGGCTCCTTGTTAGATCAACAATAATGCATATGAGAGCCACTCAACATTTTCATCGTGGTCTTCTCCTCTTAACCCCCAAAGAAAAAGAAAAGAATTTTGAAGAAACACACTGAAATATTTTTGGAGTTTTTGTTTTTTTGAAGTAAGTAAAACAAGAACGAGAAAAACTATTTACACGAGAAAGCTCCCAACAAGCAAAAGAAGAACGAGAAATCTTTTTGGGTTTTCCTTTAATACTACCACTACTAGTTAGTTGCACGTGCTTTGCACGTCAATACTTAATCATTCACAAAAAACTATTGAATAACTCTGCCGGACACGACTTGCACAACATTTTCCATTTTCCAATGAATATTGTAAAAAAGGGCATGTGAGTGTTATAAATAAAGCATAAGATAGGAGTGAGCAAAATCATAGAAAAATCAGTCGCTAACTATTTAGGTAAAACTGATATATATATAATTAATTCAAAGGTTTCGATATTTATCAGTTGCATGAATTGCAAATCAGCCTAGTCAATTTCACCTTGCGTATTATGCCGAGACAGGTGTGCCGGTGAGGCCGATCCAGTAGCGAGCCATAGTTGGGGACAACGCGACAACATCGCTGTCGGTAGAGCGAAGTCATAGATTGATGCGTCCGGGTGCAAGGTGGGTGTGGGAAGCTCGCCGATGATGGAGTCTGGCGGGGAATAGAAGGAGGCCGAAGTGGCAGAAGAGATGGAGTGGAGCAGGGCATAGGGTGGGGCGGTGAGTTGTTGGGCTGGAGTCGGGCGATGATTCCATAAAGAAGAAGAACAACACTGGATTCAGGAGGAAGATGAAGTTGTGGTGAATCGGACTATCGACGGAACTTACTAAAACAAATTATTTTTAGGTATGTGACATGCGGGTGGGCCCTTAATTCAATATTTAAAGGACTTGTTAATTTTTTTCTTGTAATTTTATTCACATATTTTTTTCACATGCCCTTTACCCCAATTAGTGCACCGTGTCAATAAAAATCCGAAATAAACCATTAAATATTAGCAACATGTACCATTGATCATTATGTTAGGCCCATATGGCAGATGATGTGAAGGGTATATTAACAATATTTAGAGAATTTTTCTTAAATATTAAAATAGTCACAACTCACTATCTTGAATCTAAACATGAAAATGCTCATAAAGTATTTTCAGATGTTCTTAAATATGCGCTTGGCATTTTATATAGGACACGTGTTTTCCTTAATAAAATTATTGTATCATGAACATATATCTATTCAATTATTTATTTTGACAACATAAAATCATGTATTCATATTATGTCCATATGATGTACGTAGTTTGGAAGATATGAAATGTAAATATATTTTTGATGGAAATAATACATACTTAACAATGTGCACATATTGCTTTAAATATAGATCGATAAGATATCTAAAAGAAAATATATTTAATTTAGGAAATACATTGTCCAAAAAACATAAAATTGTATTGGCAGGTAGACCAGCAGGATGTTTTTTTTGCAGCGAACAAACATAGGTGTTTATTTTTTATTATCCAGCCTAATAACTTTCCGTTTGTATCACGGAGACTTGCATTTTGAGGTAGATTGTTTTCTAGAGGTTTCTACCGAGCAGGACTTGCTTTCGTTTTGCAGGAAGTAGATGTCAAAGTAATAATAAAAAGAATCTTGTGGAGCTTTTTGGAACTGCGCAGAGATGGGCCCCAACTGCCACATGATAAGATCAGCCTGGCAGCTGCCATGTGCGCTTGCAGGAGACAGGCTGCACCAGCGCGAATCCCTGGAGCAATAGCCATTGGATTTTCAGATCCAACGGTATATATTGCACCACAATGATTCAGGACCTGAGCAAACCAACGTCAACCGTTTGATTGAAACTATCCAACGGTCTATACTGTGAGTTACTCGTATACTATAAAGTAGTATAGAAGCATGCATAGGAAGTAAACTAACTACAACTATTTTTTTGTTTTTTCTTAAGGTTTTTCAAACACATAAGAAGAAACCGGAAAGAAAAATAAATAAACTAATCATGGATACTACAATGAAAAAGTATGAACACCGACAACTGAAATGAGTGTGTGAACATGAATGTAATGCCGGTGAGGTAATAGTATTGTCGACACTTATCTGATACGAAGTCCTCAAGATCAGCATTACGTACATACGCATCATATTCATCCTTGAAACCTGCATGGACTGTAAATCCATCCGACGGCCATTCACAAGGCCGCACTTGAGCTTCCCTTTGTGGTTCAAGGTCCAGCTCACGTATCGCGAGCCTCGGTGCTTGCTTCCTTGAAGAACCACCTTGGTACATTCTCCTAGAAATTTCTCTTCCTCTAAAATTTTCTGAAATTTTTAGTGACTCAAAATAAAAGTGAACCAAACTCAACAAGATTGATACCAACTACTCCTACAAGTACCTAGAGGTTATATCATGCATCAAAACTACTTTGGACATGCAAGCTCAAGAACAAGGTCACCACAGTAGCAAAAATTTGCAATAAATAAAGCACTAGAACAAAAACTAATTGGACCATTGGAGGAGTCACATACCGAAGACAATCCCCAAAGCAGTTTTGTGAGTGGAGCTTTGAGCAAAGAGATAAAAAATGGCAGAAAAATGAGCAAGAGAATGGATTTGAGCTATGGAGTGATTTTTTCTGGAGGAAGAAGGAGTGGATGGGTGTTGGAATAAGTGGAGGGGGCCACGTGGGGCCCACAAGGACAGGGGGTGCGCCCATGGGGGTAGGGTGCACCCTCCACCATTGTGGCCCACTGGTGCAACCCCCTGGTGCATGTTCAGTGACAGAAATTCTCAAATATTCTATAAAAACATACTAAATTTTCAGGGCATTTGGAGCACTTTTATTTTTGGGGTATTTTTTTATTGCACGGATAATTCAGAAAACAGACAGAAAATACTATTTTTGCTTTATTTATTCTAAATAATAGAAAGCAAAATATAGGTACAGAAAGTTGTGCCTTCTAAATTCATCCATCTCATGCTCATCAAAAGGAATCCATTAATAAGGTTGATCAAGTCTTATTAACAAATTTCTTCCGAGTGACATGAAACCAAAGAATTTTTTAATAACACTAGGTTACCTCGATGGGGATATGTATGTCCCCAATAATAAGAATATCATATTTTTTTGACAGTAGGAAGAGGGAATTCAAAACCTCCAATTATAATAGTTGGAATTTTTCCAATAGAATTTATACTATGAACTTGAGGTTGTTTCTTTGGAAAGTGTACCGTGTGCTCATTACCATTAACATTAAAAGTGACATTGCCTTTGTTGCAATCAATAACAGCCCCTGCAGTATTCAAAAAGGGTCTACCAAGGATGATTGACATACTATCGTGCTCATGAATATCAAGAATAACAAAGTTTGTTAAGATAGTAACGTTTGCAACCACACCAGGCACATCCTCACAAATACCGATGGGTATATTAGTTGATTTATCAACCATTTGCAAATAGATTTCAGTAGGTGTCAACTTATTTTCAATTCAAGTCTATGATACAAAAAGAAAGGCATAACACTAAGACTGACTCCAAGATCACATAAAGCAGTTCTAACATAGTTTTTTTTAATGGAGCATGATATAGTTGGTACCCCTGGATATCCTCATTTCTTTGGTATTCCACCCTTAAAAGTGTAATTAGCAAGCATGATGGAAATTTTAGCTCCGGTATCTTTCTTTTATTAGTAACAATATCTTTCATATAGTTAGCATAAGGAGGCGTTTTAAGCATATCAGTCAAACGCATACACAAAAAGATAGGTCTAATCATTTCAGCAAAGCGCTCAAAATCCTCATCATCCTTTTTTTTGGACGGCTTAGGAGGAAAGGGCATGGGTTTCTGAACCCATGGTTCTCTTTCTTTACCATGTTTCCTAGCAATGAAGTCTCTCTTATCATAATGTTGATTCTTTGATTGTGGGTTATCATGATCAACATCAGGTTCAATCTCTACATCATTATCATTACTAGGTTGAGCATCAACACGAACATCAGTATTAGCATTATCACTAGGTTAATGTTCATCACCATATTGTGTCTGAGCATCAGAAATAGAAATATCATTAGGATTCTCAGGTGTATCTATAACAGGTTCACTAGAAGCATGCAAAGTTCTATCAGTTTTCTTTTTCTTTTTATTAGAAGGACTAGGTGCATCAGAATTAATTCTCTGAGAATTTTGCTCAACTCTATTAGGATGGCCCTGAGGATACAAGGGTTCCTGGGTCATTTTACCACCTCTAGTCATAACCCTAATAACATTATCATTATTCTTATTATTCAACTCATTAAGCAAATCATCCTGAGCCTTAAATACTTGTTCTACTTGATTTGTAACCATGCAAGCATGTTTAGTAATAAGCTTAAGATCATTAATAGTTCTACTCATATAATCACCCAAGTGTTCAAGCATGTAAGCATTACGTTTCAATTGTCTACTAACATAAGCACTGAAGTTTTCTTGTTTAACAATAAAATTATCAAACTCATCCAAGCATTGACTAGCAGACTTATTATGAGGAATACCAACTTCATCAAATCTACGGGGAGATTTTACCTCTAATACATGTGCCAGGTTATCAAGACCATGTATTTCTTCAATAGGCGGTAGATTCTTAACATCTTCAGCTTTAATACCTTTTTCTTTCATAGATTTCTTTGCCTCTTGCATGTCTTCAGGACTGAGAAATAGAATACCCCTTTTCTTCAGAGTTGGCTTAGGAGTTGGTTCAGGAAGTGTCCAATCATTATCATTAGTTAATATATTATGCAATAGCAATTCAGCTTGCTTAACAGTTTGTTCCCTGAAAACACAAGCAACACAACTATCTAGGTGGTCTTTGGAAGCATCGGTTAGTCCTTATAAAAGATATCAAGTATTTCATTTTTCTTGAGAGGATGATCATACAAAGCATTAAGAAATTGGAGAATCCTCCCCCAAGCTTGTGGGAGACTCGCTTCTTCAATTTGCACAAAGTTAAATAGTTCCTTTAAGGCAGCTTGTTTCTTATGAGCGGAGAAATATTTTGCAGAGAAGTAGTAAATCATATACTAGGGACTATGCACGCAAATTGGAGCAAGAGAATTAAACCATATCTTAGCATCACCCTTTAATGAGAAAGGAAACAATTTGAGAATATAGTAATAGCGAATTTTTTCCTCATGAGCAAATACGGTGGCTATATCATTTAAATTAGTAAAATGTGCCACAATAGTTTCAGATACATAACCATAGAAAGGTTCAAATTCAATCAAAGTAATAAACTCAGGATCGACAGAGAATTCATAATCCTTATCAGTACAAAGATAGGTGAAGTAGAAAACATGGGGTCATATTTCATTCTAGCATTCAAAGACTTTTCTTCCAGCTTAGCTAACAATTTCTTAAGATCATCTCTATGATTACAAGCAAGAAAGTCTCTAGTAGTTTCTTCATCCATAACATAACCCTCAGGTACAATAGGCAATTCAAATCTAGGGGGGAATCATAATCATCAATTTCAATAATATCATCAGTTTCAGTAATTTCATTCTCTGTAACCCTAGCAAGTTGTTCATCAAGAAATTCACCTAGTGGCACAATATTATCAAGCAAAGAAGTAGTATCATCATAAGCATCATGCATAGTAGAAGTGGCATCATCAATAACATGCGACATATCGGAATCAATAGCAGGTGTAGGTGTCACAAGTTTACTCAAAACAGAGGGTGAATCAAGTTCAGAGCTAGATGACAGTTCCTTACCTCCCCTCATAGTAGAGGGATAGATCTTGGTTTTGTTGTCTTTCAGATTCCTCATAGTGATCAACAAATACAAATCCCAAGTGACTTAGAGAATAGAGCTATGCTCCCCGACAATGGCACCAGAAAAGGTCTTGATAACCCACAAGTATAGAGGATTGCAATTTTTTTTGATGGTAGAGTATTCAACCCAAATTTATTGATTCGACACAAGGGGAGCCAAAGAATATTCTCAAGTATTAGCAGCTGAGTTGTCAATTCAACCACACCCGAAAGATTGTAACGACCCGACCCGAAATCGGTCAAGTCTCTGTGTAGCTGTAGCATCCCAAGATCATGCTGGTACACACAGTACATTGATGCAAAGATTCAAAGTTTAATCACACCTGAATTTATTACACGATTCTCATATCGAGTCTTTATTACATGATAATAAATTCGGCCGAAGGCCAACTCATGAGAAATAAACTAAATAAAGCTACGGAAGCGTAGACGAGTAGCGACTCCATCCGACTCCATAGGGCAATTGCCAAGCGTGGATCGTAGCCTCACTCCTGATCGGAAAACTCCTCTGCAACATAAGATGTTGCGGCCGTGTAGGTCAGCATTTTTGAATATGTCGGCAAGTCATGAAGAGAGAACAACAATAAAAATTACTAACACTATAATTTGGCTGTGGGGCTCTAAGTTTTCTGTTTTCGCAAAAAGCCAGTTTTCCCTACAAAAAAGGACTTGTTTGCAATTACAACAAAAAATTGGTAGTTATTGAGATGGTTCCGCCAACCAATGTCTCATTCCCAATTATTAAATAACCCCTCAATTAATTTATTAAGTTCGGTGTTGAGATATCCAAAATACTCCAAGTTACAAAGGCTCAAACTGTCTGTAACCGGGGACACGGCTAATCGATTAGGTCTTCACTCTGCAGAGGTTTGTGCACTTTACCCGCAAGAATCGTTCCCTCCTTTAAGTCTTCACACTGCCTGGTGTTTGAAGACGGGATGAACAAAACAGGGTCTTCCAAAGAGTTCCTCTGGGCCACTGCCGGTGCCCATCCAATCTTATCATTCTTCTACATCTCGTACCACCGTCCGGCGAGAGTCACACTTAGGGTCGACCAAGCCAGAGCCCATAATGGCTTGCGGCTGCACAGGTAAGCTTCCGGTCAATGGGGTATCCATCCGTCTCTTCATGGTTGGGTGAAGCTTTACGCAAGATGTCATGGCGCTTCTCCATGCATCCCGGCCATCCACTGGTTTCTCCAGGGTGCCCATCAACCGTCGTCCACCCAGTAGTGAATTTTGAAGTCCATCTTGAGCTTTAAGTCATGGGGTTGCTTCTCACATCTCCCTTATGAATCACTCAGCCAACCCCGTCTACGAAAGCATAGCAATCAACTACATCGTCCCGGGCATGGTAACAAGGGGAAAGGGTTCATCCTACCTCATGATACTACTCAAGAACATAACTTAAAATTCTCCTACTGCATGCATGGTGGGGAGGAATAATTCTAATGCAACAAAATCATAGGCATTGTTAAACATGATGAAATGACTTGCCTGGTTGACGGTCTTCGAAGGCTAGCAACTCGTAATAGCAGGCCTCGCACTCCGGGAATTCTACTGAGTCAAACAATAACACAAATAAGTATAACACAATATAACATAACAACAAGTTAAAGTAAAACACCCAAGCACTCAAACCAAAACCAAGGAAACTCGAAGAAAAGCAAATCAAGGTTTTCACCGCTTCAAGCAACAACTAAGAAATAGTTTTATACTACTAATTTTTTTCTTAACAGAACCTAAACATGGGTTTTGCTAACTAACAGAAAGGAAAACAACATACAAACTAGGCGCAAAAATAATCACATCAAAAGCTATTATAGAACTCCTATTATGCCTAAAACAATTCTAGCAAAGAAATAATATAAAACCTTTTATTCTACTGTAAATAAAAGTTCATCTTCTGTAACTACAGAAACTAATCTAACATAAATTATAACATAGAACAAATAACATTATTTAATAACTAGAACAGTAGGAAAACAGTAGCTAGCTAAATAAACTAGAAAAACTTGATTTCGACTAAAACTAATTTTAATTAAATCTAAAAATACCCAAACAAGTTCCTACTGATAGGCATGGTCAAAACTAAGCAGTAGCAAAAAAGAATCACTAAAATAAAACTATTCTAGCTCAATTTATGGCAGAAAAGCTAATCTAACTAAAACTAATATAAAAATATTTTTATTAATTTAAACATGGCTAAACATATTTTATACAGAAACTACAAGCAATTTGTAAACTAACAAAAAAAGAATCAACTAAAAAAAATAAACTAGCTAAAAGATATAGCTAAAACAAAAACAGAACTAATCTGAAAAAAATAGAAACAAAAAAATAAAACTAAAAAAAACCTAACGCGCGCTACTGGGCCGAAAGGTGTGCGAACTAGAACTAAACAACGCTTGGGCGTCTTATAGGCTAAAAGTTTATGGGCTAAACAGAATAAACCGCTCGGGCCGGTCTAACTAAACTAGGAGCTAAGCCGGAAATAAACCGTAAAGTAAACCGATCTATAACAAAAAAAACGGCAACCCTTCAGAGATCTAATCTAAACCGTAGATTGGAAATCAGACGACGAAGGGGAGCTCGGGCTTACAGCGGTCGGCGGCGACGAACGAAGACGATGGCGGCGGCTCGGGCGTCGGTGGCGGAGGGGCTCCAGTGGTCCGAGGCGATGGTGGAGAAGTCGGGGCGATGCGGCGGAGCGAGGCGGAGGCGGTGGTGGAGTCGCTGGAGCTTGGCGACGTCGGAGGAGACCGAGGCGATGACGACGAAGCTCGGGTGCTCCACGGCTCCGACAAAGTGCGGTGATGATCGGGGCGGCGGTTTTGGTGGTTCCTGGGTGGCGAAAAGAAGTTAGAGGGGTCCGTGGGGGTTGAGGGGGTTCGGTTGGAGGAGCTTGGGGGCAAGGGGTGGCTCACCGCCAGCGGCAGGAGCGAGATCGGAATGGCAAGGGGGCGAGCTATGGTGGGAGTTGGGGTAGGGTTTTTGGGGGGTTCGGAAGAGGAGAGGTTGGGCTTTATATAGGGCATGATCGTGGAGAAGGGGGCAACTTGGGATCGTGATCCCGGGAATTCTGACGCGGCGGCGGCGTCGAACGCGCTCTGGCGCGGCATAGCGTGGGTGAGGGGTTAAGGATAGGGTGGACCCCGCGGGCCAGTGAGAGAGAGAGGGGGAGGCGCGGTCGGGCAACCGATGGCGAGGGGGTTCGGGTGCGGGCGCTGGCTGGGCTAGCGCCTGGCTCGCTGGTGGGCCGCGGCTCGGCGCTGAATGGGCCGGTTGGCCTGGCTGGCGCCTGTTTTTCTTTTGAATTAGATAGAAGAAGAAAATCAATTGTAGAATAATATATGTATATATATATATATTATATAGAACATATATATATATATATATATATCAAAATTCTCAGGGGATTTTATCCTACAACGTGAACTTTTTTCTAGAGGTAAAACTCAAACTAAGAAAAACATTTTCTGAAAATCCCAAATAAAATTCAAATTTGAATTCAAACTTTTTGGCTATATTTTTCTTCTGGCATTTTTGGAGTGTCATGTTTGCTCCTCTCATACTTTTCCTCAAGTATTTGTCAGGCATTGTTTTGAAATAATTTCAATTGCGAATTTGAATCCAAATTCAAACAAACTCAAATGCCTATGAAAAAAATTCAAATGCCACTCAATTTCAACCAATATGCATAGATGCTTAGCTAAAATTGTAAAACATTCCAAATTGGAAATTTGGGATGTTACAAAGACTTAAAATCTTCAGCAAAGTATTTAGTAGCAAAGTAGTATGGAAGTAACGACAACAGTGGCAAAAGTAACAATAGCAGTTTTGTAGCAATCATAACAGTGGCAAAGGAAAAGTAACGGAGCAAAGGTTAATATGAAATGAGCTCGTAGGCAATGGATCAATGATGTATAATCATGTTGGATGGCATTCATCATGCAACGGTTATAACATAGGGTGACACGGATCTAGCTCCAATTCATCAATATAATGTAGGCTTGTATTCCAAATATAGTCATACGTGCTTATGGAAAAGAACTTGCATGACATCTTTTGTCCTACCCTCCCGTGGCAGCGGGGTCCTATTGGAAACTAAGGGATATTAAGGCCTCCTTTTAATAGAGTACCAGACCAAAGCATTAGCACTTAGTGAATACATGAACTCCTCAAACTACGATCATCACCGGGAAGTGTCCCGACTATTGTCACTCCGGGGTTGCCGGATCATAACACGTAGTAGGTGCTTATAACTGGCAAGATAGGACCAAGAACACAAATATATTCATCAAAACATAAAGCGTTCAGATATGAATCATGGCACTCAAGCCCTAGTGACAAGCATTAAACATAGCAAAGTGATAGAAACATCAATCTTAGAACATAGTGGATACTAGGGATCAAACCCTAACAAAACTAACTCGATTACATGATAAATCTCATCCAACCCATCACCGTCCAGCAAGCCTACGATGGGATTACTCATGCACGGCGGTGAGCATCATGAAATTGGTGACGGAGGATGGTTGATGATGATGTCGACAACTGATTCCCCTCTCTCGAGCCCCGAATGAACTCCCGATCTGCCCTCCCAAGGAAGAACAGGGCTTGGCAGCGGCTCCATATCGTAAAACGCGATGAATCCTTCTCTCTGGTTTTTTTCTCCCCGAACATGAATATATGGAGTTGGAGTTGAGGTCGGTGGAGATCCAGGAGGTCCACAAGGTCGGATGGCGCACCCCGGGGGGTGGGTGAGGGAGTCCCGGATTAAGGGGTCCTCGGACAGCCGGACTATTAACATGGGCTGGACTGTTGGGCTATGAAGATACAAGATACAAGACTTCTTCCCGTGTCCGGATGGGACTCTCCTTTGCGTGGATGGCAAGCTTGGTGGTTCGGATATGTAGATTCCTTTCTCTGTAACCGACTTGTGTAACCCTAGCCCCCTCCGGTGTCTATATAAACCGGAGGGTTTAGTCCGTAGAGACAACAACAATCATAATCATAGGCTAGACTTCTAGGGTTTTAGCCACTACGATCTCGTGGTAGATCAACTCTTGTAATACTGATATTCATCAAGATCAATCAAGCAGGAAGTAGGGTATTACCTCCATAGAGAGGGCCCGAACCTGGGTAAACATTGCGCCCCCGCGTCCTGTTACCATTAGCCTTAGACGCACAGTTCAGGACCCCCTACCCAAGATCTGCCGATTTTGACACCGAGATTGGTGCTTTCATTGAGAGTTCCGCTGCGTCGCCACCAGAAGGCTTGATGGCCCCATCAATCATCTACAACAACACAGTCCAGGGGGAGATCTTCCTCCCCAGACAGATCTTCGTATTCGGCGGCTTCGCACTACGGGCCAACTCGCTTGGCCATCTAGAGCAGATCAATAGCTACGCCCCTGGCCATCAGGTTAGATTTGGAAGCCTGAATTTCGTGGCCGATATCCGTGGAGACTTGATCTTCGATGGATTCGAGCCCATGACGACTGTCCCCTGCCACCATGATGAACATGACCTAAATCTGTCATCGGACCACAGTCAGGAGATAGCGCCCGTAACTGCTCTGGCCCTAGATCCGGAGCAGACCGCGTCGTCCGAGGATGGGAAGCTCAACCCCGCCATGGAAACCACAGACTCAGTGGCGTTCGAGCCGCACACAGACCCAACATCGAGCGGGGCTTGTGTCACCGTAACCTCAAATTTGTCTCAGGCCATAGGTTCCGAACCGTGTGTATCTGCGTCCATCAAACCTGATTGGGCGCCGATCTTGGAGTTCAGCTCCACGGACATCTTCCAGCACTCACCTTTGGGCGATGTGTTAAACTCATTGAAATCCCTCTCCTTGTCAGGGGACTCACAACCAAATTATATCCAGTTTGAATGGGAAGTTGATGACGGAGAATTTCGCTTCCCACCCACCACCCACTTCATCGCCACAGTCGAAGAATTGACCGACACGCTCGATTATAGCTCCGAAGACATCGACGGTATGTACGACGATGCTGGAGAGGAGCAGACACAAAAACCACCACCCGTAGGGTGGTGGACGACCACATCCTCATATGATATATACATGGTGGACACACTTAAAGAGAAGGAGGCCGACGGCGATAACGACATGCCTGTGATGAACCTCCCAAACGTCAACGTCAGAAGCGCCGATCTCGATTCGGCAAAGGAAAAAATAGCAACATTGTCGCGGACGATGGTGATAATCTGGACCAAGCTGAGGACCCCGTAGACCCAGCGTTGGAGCAGGACGTGCGAGAGGACGGCGAACACAGTCCAGGGATGTTGTGTGACCACACCGATGCCGAAGATAGCAATTATCAACCTGTCTCTGAAGAGGAGATCAGCCTGGGTGATGATGAATTCGTCGTCCCGAAAGAACCATTAGAACAAGAACGCCTCCATCAGAGGCTTATCGCCACTGCAAGGAGCCTAAAGAAGCAGAAGCAGCGGCTTAAAGCCGCACAAGATATGCTCAATGACAGATGGAACGAAGTGCTAGACGCCGAGGAAAAATATGGCTGTAATCGCCAAACAAAGGGCTATCCCAAGCGTAAGCTGCTGCCCGAATTCGACGACGAGGCTATTGCGCCTATACCGCCGAAAAACAATAAGGCCGACAAGCTGGACCGACCACCTCGTGGTCGAGATAGAGCGGCTAATAATGCTGCACACAAGCCCGCATCCCCTCCCCGTAAAGGAAGGGAGTTTGCAGCTCAGGACCAGAAACACGATCTACGTGAGGACCTAGACAAAAAGGCCGGTAAAACCAGATCCACTTACGGATCTAGGGACCATGCCCCCACACGGGATTGTGGCTATCAAGCCAAATATGCCGGTCATATACCAGTTCGGAGTCAATACCGAACATCACAACCGTCGAACTCATGCCTCGACACAGTCAAATATAGGGGTGCTGCGCACCCCCTGTGCTTCACCGATGAGATGCTGGAACACGATTTCCCAGAAGGGTTTAAACCCGCAAACATCGAGGCATATGATGGAACGATGGACCCTGCGGTTTGGATAGAAGACTTTATTCTTCACATCCACATGGCTCGCGGAGATGATCTCCACGCCATAAAATACTTACCCATCAAGCTGAAAGGACCAGCTTGGCACTGGCTGAAAAGCCTCCCTGAAAACTCCATTGGAAGCTGGGAAGAACTTGAGGACGCTTTTCGGGCCAATTTCCAAGGGACCTATCTCCGGCCTCCGGATGCAGACGATCTAAGTCACATAATTCAACAACCCGGAGAATCAGCCCGTAAGCTTTGGAACTGGTTTGTCACTAAGAAGAACCAAATCGTCGATTGTTCGGACGCCGAATCCTTAGCGGCCTTAAAACACAGTGTCTGGGACGAATGGATATCCAGAAACCTTGGCCAGGTAAAGCCAAGGACAATGGCAGCCTTAACTACACTCATGACCCATTTTTGCGTGGGTGAGGACAGCTGGTTAGCCCGTAGCAGCACCAGTGATCCCAGCAAATCTGAAGTCAGGGGTGGCAATGGAAAACCACGACGCAACAAAAACAAACGTCAAAACAATGAAGACAGCCCAAACAATAAAATGGTAAACACCGGATTCAGGGGCCCCAGACCCGGTCAACGGAAGAGACCATTTAAAAGCAATAAATATGGTCCATCCAGCCTGGATAAAATTCTAGACAGGCCCTGCCAGATCCATGGTAACCCCGCTAAACCTGCGAATCATACCAAATGTAGCCGTTGGGTCTTCAAGCAGGCCGGCAAACTTAATGCCGAACACAAGGGGAAGGGACCTCAGAGCGAAGATGAGGACGAATCTCGCCAGCCGAACATGGGGGGACAGAAGAAATTTCCACCGGAGATCAAAATAGTGAACATGATCTGTGTCATATCCCAAAGAGGGAGCGCAAAAGTGCACTCCGAGATGTCTATGCCGTCGAGCCCGTTGATATGTCCATTTTGCATCATGCTTTTATATCAATATTTATTGCATTATGGGCTGTTATTACACATTATATCTCAATACTTATGGCTATTCTTTCTTATTTTACAAGGTTTACCATGAAGAGGGGGAATGCCGGCAGCTGGAATTCTGGCTGGAAAAGGAGCAAGCATTGGAAACCTATTCTGCACAACTCCAAATGTCCTGAAACTCCACGAAACAACCTTTTGGATTTAATAAGAATTTATGGGCGAAAGAAATAGGCCAGGGGGCCCACACCCTGTCCAGGAGACAGGAGGGCGCGGCCCCCTATCTCCTGGGCCCCCTGGTGGGCCTCCGGCGTCCATCTTCTACTATATCATCACTTTTCCCCTGGAAAAAATCATGGGCAAGATTATGGGATGAAACTCCGCCGCCACGAGGCAGAACCTTGGCGGAATTAATCTAGGGCTCTGGCGGAGCTGTTCTGCCGGGGACACTTCCCTCCGGGAGGGGGTAATCATCACCAACGATCCTCTCATCGGGAGGGGGTCAATCTCCATCAACATCTTCACCAGCACCATCTCCTCTCAAAACCCTAGTTCATCTCTTGTATCCAATCTTGTATCAAAACCACAAATTGGTACCTGTGTGTTGCTAGTAGTGTTGATTACTCCTTGTAGTTGATGCTAATTGGTTTACTTGGTGGAAGATCATATGTTCAGATCCTTTATGCATATTATTACTCCTCTGATTATGAACATGAATATGCTTTGTGAGTAGTTACGTTTGTTCCTGAGGACATGGGTGAAGTCTTGCTATTAGTAGTCATGTGAATTTGGTATTCGTTCGATATTTTGATGAGATGTATGTTGTCTTTTCCTCTAGTGGTGTTATGTGAACGTCGACTACATGACACTTCACCATTATTTGGGCCTAGAGGAAGCACAGGGAAGTAATAAGTAGATGATGGGTTGCTAGAGTGACAGAAGCTTAAACCCTAGTTTATGCGTTGCTTCGTTAGGGGTTGATATGGATCCATATGCTTAATGCCGTGGTTAGGTTTACCTTAAAACCTTCTTTTGTAGTTGCGGATGCTTGCAATAGGGGTTAATCATAAGTGGGATGCTTGTCCAAGTTAGGGCAGTACCCAAGTACCGGTCCACCCACATATCAAATTATCAAAGTACCGAATGCAAATCTTATGAACGTGATGAAAACTAGCTTGACGATAATTCCCAATGTGTCCTCGGAAGCTCCTTCTTCATTAGTAGAATTTGTCCAGGCTTATCCTTTCCTACCTAAAGGATTGGGCCACCTTGCTGCACTTTATTTACTTTATTTACTTTTTGCTTGTTACTATTTATCTTATCACAAAACTATCTACCACTTACAGTGCTTGCAGAGAAAACCTTATTGAAAACCGCTTATCATTTCCTTCTGCTCCTCGTTGGGTTCGACACTCTTACTTATCAAAAGGACTACGATAGATCCCCTATACTTGTGGGTCATCAAGACTCTTTCCTGGCACCGTTGCCGGGGAGTGTAGCGCCTTTGGTGAGTGGAACTTGGTAAGGAAACGTTTATATAGTGTGCTGAAATTTTCTGTTACTTGTCACTATGGAAACTAATCCTTTGAGGGGCTTGTTTGGGGTATCTTCACCCCAACCAGAAGAGCAAAGAGATGCTCCTCAACCTACTAAACTTTATGAAAATATTCACTTTGAGATTCCTTCGGGTATGATAGAAAAAATGCTAGCTAATCCTTTTGCAGGAGACGGAACATTGCATCCCGACTTACACCTTATCTTTGTGGATGAAGTTTGTGGATTATTTAAGCTTGCAAGTATTCCCGATGATGTTGTTAAAAGGAAGGTCTTCCCTTTATATTTGAAGGGAGATGCATTGACATGGTATAGGCTATGTGATGATACGGGATCTTGGAATTATAAGCGCTTGAAGTTGGAATTTCACCAGAAGTTCTATCCTATGCATCTTGTTCATCGTGATCGTAATTACATATATAATTTCTGGCCTCGCGAAGGAGAAAGCATCGCTCAAGCTTGGGGGAGGCTTAAGTCAATGTTATATTCATGCCCCAATCATGAGCTCTCTCGGGAAATGATTATCCAGAATTTTTAGGCTCGACTTTCTCTTGATAATCTCAACCTGCTCGATACTTCCTGTGCTGGTTCCTATATGCTGAAGACTATTGATTTCAAATGGGACTTATTGGAAAGAATTAAACACAACCCTGAAGATTGGGGTTCCGATGATGGTAAGGAGTCAGGTATGACACCTAAGTTCGATTGTGTTAAATCTTTTATGGATACCGATGCTTTTCGTGGATTTAGCGCTAAGTATGGACTTGACTCTGCGATAGTAGCTACTTTTTGTGAATCTTTTGCTACTCATGTTGATCTCCCTAAAGAGAAGTGGTTTAAATATAATCCTCCTGTTGAAGTGAAAGTAGTTGCATCTATTACAGTCGAAGAAAAGACTATTACCTATAGTGATCCTATTGTTCCTACTGCTTATGTTGAAAAACATCCTTTTCCTGTTAGGATAAAAGATCATGCTAAAGCTTCGACTATTGTTCGTAAGAGCAATATTAGAACTCATACACCTCCTGAGCAAATCAAAGTTGAACCTAATGTTGCTATTGTTAAAGATCTCTTGTCTGATAATATTGATGGGCATGTTATTTATTTCTGTGATGAAACTGCTAGAATTGCCAAACCTTGTGCTAAAGATAAACATAGACCTGTGGTAGGCATGCCTCTTATTTCTGTTAAAATAGGAGATCATTGTTATCATGGCTTATGTGATATGGGTGCTAGTGCTAGTGCAATACCTATTGACTTATACAAAGAAATTAAGCACGATATTGCACCTACTAAGTTAGAAGATATTGATGTCACAATTAAACTTGCCAATAGGGATACTATTTCACCAATGGGAATTGTTAGTGATGTTGAAGTCTTGTGTGGGAAAACTAAACATCCTGCTGATTTTCTTGTTCTTGGCTCCCCACAAGATAGCTTTTGTCCCATTATATTTGGTAGACCCTTCTTGAACACCGTTAATGCTAGGATAGATTGCGAAAAGGATGTTGTTACTATTGGTCTAGGTGATATGTCTCATGAGTTCAACTTTTCTAAATTTCGTAGACAACACCGTGAAGAGGAATTACCTAGTAAGGATGAAATTATTGGTCTTGCTTCCATTGTTGTTCCTCCGACCGATCCATTAGAACAATATTTGCTAGACCATGAAAATGATATGTTTATGAAGGAAAGGGAAGAAATAGATGAAGTGTTCCTTAAACAAGAACCTATGTTGAAACATAACCTTCCCGTTGAAATTCTTGGGGATCCCCCTCCACCCAAGGGTGATCCCGTGTTTGAACTCAAACCTTTACCTGATAATCTTAAGTATGCTTATCTTGATGAAAAAGAAATATATCCTGTTATTATTAGTGCTAACCTTTCAGAGAAAGAAGAAGAAAGATTATTGAAAACTCTGAAGAAGCACAGAGCTGCTATTGGATATACTCTGGATGATCTTAAGGGCATTTGTCCCACATTATTCAACACAAAATTTTAGTGGAGAAAGATGCCAAACCAGTTAGAGATCCTCAAAGACGATTAAATCCCAAGATGAAGGAAGTGGTAAGAAAGGAGATACTAAAGCTCCTTGAGGCAGGTATTATTTATCCCGGTGCTGATAGTGAATGGGTAAGCCCTGTCCATTGTGTCCCCAAAAAGGGAGGTATTACCGTTGTTCCTAATGATAAAGATGAATTGATCCCGCAAAGAATTATTACAGGTTATAGGATGGTAATTGATTTCCGTAAGTTAAATAAAGCTACTAAGAAAGATCATTACCCTTTACCTTTTATTGATCAAATGCTAGAAAGGCTATCCAAACACACACATTTTTGCTTTCTAGATGGTTATTCTCGCTTCTCTCAAATACCTGTGTTAGCAAAGGATCAATCTAAAACTACTTTTACTTGCCCTTTTGGTACTTTTGCTTAAAGACGTACGCCTTTTGGTTTATGTAATGCACCTGCTACCTTTCAAAGATGAATGATGGCTATATTTTCTGATTTTTGTGAAAAGATTTGTGAGATATTCATGGATGATCTCTCTGTCTATGGATCCTCCTTTGATGATTGTTTGAGCAACCTTGATCGAGTTTTGCAGAGATGTGAAGACACTAGTCTCGTCCTGAATTGGGAAAAGTGTCACTTTATGGTTAATGAAGGCATTGTCTTGGGGCACAAGATCTCCGAGAGAGGTATTGAAGTTGATAAAGCCAAAGTTGATGCTATTGAAAAGATGCCATGTCCCAAGGACATAAAAGGTATAAGAAGTTTCCTCGGTCATGCCGGTTTTTATAGGAGGTTCATTCAGGACTTTCTAAAATCTCTAGGTCTCTGATTAATTTATTGCAAAAAGATATTCCTTTTGTCTTTGATGATGATTGTGTAGAAGCATTTGAAACACTTAAGAAAGCTTTGATCACTCCACCGATTGTTCAGCCACCTGATTGGAATTTACCTTTTGAAATTATGTGCGATGCTAGTGATTATGCTGTAGGTGTTGTTTTAGGGCAAAGAGTTGATAAGAAGTTGAATGTTATCCAGTATGCTAGTAATACTCTTGATACTTCCCAGAGAAATTATGCTACTACTGAAAAAGAGTTCTTAGCAGTTGTGTTTGCATGTGATAAGTTTAGACCTTATATTATTGATTCCAAAGTTACTATTCACACTGATCATGCTTCTATTAAATATCTTATGGAAAAGAAAGATGCTAAGCCTAGACTCATTAGATGGGTTCTCTTGCTCCAAGAATTTGACTTGCACATTATTGATAGAAAGGGAGCTGAGAACCCCGTTGCTGACAACTTGTCTAGGCTAGAGAATGTTCTTGATGACCCACTGCCTATTAATGATAGCTTTCCTGATGAACAATTAGCAGTTGTCAATGCTTCTCGTACTGCTCCTTGGAATGCTGATTATGCTAATTACATTGTTGCTAAATATATACCGCCTAGTTTCACATACCAGCAAAAGAAAAAGTTCTTTTATGATTTAAGACATTACTTCTGGGATGATCCACACCTTTATAAAGAAGGAGTAGATGGTATTATTAGACGTTGTGTGCCTGAGCATGAACAGGAACAAATCCTATGCAAGTGTCACTCTGAATCCTATGGAGGACACCACACTGGAGATAGAACTGCACACAAGGTACTACAATCTGGCTTTTATTGGCCTACTCTTTTCAAAGATGCTCGTAAGTTTGTTTTATCTTGTGATGAATGTCAAAGAATAGGTAACATTAGTAGACGTCAAGAAATGCCTATGAATTATTCTCTTGTTATTGAACCATTTGATGTTTGGGGCTTTGATTATATGGGACCTTTTCCTGCCTCCAATGGTTATACACATATTTTAGTTGCTGTTGATTACGTTACTAAGTGGGTAGAAGCTATTCCAACTAGTAGTGCTGATCATAACACTTCTATTAAAATGCTTAAAGAAGTTATTTTTTCGAGGTTTGGAGTCCCTAGATATCTTATGACTGATGGTGGTTCACACTTTATTCATGGTGATTTCCGTAAGATGCTCGCTAAGTATGATGTCAATCATAGAATAGCATCTCCTTATCATCCGCAGTCTAGTGGTCAGGTAGAATTGAGCAATAGAGAGCTCAAATTAATTTTGCAAAATATCGTGAATAGATCTAGAAAGAATTGGTCCAAAAAACTTGATGATGCATTATGGGCCTATAGAACTACATACAAAAATCCTATGGGTATGTCTCCATATAAGATGGTTTATGGAAAAGCATGTCATTTACCTCTTGAACTTGAACATAAAGCTTATTGGGCTATTAAAGAGCTCAATTATGACTTCAAACTTGCCGGTGAGAAAAAGGTCATTTGATATTAGGTCACTTGATGAATGGAGAACCCAAGTATATGAAAATGTCAAGCTTTTCAAAGAAAAAGTCAAACGCTGGCATGATAAGAGAATACAAAAGCGTGAGTTTAACGTAGGAGATTATGTGTTATTATTCAACTCTCGTTTAAGATTTTTTGCAGGAAAACTTCTCTCAAAATGGGAAGGTCCCTACGTTATAGAGGAGGTCTATCGTTCTGGTGCTATAAAAATCAACAACTTCGAAGGCACAAATCCGAGGGTGGTAAATGGTCAAAGAATTAAACATTATATTGCACGTAATCCTATCGATGTTGAAACTAATATTATTGAAACCATAACCCCTGAGGAATACATAAGAGACACTTTCCATAACGTTCCAAACTCCAAAAAGGCATAGGTACATGGTACGGTAAGTAAACCGACTCCAAAACAACTCTAATGGCAATTTTTATCAGTTTTGGATTATTTAAGAATTTTAGGAAGAAAGAAGTAGTCCGAAAGGGACACGAGGCTCCCACGAGAGAGGAGGCCGCGCCCCCCTGTAGGGCGCACCCCCCTGTCTCGTGGGCACCTCGTGTGCCTCCCAGACTCCGTTTTCTTGTATGTTACGTATTTTGGTCGGTAAAAATTCATTATATATACCCCGAAGGTTTTGACCAACGTATCATGCAAATATCCTCTGTTTTCGTTTCGAGCTGTTTCTGTTTCAGATCTAGAGCATCATGTCGTCTCCAAGCGCTCCCAAGGACAAGTTTTTCGAGAGGGTTATCAACCCCTATCTCGTGGAGGTGCTGCATCATCCTCAAACCATTGAGATGCGTGAGGGGGTGCTGCACATCCGCGATATGGAGGGACCAAGGCATACCGGGAGCGTGGAGACAAAGCTCGAAGCCGTGGAGCAAGAAGTTTTCAAGTGTCAAGGGATGGTGGAGCGTGGACTCAACGCCAACCAGATGATGATCACGGAGTTCACCAACAACCACAAGCTGGATGCCAAAGTCATTGGGGAGACCATCTTCAAGCTTCAAGAGAAAATCGAGCACCTCCAAGCCCAGATTTATGATCTGCAAAACCAGAACTACGGACGACAAGCCTACATCATCAACAACTCTTACTTCACCACCTCCAAGGAAATAATCACATGGGTATGGGCACTCCCCTTGGCAACTGCCAAGCTTGGGGGAGGTGCCCCGGTATCGTATCACCATCACACTCCTATCTTTACCGCTTTATTTAGTTCGATCCTTTTAGTAGTATATCCATCTAGTAGTTTGAAGTTTTGATATCAAGTAGTTTTGATGTTCTGCTTTGTGATCTCTTTATGTAATCGAGTCCGTGTGCTATCTATAATAAAGATTAGTGTTGAGTCAAGGGCTTAGCTATGATTGCTATGATCCTGAGAAAGTAGAAAGAACAAAAGAGTTCATATTGATCTTATGGATAGTGATAACTTCACACATAGAAAGTATGAGGCATAAAAATTGTTGAGAGTTAATGAACATATCCTTGGTCATCGTTGCAATTAATAGGAAGTGATAAGGAAAGAGGGGTTCACATATAAATATATTATCTTGGACATCTTTTATGATTGTGAAGCACTCATTAAGTATGACCTGCTAAAAGAGTTGATGTTGGACAAGGAAGACAACATAATGGTTTATGTTTTCCGACATCTCAGTTAAAGTATATTGTCATTGACCTTCCAAAACATGTTGAGCTTGCTTTTCCCCCTCATGCTAGCCAAATTCCTTGCACCAAGTAGAGATACTACTTGTGCTTCCAAATACCCTTAAACCCAGTTTTGCCATGAGAGTCTACCATACCTACCTATGGATTGAGTAAGATCCTTCAAGTAAGTTGTCACCGGTGCAAGCAATAAAAAATTGCTCTCTAAATATGTATGACTTATTAGTGCGGAGAAAATAAGCTTTGTACGAACTTGTTGTGGAAGTAATAAAAGCGACAGACTGCATAATAAAGGTCCACATACAAGGGGCAATATAAAGTGATGTTCTTTTGCACTAAGATTTTCTGCATCAACTCTAAACGCGCATGACAACCTCTGCTTCCCTCTGTGAAGGGCCTATCTTTTACTTTATGTTTTTACTTTATGCTTGAGTCAAGGTGATCCTCACCTTTCCCTTTTTCATTTTATCCTTTGGCAAGCTCCTCTTGTTTGAAAGATCATGATACATATATCCAATTGGATGTAAGTTGGGATAGGCTATTATTGTTGACATCACCTAAAGGTGAATACGTTGGGAGGCAACACAATAAGCCCCTATCTTTCTCAGTGTCCGGCTGAAACTCTATAACCACAAGTATTGCGTGAGTGTTAACAATTGTAGGATACTACGAGATAGTTGAGTATGTGAGCTTGTTGAAAAACACTATTATTGACTCTTTCTGATGTTATGATAAATTGCAATTGCTTCAATGGCTGAGATTATAGTTTGTTGGTTCCCAATGAAGTCTTTGAACCATACTTGACATTGTGAATTGCTTATCACTTGAGCATAGGAAGTCATATGACAAAAATCTATATATGTTGCTGTTATTTTTTTTGACCAGAAACAGTAGGAAAGGCTCCTACTGTGTTACTATATTAAAATAAGAGCAAACTGTACAATGGGTATTTACATAGTGGGGGGGAGGATGATGAAACAACTTGCCAACTTTGTGGCAAGTGGAACTTAAGAAAACAGAAAGAATCAACTAAAGGGAGTGCACAAGGTTCAGTACAAGGAGCCTATGCTCCTCTTTGACTCTATGTTGGAGAAGCCCAAAATCTCTCTTGAATCTGTCCAGCCAGGAGTTTAGTGAGGGTGTCATTGCTCTAAAATGTTTGTTATTCCTCTCCTTCTAGATACTCCAGGCTGCCACAATGAATTTCTCCAAGAACAATGGGGTGGGATGAGTGTTTCTGTGATCTTCGACAACTTGTATGCGACCAAGAAAAGGTTCCCAATTAAGCCCAAGTTTGGCCCAGCATAGTTTACTGAAAGAGCATGTGAAGATCATGTGTTCCACCATTTCCTCAATGTTGCTGTTATTAGAATGTCCGTATTTTATTTTTATCGATACCTCTATCTCTAAACATGTGGTCATATTTTTCGATTTCGGCTTCCGCTTGAGGACAAGCGAGGTCTAAGCTTGGAGGAGTTGATATGTCCATTTTGCATCATGCTTTTATATCAATATTTATTGCATTATGGGCTGTTATTACACATTATATCTCAATACTTATGGCTATTATCTCTTATTTTACAAGGTTTACCATGAAGAGGGGGAATGCCGGCAGCTGGAATTCTGGCTGGAAAAGGAGCAAATGTTGGAAACCTATTCTGCACAACTCCAAATGTCCTGAAACTCCACGAAACAACTTTTTGGATTTAATAAGAATTTATGGGCTAAAGAAATAGGCCAGGGGGCCCACACCCTGTCCAGGAGACAGGAGGGCGCCCCCTTGTAGGGCGCGACCCCCTATCTCCTGGGCCCCCTGGTGGGCCTCCGGCATCAATCTTCTACTATATAATCACTTTTCCCCTGGAAAAAATCGCGGGCAAGCTTACGGGACGAAACTACGCCGCCACGAGGCGGAACCTTGGCGGAATCAATCTAGGGCTCTGGCGGAGCTGTTCTGCTGGGGACACTTCTCTCCGGGAGGGGGAAATCATCACCAACATCATCACCAATGATCCTCTCATCGGGAGGGGGTCAATCTCCATCAACATCTTGACCATCACCATCTCCTCTCAAAACCCTAGTTCATCTCTTGTATCCAATCTTGTATCAAAACCACAAATTGGTACCTGTGGGTTGCTAGTAGTGTTGATTACTCCTTGTAGTTGATGCTAATTGGTTTACTTCGTGGAAGATCATATGTTCAGATCCTTTATGCATATTATTACTCCTCTGATTATGAACATGAATATGCTTTGTGAGTAGTTACGTTTGTTCCTGAGGACATGGGTGAAGTCTTGCTATTAGTAGTCATGTGAATTTGGTATTTGTTCGATATTTGATGAGATGTATGTTGTCTTTTCCTCTAGTGGTGTTATGTGAACGTCGACTACATGACACTTCACCATTATTTGGTCCTAGAGGAAGGCACAGGGAAGTAATAAGTAGATGATGGGTTGCTAGAGTGACAGAAGCTTAAACCCTAGTTTATGCGTTGCTTCGTTAGGGGTTGATATGGATCCATATGCTTAATGTTGTGGTTAGGTTTACCTTAATACTTTCTTTTGTAGTTGCGGATGCTTGCAATAGGGGTTAATCATAACTGGTATGCTTGTCCAAGTTAGGGCAGTACCCAAGTATCGGTCCACCCACATATAAAATTATCAAAGTACCGAACACGAATCTTGTGAACGTGATGAAAAGTAGCTTGATGATAATTCCCAATGTGTCCTAGGGAGCTCCTTCTTCATTAGTAGAATTTGTCCAGGCTTATCCTTTGCTACCTAAAGGATTGGGCCACCTTGCTGCACTTTATTTACTTTATTTACTTTTTGCTCGTTACTATTTATCTTATCACAAAACTATCTACCACTTACAGTGCTTGCAGAGAAAACCTTATCGAAAACCGCTTATCATTTTCTTTTGCTCCTTGTTGGGTTCGACACTCTTACTTATTGAAAGGACTACGATAGATCCCCTATACTTGTGGGTCATCACCCGTCGCCCCCAAATTCAACCCATGGTCGGCCTGTCCAAACACCTTTGATCGCAGGGATCATTCGGCTAGTATCCGTCACGGTGATTCGACTGCCCTAGTGCTCGATCCAATAATCGATGGATACCACCTCACCCGAGTCCTTATGGACGGCGGCAACAGTCTCAATCTGATATATCAGGATACTGTCCGCAAGATGGGGATAGACCCATCAAGAATCAAGCCAAGCAGCACTACCTTTAAAGGAGTTATACCAGGCGTAGAAGCCCACTGCACGGGCTCTTTAACATTGGAGGTTGTATTCGGCTCTCCCGATAACTTTCAAAGCGAAGAACTAATCTTAGATAAAGCTCCGTTCCGAAGTGGCTATCATGCACTACTCGGAAGAACGGCCTTCGCCCGTTTTAATGCAGTCCCGTGTTATGCTTTTCTAAAACTCAAATTGCCTGGACCACGTGGCGTCATCACGGTCAGCGGAAATATGGAGCGCTCTCTTTGTATAGAAGAATACACGGTGGCTCTAGCAGTCGAAGCACAAAACGGCCGAGCAACTCATCAGTCGTTAAGACCGCAGACACAGCTAAACGTATCCGATGCACACCTCAGTGCGGCAGCTCAGATAAACCCGAGCATGATTAGCATCTACGCCCCCATCGACTGCCCCATAAGGAGATAGCACACATGTCACGTATACACAAATATACACTCAAAATTCCTTGGGCGGTGCCGGGGGCACACTGCACACAAAAGGTCCATAGTTCAGCTCGACCCTATTCGGACTCTAGAAGTTATCTTTCACGGTTCATTAAAATGAACCAGCTCTACTTATGGCCACACCGGATTCTTTTACATGGGTTTTCCCCTTTTTATAGATGGCCATCACATTATACCCTTCAATGACACCTCCTTAATTGGCCATCTGTAAAACAGCCGAGCACACTTCAATGCTCTAGTTTTTCCCCTTTTTACCTGGGTTTTCCCCTTTTTCCCCTTTTACAAAATGACCGAGCACACTCTGTTGTGAAGTAGAGCTGGTTCATCCCCTAGTTTAAAGCCCTATAGTCTGTGGTTCGCCGCATTGACACCTCCTTAATGGACCAAGACGTTGGGTCAAGAGGGATCAAATGTTTTCCCGAACACCCCAGCATTACACGCAAGAGGGGATGAAGCCGACGACTGGTGAACTTTCAGATTATATAAAAACGGCCGCACACGAGGCACCAAAAACTTCTTAGGCAAAAGTACAAAAACCATAGCCTTACATATATGATAATATATTTTTTACAGTTTCAATACAAGTTCACTCAAACATAATATCTTTTGAGCACTAACCCTCTATTAAGCGGGCACCTTCTATGACATCTTCAAAATAATGTGCTGGCGCGTGATAGTCCTTGCCCTCGGGTGGACTTTTTGCTGCAATATCGGTGGCCTTCATCTTCGCCCAGTACATCTTGACACGGGAAATGGCCATCCGTGCACCTTCTATGCACATTGACCACTTTACAACGTCGATACGCGGTACCGCATCAACAAGGCTTCGCACCAAACGGAAATAACTATTCAGAATTGGCACAGTCGGCCACAGCTGGACTACGACGTCCCTCATGGCAGACCCGGATAGCTTGTGGAGCTCGGCCCATAGGGTCATTTGTTCATTCAGCAATAATGGACGCCTGGGCATGCTAAATTGTGACCAGAAAATCTTTTCTATCGCCTTTCCTTCTTGCACTTGGAAAAACCGCGTCACATCAAAGACACTCTTCGGCAAGTCCATCAATGCGTCTGGAGAACTCCACACCTGATTAAGCGGGGCATACTTTGGATCGCCGAATTTAGTTTGCAATAAGAAGGGCTTACTAGCCGCGATCTCCCCAGCTTGTCAGATCTCCTCCTGAGCCGCTCTAGACTCAGATCGTGCTTCTCTCACCTCTTGTAAGGCCTTGTCAAGATTATTAGCCGTTTGGTCTTGGTTATCTTTTTCGAGCAATTCGCATCGGCCAACGGCATCCTTCAGCTCTAGCGCCATAGTGGATATTTTGTCCTCGCACTGGCGCGGGGCAGCCTGTACAGCCTTCAATTCAGCAGCCACCTTTTCAGCAGCCGCATTACTCATCGTGGCTTTCTCCTTGGCCCGGGCAAGTTCACCCCGAAGGGTCTCAACGGCGGCAACACTATCTGCAGTCATGCATATACAAATTCTCAGTGTCACACTCATTTCATAATACTAGCATATACCGAGTGCCCCAAAGACATACCTTGCACCTCATCGAGCCGCCTATTAATAAATGTGATGTCATCATCCGCTACATCAACTTTTTGCTTCAGATGTGCTACCTCTGTAGCTTGGGCAGTTGCCACGGATGTAACAACCTGTGTTTTAATTAGTCAATCATTTCTTGGGCATATATTCTTGATCCTTTGATCGCCTCCCTTTGGATGTCAACCAAAGTCTCAGGGGCTACTATGTATACACAAGTGCATTTTTGCATTTATAACACAATTAAAAACATTACATTACGTACCTCGAAGCCTCGTAGCAGGCTCATAAAAGCTTCATTCAATCAAAATTTCGCGGATCGAACCTTCTCAGCCACCATACCCATCAAGGTATAATGTTCCTCAGAGACGGATGCACGTCGTAATGTGTCCATCAATGTATCCGGCGCCTCCGGATCCGGAGCAGGTTGCGCCGTCTCTCGGACATTGGATAGTCCGGGACTTTTGTTATTGGTCCCCATAGGGGCCGCACACCCTGGACCCTGGGCAACCGACGTGTTACCCTCGGGCCCAGTCTTTGCTGCCCCTCGTGCCACCCGTTGATCGGGAAAGATCCTCCGGGCCGACACCTCGGTGTCGTCTGCCTTATCAGACAGGGAGATCTGTGGAGGCGTCTCACTCTCCATCATCTCTAGAAGAAGATCCCCCGAAGAGGAGGACTATTGAGGAGGGCTGCATACCGGACTGCAAACATATATTTTAAATGTTACCCTAACAGCCAGGAAAGAACAGGATATGTTTAAAACACCCTGGTTCAGTTAAGATTCGGCTAAGGGCCTATCTTTACGGAGTGACTCCGTGTCAACGTCACCCCCTGACTGGGATATCTTCCCCCGCTTAGAAGCTTCTCTCTTCAAGTCTTCAGAGGTGGTCTGCTTCTTCCCATGAGGGGAAGGGATGCCAGTTTGCCCTTCCCTTCCACCTCCGGAAGTGGAAGTTCCAATCTCCCCGGATAAATTTCCTGGTGTGCCTCCAGAATGGAGGCCACCTTGGGCCTCTCCGGTCTCCTCCTTATCTTTTCCCACCGGCACTTGATATGGTGCCGAAGCCAGTATCCTTGTTAACACTGGATCGGCAGAGTCTTCCGGAAGTGGAGCCGAACCCCTAATTATCTCCACCTTCTTTATCCAGCCCTGGTCGAGTAGAGTTTTATCAGTACAATGCTATGAGGAATTTGACTAAACTGTGTTCGGGAGTTAAGTGCTTACCAGAGTATCTGGATGATTGCAGTCAAGATCGATGTCTTCTGTAGTATCCGGCCACTGTTTTCGTGCGCCGAAGAATGATTCCCACATCCCTCTGAGCATTGTGCCAGAGAAGTGCTGAAGGGTACATGGACCTTCCGGATTGAACTCCCACATGCGGAGAGGACGTTGCTGACACGGTAGGATCCGACGAACTAGCATTACTCCGATTATATTTGTAAGACCGGTGTCCTTTTCAATGAGACTCCAAATGTGACTTTGCAATGTCTTCACTTCCTCAATAGAACCCCAATCCAGCCTTGTTAACCCACGATGCAAGCTGTAACGGAGGGCCAGATTGAAATGCAGGTGTGGCTGCCCACTTTTTACCACGGGTTCGGTAATGTAAAACCACTCCCGTTGCCATAGGTCAGAAGATTCTGCGAAGGAGCCCTTTGGCCAAGGAGAAGTGGTAAGTTTGCTTATTTAATCACCTCCGCACTCCGCTTGTTTCCTGTCGATTACCTTCGGTTTCACGTTAAAGGTCTTAAGCCATAAGCCGAAGTGTGGGGAAATACGGAGGAAGGCCTCGCACGTGATGATAAATGCCAAGATGTGAAGGAAGGAGTCTGGAGCTAGATCATGAAAATCTAGTCCATAATAAAACATGAGCCCTCGAACAAAGGGATGAAAGGCAAACCCAAGCCCTCGGAGGAAGTGAGAGAGAAACATGACCCTCTCATTGGATCTGGGAGAAGGAATAACCTGCTCTTGAGCAGGAAGCATGTGGAGGATTTTCGCAGTCAAGTATCTTGCCTCCCTGAGCTTCGAGATATCCTCCTCTGTGATAGAAGAGGCCATCCACCGGCCTTGAAGGCTGGTTCCGGACATGGCTGGAAGCTCGAAGCAACTGGATTAACCCTTGGGTGTTGGAACTTGAGGTGGGAGTTGGGGGAAAGGATTAGTGTGGAAGGGAAAGGACAAGTCTTAGCCCCTTTATAAAGGCGATGAATATCAAACGTCCCATCCGCGGCCTTAAAACATGCCTATTCCCAAGGAACCATGCCAACAGAACGGTTAGGTTATTGATACGTACATTTTGCATCATGCTTTTATATCAATATTTAGTGCATTATGGGCTATTATTACACATTATATCTCATTACTTATGGCCATTCTCTATTATTTTACAAGGTTTACCATGAAGAGGGGGAATGCCGACAGCTGGAATTCTGGCTGGAAAAGGAGCAAACATTGGAAACCTATTCTGCACTGCTCCAAAAATCCTGAAACTCCACGAAACCTGTTTTTGGAATTAATAAGAATTATTGAGCGGAAGAAATACATCAGGGGGCCCACACCCTGGCCAGGAGGGTGAGGGGCGCGCCCACCCCTACTGGGCGCGCTCACTGTCTCTTGGGCCCCCCCGGTGTCCATCTTCTGCTATATGAGGGCTTTTACCCTGGAAAAAATCGTGGGCAATCTTAGGGGACGAAACTCTGCCACCACGAGGCGGAACCTTGGCAGAACCAATCTAGGGCTCCGGCGGAGCTGTTCTGCCAGGGACACTTCCCTCTGGGAGGGGGAAATCATCACCAACGTCATCACCAACGATCCTCTCATCAGGAGGGGGTCAATCGCCATCAACATCTTCACCGGCACCATCTCTTCTCAAAACCCTAGTTCATCTCTTGTATCCAATCCTGTATCAAAACCACAAATTGGTACCTGTGGGTTGCTAGTAGTGTTGATTACTCCTTGTAGTTGATGCTAATTGGTTTACTTGGTGGAAGATCATATGTTCAGATCCTTAATGCATATTATTACTCCTATGATTATGAACATGAATATACTTTGTGAGTAGTTACGTTTGTTCCTGAGGACATGGGTGAAGTCTTGCTATTAGTAGTCATGTGAATTTGGTATTCGTTCGATATTTTGATGAGACGTATGTTGCCTTTTCCTCTAGTGGTGTTATGTGAACGTAGACTACATGACACTTCACCATTATTTGGGCCTAGAGGAAGGCATGGGGAAGTAATAAGTAGATGATAGGTTGCTAGAGTGACATAAGCTTAAACCCTAGTTTATGCATTGCTTCGTTAGGGGCTGATTTTGATCCATATGTTTAATGTTGTGGTTAGGTTTACCTTAATACTTCATTTGTAGTTGCAGACGCTTGCAATAGGGGTTAATCATAAGTGGGATGCTTGTCCAAGTAAGGGCAGTAACCAAGCACTGGTCCACCCACATATCAAATTATCAAAGTATCGAATGTGAATCATATGAGCGTGATGAAAACTAGCTTGACGATAATTCCCATGTGTCCTCGTAAGCTCTTTTCTCATTAAAAGAAATTGTCCAGGCTTATACTTTGCTACATAAAGGATTGGGCCACCTTTCTGCACTTTATTTACTTTATTTACTTGCTACTCGTTACAATTTATCTTATCACAAAACTATCTGTTACCTACAATTTCAGTGCTTGCAGAGAAAACCTTATTGAAAACCGCTTATCATTTCCTTCTGCTCCTCGTTGGGTTCGGAACTCTTACTTATCGAAAGGACTATGATAGATCCCCTACACTTGTGGGTCATCAAGAATCTTTTCTGGCGCCGTTGCCGGGAGTGTAGCGCTTTTGGTGAGTGGAACTTGGTAAGGAAACATTTATATAGTGTGCTGAAATTTTCTGTTACTTGTCACTATGGAGACTAATCCTTTGAGGGGCTTGTTCGGGGTATCTTCACCCCGACCAGAAGAGCAAAGAGTTGCTCCTCAACCTACTGAACTTTTTGAAAATATTTACTTTGAGATTCCTTCGGGTATGATAGAGAAACTGCTAGCTAATCCATTTGCAGGAGATGGAACATTGCATCCCGATTTACACCTTATCTTTGTGGATGAAGTTTGTGGATTATTTAAGCTTGCAGGTATTCCCGATGATGTTGTCAAAAGGAAGGTCTTCCCTTTATCTTTGAAGGGAGATGCATTGACATGGTATAGGCTATGTGATGATACAAGATCTTGGAATTATAAATGATTGAAGTTGGAATTTCACCAGAAGTTCTATCCTATGCATCTTGTTCATCATGATCGTAATTACATATATAATTTCTGGCCTCGCGAAGGAGAAAGCATCGCTCAAGCTTGGGGGAGGCTTAAATCAATGTTACATTCATGCCCCAATCATGAGCTCTCCCGGGAAATGATTATTCAAAATTTTTATGCTCGGCTTTCTCTCAATGATCACTACCTGCTCGATACTTCCTGTTCTGGTTCTTATATGCTTAAGACTATTGATTTCAAATGGGACTTATTGGAAAGAATTAAGCGCAACTCTGAAGATTGGGGTTCTGAGGATGGTAAGGAGTCAGGTATGACACCTAAGTTCGATTGTGTTAAATCTTTTATGGATACCGATGCTTTTCGTGGATTTAGCACTAAGTATGGACTTGACTCTGAGATAGTAGCTTATTTCTGTGAATCTTTTTCTACTCACGTTGATCTCCCTAAAAAGAAGTGGTTTAAATATAATCCTCCTATTGAAGTGAAAGTAGTTGCACCTATTACAGTTGAAGAAAAGACTATCACCTATAGTGATCCTATTGTTCCTACTACTTATGTTGAGAAACCCCCATTTCCTGTTAGGATAAAGGATCATGCTAAAACTTCGACCGTTGTTCGTAAGAGTAATACTAGGACTTATACACCTCCTGAGCAAATCAATGTTTAACCTAGTATTGCCATGGTTAAAGATCTCTTGGATGATGATCTAGATGGGCATGTTATTTATTTCTGTGATGAAACTGCTAATATTGCTAGACCAGATACTAAGATACATAGACCTATCATAGGCATGCCCGTTATTTCTGTTAAAATAGGAGATAATTGTTATCATGGTTTATGTGATATGGGTGCTAGTGCTAGTGCGATACCCTATGATCTATATAAAGAAATTATGCACGACATTGCACCCGTTGAATTAGAAGACATTGATGTTACCATTAAGCTTGCTAATAGGGATACCATTAAACTAGTTGGGATTGTTAGAGATGTTGAAGTTTTGTGTGGGAAGGTTAAATACCCTGCCGATTTTCTTGTTCTTGGCTCCCCACAAGATGATTTTTGTCCCTATTTTTGGTAGACCCTTCTTAAATACAACTAGTGCTAGGATTGATTGTGAAAAAGATACTGTCACCATTGGCTTAGATGGTATGTCTCATGAGTTTAATTTTGCTAAGTTTCATAGACAACATCGTGATAGAGAATCACCTAGTAAGGATGAGATTATCCATTGTCGTGCCTCCTACTGATCCGTTAGAACAATATTTGCTAGACCATGAAAACGATATGTTTATGAAGGAAAGAAGGGAAATAGATGAAGTGTTCCTTAAACAGGAACCTGTGCTGAAACATAACCTTCCCGTTGAAATTCTTGGGGATCCTCCTCCACCCAAGGGTGATTCCGTGTTTGAACTCAAACCATTACCTGATAATCTTAAGTATGCTTATCTTGATGAAAAGAAAATATATCCTCACTACAAAAAAATATACTTCCGTGATGATACGTGTTTGTCATAGTAGGTCGCGTTTTTTGTCATGCATGTACATCCATGACAAATTTATGACAGAATCAAGATAGTCATACCTGTGCTGTCGTAGAAGTGTTCCATGACATTACCAAAATTATCATCACGGAAGTGTCCACTTCCATGACGATAAATCGCGCGTCACAGAAGTGCTTTCGTCAAGGGTGACCGACACGTGGCATCCACCGTAACGGAACGCCGTTAAGCTATCGGGTCGGGTTTTGGATCTGATAACCCGTTAACAGCCCCGACCAATGGGGATTTTCCACGTGTAAAATCATCATTGGCTGGAGGAAACACGTGTCGGCTCACCGTTGGGACAGATGTCATCCACTCATTGGACAGAAGGCGCCTATGATACGTCGACACGTGGCACGACCCAGCAGAGGCCCATTCCTGTGAAAAGGCCGGCCCGTTTGACTTGGTCAAAAGTTGGCGGGCCGGCCCATGGAAAGCCTGTTAACGACCTGTTCGCATATAGCCCATTTACAGCCCGCTAACCCAAGGCCCGTTACGCCCTATCCGAATTTGGCCCAGTAGCGTCATCTTGGCCATCCAATATGATTCCAGCCTGTTTTCACTTCTGGCCCATGTATGGCCCATGACGTCTTTCGGCCCATATGAGGCCCTATGTAACTCTTGGCCTATTAACAGCCCGTGGTGAAACTGGCCCACAATGAACAGTGTATCACTGTACACCCACTAACGGCCCGTGGTGAAACTGGCCCGTAATGTACAGTATACCACTTTATACCCATTAAGGGCCCGTTATTCAGTTGGGCCATTTCCAGCAAATGTTATCTTTCGGCCTTCTCAGAGCCCATTTATTCTTGGGCTCATTTCCAACATTCGTTTACTTACGGCCTGTTGCTGTCATTTTCTGCTTGTGGGCCAAATTCAGCCCGTGGTTACATCGGCTCGTTTGTGGTCCGTTAATACGTTGGGCCATTTTCATAGCGTCATCAAATACAGCCTATTAACGATGGCCCGTTATGTTCATACAGCCCGCATAAGGCCCATTGATGATACGGCCCGCATAAGGCCCATTGATGATACGGCCCGTAGAAGGCCCATTGTTTCTACAGCCCGTAGAAGGCCCATTGTTTCTACGGCCTGTAGAAGGCCTACTGTTTCTACGGCCCATAGAAGGCCCACTGTTTCTACGGCTCGTAGGAGGCCCAGTGTCACTACAGTAAATATTAGCCCATGGTTATTGTGGCCTAGTTTTAAAAAGAACTGCATTGACTACAAGCAAACAAATAAACAAGACAACAAGGAAATAAATAAGAAAGCAACTTATGCTAGGCTATCATGGCTGTTACACATATTACATCCACTGGGCATCAAAGTTCGCCACCAGTGCAAATATAGGGAACAAAGCCGCATATCATATACACTGGTTGTCAAAGTTGGCGACCAGCGCAAATAAACGCCGCAACAAAACAAATCCAGAACTGAAACCACTTCAGAAGATCTCAAGAAACAATATCCTGGGTACCCATAATGCTGGCAAGATGCTTAGCAAGCTTATTAACTTTCTCTTGTTTGGCGCTTAAATCCTCCAGCGCTTGCTGTTGCACCAGAAAATATGCATATGAATTCTGCACGGACTTCCTTAGTCCTTCAGCTTCCTGTCGCAGCACATCTGATCGATGTCTTTCAACTTGAAGTTGAGACTCAAGAAGACGAACTGATTCAGGCAGCGAGTTCGAAGACCTTGTGCCAGCAGTAGTGGCCAGTAACTCGAACACTACATCAAGACATGACTTTTGGGTTCCCTCACTACCGTCAAGATAGTTTTTATCAACTTTCTTGGAGACCAACAGGGATGTCTCACTATCTTGAACCTTATCTGCATTACTTCCTTTACCATTGGATAACGCGGTACTGTTCTCCAATATTTTGTCCGCATTCTAAAAGAGAAACAAGCAGACACATCACATGTTTAACATGTTGTATACGAAACTCATTTTGGTAAATGAGTTCAGTAGTAAAGTGGACAGGATAACAACATGAAACAAACATATATCTATGTGCCATGGTCACTTTATGGTCAATATCATTCTAGTTTTTGTTGCCAAATCAAGATAGAGACACAGTTCAAATAACATTTGTTCAAGACAAAGCAGAATAGACAGAATATAAGTGTGGGTAACTATAGAGCAATAACAACACTTGTAATGTGCATGACATGAGAACATAACTGTTTATTCAATTGAAACTGAAATCAACATAGAGCAGGTTACAACAACAAACCAGTTAAAGAAACAAGTTTAAAACATACCTGTTGCACCTTTGGAGTTTCAATTCCATCCTTCAAATTTGAAAATAGTTGGTATGAGTAAATACAGTAATGCAAGAGCAAAGGAGTATGAACCATATCTACAGAACCTGACCTAAGAACAAATCTTCTTCTCCTTTAAGCGTTGAGTTGGGATTCGGAGTGGTGGTCCTCGTGCTTTGGGCACTGCAGTTCCCTTACTAACCGCTCGTGTTTGGGTTCTCTGTGGTCGAGACGGTGCTGTGTCAACTGGAACTGGGCTACTATCTGCCGGGGTTGGGGTTAGAAGGGGTGTAGCTGGTTCTTTGTCCAACTGGGTAGGGGTACAATCTGCGAGAGTCTGGGTTATGTGTGGTGGATCTGGTCCTTGGGCAAGTACAACCATGGTTCTATCTGCATCAACTGGTAGCACTATCTTTTCTGAAGACCGTGTTGTTACTCCCTTAGATACTGCCATCACACTCTCCAATTCAAATGGCTGATAAACAAGAAAAGTAATTGAAAGTATAGACATTGTATGATAGAAAGGTGCAATGGATAGTGGGGAATAAAAGAGGGCATGAAATAATTCATATTTATGTTTTCTAACCAAACAGGATAGCATGACACAATTTCACATATATGATGGGTAACTAAACAGGATAGCATGACACAACTTCACATTATGATGGCTAACTAAAAAAGATGGAAAGTCATAGTTCAAAATATGAGACTATGTAAACAGGATGACATGACATAACTATATAATGCGTTTATTAACTAGGTTGGCATGCCATAATTCACATACATTCATGGATAGAATGCCATAATTCTAAATATGATGACTGTAAACACTAAACAGGATGAGATGATATAACTATATGATGTCTTTATTAAATGGGTTGCCATGCCATAATTCAGATAGATGATGTGTATGTACTATGTAAACATGATGGCATGATATAATTCAAATATATGATTTATATAGTAAGCAAGTAAGCAGATGGCAATCTATATATGATGTAAAAACTAAGCAATGCAAGACAACATGCATGACATGGGTAATATAACCCTGCCAAGTTTGAGCATAGACCTCAGGGGGGAAATAGGACTGGTCATCAGTCTCTGAATCCTCCTCTGAGGAGCTCTCTGTAGCCAACAAGATGTCTGCTTCAGCAGGTAGCATTGTCTGCTCTGAATACCTTGTTTTCACTCCAGATACTTCCATCACCACTTCAAATGGCTGATGCACAGGAAGAGTAGTTGAATATACAAACGTTGTTAACAAATGTTACACGTAATACAAAAAAATGATAGCATGATATAATTCACATACATGATGATTGGCTAAACAGGATGGCATTGCATAATTCACATATATAATGCCTTTGCAACAAGATAGCATTGTATAATATACATATATAATGTCTTGCAACAAGATGGCAATGCATAATTCACATATATGGTAATTAGACACTGAACAGGTGGCATTCACACAAAGCATGTCTAAACTAATCAAATGGCATAGCAATGCGCGACACCATAGGCACGATATGAGCAACATAACCCTGCCAAGTTAGAGCATACACCTTGTGGGGGGGAATAGGACTGGTCATCTGTCTCTGAATCCTCCTCTGAGGAGCTATCCGTAACCAGCGAGATATGCGCTTCGTCAGATAGCATAGTCTGCTCAGAAGACCTTGTTTTCACTCCAGAATTTGCCATCACCGTGTCAAATGGCTGATGCACACGAAGAGCAGTTGAATGTACTAACATTGTTGACAAATGTAATATGTAACAAAAAAAGGATGGCCTGATATAATTTACATATAAGATGACTGGCTAAGCAGGATGGCATTGCAAAATTCACATATATGATGCCTGGCTAAACAAGGTGGCGTTGCATAATTCACATAAACGATGAATAAAATAAACAGATGGCATTCGCACAAAGGATGTCTAAACTAAGCAGATGACATATTTGATGTATAAAGTAAGCAATGCAAGACACCATATGCATGATATAACCAACATCAGCATGCCAAGTTAGAGCGAAGACCTCAGGGGTTAAATATGAGTTATCTTCTCCTTCCGAATCCCCCTCAGAACAGATATCTTCCTCTCGATTACAATCCGAAATGCATGGAGGGGGGCTGCCTTTGCGCCTACCATGGAGCGACGTCTGCATGAACTTATATTGCCATGCAAGGCTCGTCTCTTTTGCTCTACATGTTCAGCTCCATTGTTTACAATAACTGTCATGCATATGAATAAAACATAGTGAGATTATGTAAGGAGTGCATGCAGAAATCCAGAGTGATGGTAGCAACCTGTGGATAGACCCAAAACCAATAATAGCAGGCAGATAATGGCTTCAATTAATAAATATAGATAATGGCTTCTTTACTGTTTGTTTCCCACCCAACATGAAACTCATAGTAGACAGCGGAGATTAACCAGATAGTAGATAGATACTATTGATAGCGGCCCCGATATGTACCCCACAACCATTTAAAAACTCAAGTTTGAACATTAGTTTGGAGCTGACTCAGAGTCTAATCGGTGAATAGGGCGATAAAGTAGCATGTAATATTAAGCGATGCATAACGTAAGCAGACACGAAAGAGTGTGACCTCTCTTGCGGACCCGTGTAGTCCTTGAGGTCATCTACTCAGTTGATGATGGTAATGCAGTTTTCATGGCTGCCAGCGGCGGGGAAGAAGATCTGAGGCGGCGAAAGACAGTATGGAGGCCGGATCCCTGCTGTGCTGGACCCTTCTGTCGTTGGAGCAGCTGAGCTGGGGTGGACGACGGCGCAGCAGGAGCGGGAGAAACCACGCAAGGTTTTCTTTGACAACTATCTGTAAGAGAAGTAATTCTGTAAGGGCTCATTTGAATTGGAGGATTCCAACAATGCAGGGATAGGAAATAGATAGGAATAGGATAGGAATGCACGTGCAAAACATAGAATTTAAAAACACAGGATTTCTGCCAATCTGGGTGTTTGATTCACAACAATTGGAAGATCACAGGATGCAAAGAAGCATGGTGAGATTAAGTCAAACCACAAGAAAATGTACGGTTATAATGCTATTATGCTACTATCTCTTAGTCTTGTGCTTCATGAATAGGAATTTGAAAAGGAGGACATGTGAAAATTAAAATTCCTACGTTTTTTCTTTCAAGGAGACACTAAAGGAACAAATCCGTGTGCTCAGTGGACAATACATATAACATGTAGATTAAAAAAGAGATGCAACAAGTGTACAACCTCTTTGGCGAAGCCATGTCGATCTCAGCGTGATTGGGTTGGCCGGTGAGGATGCTCCGGCTGACTTTGCTGTCGGAGGAGGGGAAGAAGATCTTATGCGTCTGGAGATGGAGCCCGAGGTACTGCTCTGCTGTGATGGAGGGTTTCATCGTTGGAGCAGCTCCAGTGAGTTGTGCGATGCCGAGGCTGAAGCAGGACAAGAGAGACAACGAACAACGTTAATCTGAGTGGAATTCTAATAACATCTCCAATACATGATGTAAAATACATAACCACAAAGTGCTAGATGTAAAATACCTTAGCCGCTCATCTCTGAACTTAACTGTCGAAACTGAACTTAACTGTCGAGACTGAACTTAACTGTCGAAACTGAAGCTAACTGTCGAAACTGAATTTTGCTGTCGAAACTGAACGCACTAGCAAGGTGAGGCTACACGTCGGTTGACTGACTTTTTCATCTCTGGTCAGTCGATTTTGCAGTCGTTGGATACGAAATCAAGGGCCTGCGGTTCATCTTCAACCTCCACCCCCCTGAGCCGCCAGCCACCACCGGCCAAACAGTAGCCCCCCGCCGCCCGCGGCCGGCGGTGCGCCACCCTGCCCGCCCCGAAAACACTCCCCACTGCCGGTCCGCCGCCGCCCCGGCCATACCTCTAGGCCCCCCATGCCGAGCTTTTTCTCCGGCGATGCCCACGCCACCGCCCCGCCAACGCCCCGCCACCGCCGGCGACCACCGCCCCCATCCTGAACCCTAAGATAGATAGTGGGGTACCTCTCCGGCGAGCCCCCTCCCTGCTGCGGCTGGTTCTTCCTTCACCCCGGTGAGCCCACCCCTTGAAAATCGACTGACCCAAAAGTCGATTCAGTTGACTGAAGTGTAGCCAAATCGGAGCAGCATCGCAAGCAAGAGCAAGAGCGAGAGCAGCAGCGCAAGCAAGAGAAATAGCAAGAGCAGACCAGGCAGGGGACCGAGAGGAAGAGCAGCGCAGCAGCGCGAGCGATAGCTAAAGCAGCAGCAGCTCCTACTGATGTGGACGTCCCCGCTGAGGGAGCGACGTCGTGGAGGAAGTGGCCAGCGACGCCGCCGTGGATGGAGCCGCTCCGTGTCGGCTCGGGACCGAGTGCAGGCAGCACCATGAGATCAAATCAAGAAGAAAATGCGGTGATTAGTGTACAACCTCTTTGGTGGCGCCGATTAGGCCGTAGCTTCATTCGAGGAAACGGTGATGATGATGCTCTTCCGGTGGTGCAGGTGAAGACGGCGGTGTGGGAATGGAGGTGGCGCGAAAGATGAGGGGAACGTCGGGGCAGCTAATTGGAGGTGGAGGACGGGGTGGCTGAACCGGTGGGACGATGAGATCGACAACTGATCCTCATCCGGTACGGTGGATGGGGGACGTCGAGGTGTTGCTGTGGATGACGTCGTCGGGGAAGAGGCTCCGGCTGGGTGGCGGACGGAGCAGGGTGTGGGGTTTCGTCACGGGTTTTCGCGGCCTCGGTGTACGAATGGGTGGGCGGATGGGATGGCAGTGGGGAACCATGGCTTAGAGGTGCGCTTGTCCGAAATGTGGGGCAAGTTACGAAAGTACCCCCACCGATTTGAGGCGGTTCTTTCGGTTCAGGGGTACCACGGGCATTTCACGTGTCGGGATTTCATAGGAGGTGGGAGTTTTCGCGCGCGTTATAATTTCGGAATAGCAAGGTGCGGGTTGAGATGGAGGAAGTTGTCGGAGCACAACAAGACAAAGATATATCTTAAATATTTCGGGCTAACAATGCGCGGGTTGAAATTTCCGGACAAGCCTAACGTGTACTGTACCAAATCAATGTGCACTACAAATGTCATTCAAAACTTTGAATTCATGTTATGTTCAATTAAAATATTTCGCTACGTGTATAATGCATGCAACCTACTACTCAAATGAACGTTTTAGTGCATTCTAAACGTATATACTACCGCTTCAATATGAACTAAATTTGAATAAGATCTACAGTAATGATTGTTGTGAAGTCAAAGCATTTGAATTCGTTTCTCTGTTTTAATAAGATCTACAATCATCATTATTGTCAAGTTAAACCATCATTTGTGTATTATCTTCACAGCACACCACATGATCAGTCTCGAGTTACATATGAACTATGTGTACTATATGAACTCGAACTAGATATTTTGAATCCACTTTATTTTGATTTCAAATCACATTACATTTCTAGCTCTAGCTAGATCTTCATAATCTAAACCATGTCTCATATGTATAATGTGTTTATCACATTATGTATGGTCCCCCGCCCCCTACGCCTACAAGTATTTGAATGTGAGTTGCAAACACCACACATTACCACAAATTCAAATAAAATGTGAGAATGTTTGATATATAGTATTGTTTAGATTGCTCGATATTTAGTTGTAAGCTGTAAACGCCGCACATTATCACAAATTCAAATAAAATGTGAGATTGTTTGATGTATAGTATGGTTTAGATTGTTCGACATTTAGCTGTGAGTTGCAAACGCCATGCATTATCACATTATGGTATAACATGTACACAACACGTGTATCACCGCTATATTCATGCATGCAATGTTTAAAACACTATGATCTCCTATTCAAATATATGAATCCGCTTTTATATCAAATTATGATCTTTGTTAGTCTCTTACACCCACACAATCCTCTAACCTTTGTAGCTACCACTAACTTTCTCTCGTGCATGCACACACCCTCCTCGCCCTCCCCCTCCCTCGGCATTCTACCCACCGGGCACATTCATTTTTTTCTTTAGGTCATTCTCCCAGAGTCTCCGCAACTCCTTTCCGACACATACCGATCGATAAACCTCTCCAGTGATGCCTGCCTACAGCATACACACACAACTTCAATCTCCTCCTTTATGTGTCCTTGCCTCGTGTCTCTCATATGGTCAGACACATGTGTAAACTCTCACCCCTCTTTTCATCGATCTCACAACCGCACACTCCTCCCCCAATCTATCTAGTAGTTGGGCCTCTCGCACCACCTCCTAGCTCCATTCTCTCTGTCTATCCATCTCGCTGGGCCTTATTTGCCTCTAACAAATGGATGTACACCGACCGATCTCTCGCTATACATATAGCCAGCTAGGTCCTTATAACTCGTTTTTACCCACACATCGATTGATCTACCTCATTAGTTGTGTCTCTCCCTTCCTCCGACAAACAATAATTGATCTACCGATCTAGTTAGGTTTGCTTACCAAACACATGGTTCCCCTTCATCATCCATGGATGTGTCCCGACAGATCTATCACGCACATGCACACACAGAAACACATCCCCACTCTTATTGATAACATTGCAGTTCCACCCTCAGTTTGTCTAGTAGGCCTCTCCCAACATCTCCGAGAAGCAACTCCATCACCCATCTAGCACTCTACCCCTCTCCCTCCCTCTCTCTCCTCTCTCTCTCTGTCCCATCATATTTCTCGTCCTTCAGTTATGTATGGATGTCGACCGATCTCCCTCAAGACATAGCTGGGTCTCTCCTTCTCAACACATATACGAGTCGTTCTACCTCTATAGTTAGGCCTCTGCCTACCCCTCCCCCACCCCTCCCCCCACACACCGATACATCAAGCGCTCCAGTCATGTCTCCCTGCCACACACAAACTTGACATATGCCCTCTAACGTTCCAGTAGGCCAGTCGCCCTATATCTTTGACTTGCACACACACACATACAATTTCGATGGCTCTCTTCATCGATCTCACACCCACCCACTTGATCCTCTCTTCGACTCTATTGATAGCTATGACCCCTCCCCCTCTTCTCGTGGATTGCCCGACCCTCTATGTATGATATGGATAGGCCTCCATTTCACACACATTGCATGCAAAATTTTGTTTGAGATGTCATCGACACATATTCCTACAAATAATTCACGAAATCAACCCCCACCCCACCCCCACCCCCACCACAAAACAAAAAACACTCACGAACACGGTTTGTATCTCTCACACACACCCACGTAGGTGGGGGACGTGCACGAAGAGAAGAGGTGCATGCACGACACACATACTCCCGTCTCTTTCCCAACCACACCCGCGCGGGTACACGGTGGAGCTCATTTCTGTTTGAAAAAGGCAGCCCACGTGGTAATTTGGCACGTGTACTGGTTGTCCACTTGGTGGAGGGAGGATCGTCTACCACAGGTGAACAAACAAATTGCGACTTGACGAGTTATGTTAAATTAAAAAAAGAGGCAAACCATGTGGGGCCTACCTTAGAGGCAAGGATTTATACACTGGAGTACTTTTGATGTGTCTCGTCAACTTGCAGAACGAGGAGAAGCTTGCTTAGTATGCTGTCTCCCCCGCCCACGGGCGTGGTGGCTCGCAGGATGAGGTGAAGCTTGCTCCTCCCTCGCCCATGCGCGCGGTGGCTCACATGACGAGGAGAAAAATTTACTACTCCCTCCGTTTACTCCTCGTCCCTACTACCTTGGTTATAGAGATTATATCATATTGTTTGGAATATATATGTCCTTTAGTAGATTTCAATATGAACTACTAGTACATACTCCAAACACTGATGTATATAGACGTATTTTAGAGTGTACATTCATTCATTTTGCTCCGTATGTAGTAGCACTCTCCCTCGCCCCTCGACCCTCGCCCACATGGTGGACGTGCAGCAATTCATTCGGTCTCATATAGCCAGAACGATATATACTGCACTACCATTATTGCTCGACTTCCCGAAGAGGCGAAGAGCCAATCGCAAGGTTAATATTTTGGAGATGCCAAGCGCAAGGTTATAGGAGAACGAGTAGTAGGTGCCGCGTCATTTATAAATATATTTTTTCTTCAGTGGCACGTACGCAATATGATAGGTTCATATGGAGAGAAAAGGAAACCACTCCACTATATACATAGTCAGGACGGGCCAGCATACACGGTTGCTTGCTGGGGTTGCTCTCTTCACCTCTCTCGCACAAAACGACTGTGGCCACATCTCTAACATCCCAGTGGATCACTTCAGCTTGGGGAAGGGGTGGATTCTTAGTCTAGATGCGGTGGCCGTCGCCGACTGCGAAAACCCACTGTCGGCACATCCCGATCAGGGGTCCACGCCGTTCTCTCTCACAAAGCCGGTGAGGTTGCCTTCGTCCCTTGCTCACTGCCGCGACGTGGGCAGTTGCCGCCTCCCGCCGCCCTCCTCCAGGTTGAGCTACGTCCCTCTGGTACAACTCCCTTTACAGCCGGCTTGCACCACTGCTCCAGCTGCCCACATCACTTCCTATGGATATTTATCTACTTTTTTGCCCGGCACATACCTGATACCTCTAGTGGCTTCTACGTACTATATTTATGATGAGTTTATGTCTCATCAACTAGTCCTAGTAATCTTATTCTAATCACGCTTCTTCGATTTCTTTGCCACAAGGATGCTCATCTCGATTTTGGTGAAACTGCACAAAATGATCCGATGGTCAAAAGGTTGCAAACTTCATTTATTAGGAAGCTCGAACGTTGCCAGAAAATTGAAGCCTGGTCAGGGTTCACGGTTCAAGGGCTAGGGACTGCATGGATCATTTTTTTCTTTAGCTGCCTCTATTCCAAAATAAGTGTCAAATTTAGTAGTAGTACAACTTTGTACTAAAGTTTACACAAAGTTGAGACACTTATTTTGGAACGGAGGGAGTACATATTTGCTATGGTCTGTCAATCATTGAGATGCAATAGCATGCATGTTAGTCTCCTTTGTATTTGATGAAAAGTTGCAACGGGCAACCTTGGATGCAAGATACATGTAACAGGAGCTGGAAGCTTCATAGCATTGTACAAATTTATCTCGTTGATAAATTACAGTACGTACTAGTACTATACTAGTACTTCCTCCATTCATAAATATAAGTCTTTGTAGAGATTTCACCATTAACCACATGCAACGATCAATTTTTTATTTATTATTTAGTTGTGAAGTAAATATTGCCTCTGACATGTGAGTCGCTGAGATGCATAATCATCGATTGTTTTGAATGTTCTCTATGAATTGTCGGGCCTGTGTGTTTGATTGCAATGTATAGAAACGCTGAAAAGCTGCTCAAACTCTTTGTACTCCTTCTGTTCCTTTTTACTTCGCACATTGTGAAAGTGCATACTTTTTTGTATAAGATTGGTCAAAGTAGAGATACTTTGACTGCAGACAAAACTTGTATGCAGACTAGAAAGGACCGGAGGGAGTACATGTGAAACTGCTACAAACATGGTGATCACCCTGGGAATAATGCTAGTACGTATTGTTTTGCATGTTCATCCAATGCCAGTGATACAGGAATTCGAACTAATCGAAATAAATTCATTCATACACAGTCGGATTTCATATAAACATGCCGGATTTCATTACATTTCATACATTCTTCAACTAAAAAGGGGTGTTTGTGGCCGCATGCATCTCCCAGGTGCAGAGGCCGGGGATCATCCTCCTTTTCGAAAAAACTAAAAAGGGGTGCGCTGGAGGTATAATTAATTAACCTAAGCTACCCACCCGTGTCCCGCTGAGCCAAACAGAAGCTTCAGTGACTTAACTGCATGTGTAATTGCGTAACTGACATGTGGCCTATTGGGCCCACGTGTCAGTTAGCCAACTGCACCAGCAGTTAAGTCACTGAAGCTTCTGTTCGGCTCAGCGGGACACAGGTGGGTAGCTTAGGTTAATTAAGTAGAAGCAACGTTCTTCTCCAGTGCAGCTCTCTGGCTCCATGTCGCCGCCAAGAAGCTAACCGGCCGTCAATGGTCAACCCGCCTAGCTTGGCTTCAACCGGAGGGTAGCAGCGGTGGCCTTACATGGACCCGAGCGGCGGCGACCTACCGTGTTCTACTCTTCCTTGTTTTCTGTCTGGCGCGGCCTCGTTAGCAGTGGGGCGGGGCCTCGGTGGAGCCGGCGATGTCCTCTGTCTCGTTGCTGACGGGCGGCGCCTCAGCAGAGCGGTGGAAATCCTCCCCCACGTTGCCGGCAAGGTGGGGCCTCGGCTGAGCCGGCGATGTCCTCTGCCTCGTTGTTGGCGGGGAGGGGCCTTGGCAGAGCCGGCGGTGTCCTCTGCCTCGTTGTTGGCGCCACGGGGCCTCGGCGGAGCAGGGCGTTGTCGACACCAGCGGAGCGGGGACTCGTTGGAGCCGGCATTGTCCTCTGCCTCATCCTCGGTCTCGCCAAACAGCGCCTCGCCCGCTTCATCGCCCTCTTTGCTAGCCTCTTTGTAGGCGGCCGCAGCCTCCGCCACCCGCATGCGGTACCGCCAGCGCTCGAGGCGGCCCTTGCGGGCGGAGCGGTACGAGTCGAGCAGCGCCTCCTGCTCCGCCCGCTCTGCGGTGATCTACTCCTCCACCTGCATGTGCTCCTGGAGGAGATGGTGGTTGTAGGCGGCGTCGGCCAGCGCCTCCCGGAACTGCTCCTCACGCATCTGCCTCACCCTGTCCATATATTGGGCACATGCCTTGCCAATGGTCATGGCGCAATGCACCGGCAAGGATGGCGCGGAGGAGGGGTTTGGCGCCGGATCGTCGACTACCATGTTCTCCATTGGGATGTCGTCGTCCTCCGGCTGCCAGCCGGCCAGCCGGTCGGCAGCAATTGCTGCCATCTCCTTGTGGTCTGTCGTCCGCCCGTCTCGAAGAGTGCTGGAGCGCGAGGAAGCCATGGTGGGCAGTAGTGGTGTGGACAGGAGAAAGCAAACGGATGCGGATGACTGCGGCTATGGCCGGCGCAGCAGTTTATATAGCAATGGTGGGCGGGCGGAGGGCCGGACGTGTGGCGCCAGAGTAGCTGCCTCGGCAACCGCGTATCATGAATGTGTGCGGCAGATGGACAGACGGACGACACTTGTATCGTTTGAAGGCGGAGCAATCGCCTGCACCAGGAAGCGGGGTGGCCGGCACTGACTGTTTCGGGCGGAAAGCGCGCGCGGGCGAGGAGATGACTTTACTTGGATAGGATGACAATGGGGACCCACCAGGTCCATAGCCTCACGTACGCAAGTGCCTCCTTATTATATATATATATATATATAACTATAATTTATTTTGCTTGCACCTGGTTTCCTGACATCACGGTCCCACACCATTGTCAACCTATGTACTCCCTCCTTTCCGGTTTATAGGGCTTATCTCAAAATTTTAGTTTTTCCATTTTATAAGGCTCAGTTTGGTTGTTTTCCATCACATGTTCAGATTCCAAGGTGCATTAAATCACTGCATGCAAGTATTAAGAGAAAATTGACCAATGCATGTACTTTATGCATGCATGCATTGCAATTAATGCGTTGATAAACATAATTTTTTGAGGATAACAAGAGCATTAATTAGGTGCTTTTGCAAAACTACAAAAAGTATTCCACCACTCGCCATCTACCTTGATTGGTGAGATTTTTGAATTGAGCATTATAAACCGGAAAGGAGGGAGTAGTCAATAAACGAGAGAATTGCACAAGAAGCGGCCGACAGCTGGGACCAAGCAGCTCGAGCAGTATTTGTGTTTTTGAGGTGTGAGCACTATAGAGTTTTTTTATGTTTACCCCAGATGTTAATTTTTCTCCTCTGAACAACAACGAAAACATCGCTGAAGGTATTAACTGGGCGGGATGTGGCCCGTCTAGCCCAGATGAGATATCCAGCCTAGATATTAATTTTTTTCAAGCTGAAAATGGCTAGCCCAGCTATACTTTTTTTAGGAATACCCAGGCAAGGTCAAGTTGTTATTCTCTGCCCCGCTGGGCTGCAAATCTTTCATAGGAGGGATGCATTAGGCTTAACAAGAAAATGGGCTTTAAGAAATAATAAACGGGATGTAATTATAAAAACTGGGTAGTAACTATAAAAAAATGCACCAAACAGTGGTTAATTTATAAAATATTATTTTTGGAATATTGAAAATTTTAATTTCATTAATTGTTGCGAGCGCAATGTTTCGTTGGATTTTTACGCAATATAAATTTATATTGAAATTGTATTTAATCTGACTAGAAATTTCGGGATAAAAATATTCGGATCCCATCAAAATGTGGGAAATTTTATTGAATTCTGTTTTGAACGGTTGGTTGAAATGGGTTGTACTTTTAACAAACTGTAAATGGGCTGTAGTAAATTCCATAGAATTCAAAAATGGGCTACACATTCTTACAAATCTAAAATGGGCTATAAGTTCTCTGCCACACACTTCTGGCCTTACTAAGTTGACGCGTCCCCTAAAAAAACAGAGTTGACGCGTATGCAAGGCTTTGTCAACTTATAGTCAACACACGGTTCTAGCAGCAGTGGCCGTTGGATGTCCATCCAACGGATGCCGTGCTTCTTCTTCAATCTCGGATATTCTAGCTTCACCCGCCCAAAAAATGATTCCCCCCCCTGATATCTGGGGCGCACCGTTTCGGAAACTGACCTATGGGCCTACTAAGTTGACGTACCAAGGGCTTTGTCAACTTAGTCAATATAAACGATTCTAGCTATAGTGACCGTACGATGTCCATCCAACGACCGTCGTGCTTCTTCAACCTTTGTTTTTCTTGCTCCACCCGCCCAAAGCAACGCCAGTCGTGCCGCCTGCTCCTGCCTCCCGTGGCCGGCTGTGCTGCCGCAGAGGCCTCACCGCCACCTACTACTCCCACCGCTGGCCAGGCCATCCCTCCACTCACCCACACCCCCTGTTATTCTGCGGCGACGGTAGCGCAGCTGAACCAGTGAACCCTCGTACTCCTCTCCGCGTGTGCATCCACTGCGCGTCTTCCCTGGCTCCGCGTCGTCCCCTTCCTAGGCGTCGCCGTCGTCCACCGCCTTGGTGCTCTTGGCGCGGCGTGGTCAACGTGGTCAAGGAACGACTTCCATCGGACGTGGACTGTACGTGGAGAGGCTGACAGCTGGGTCCATGGTAGCCACAAGGAAGTGCCTCCTTATTACATGCAAAATAATTATTCCTCCACCTAACAGCGGGGACCCACCGGATGGGCCACCGTATTTCACTAAAAAATGATTCGCCCCCTGACTGCTGGGACCCACGAGCTACATCTTCGCACGCAAGGAAGTGCATCCGAAAAAAATGATTCACCCCCCTGACTGCTGGGACCCACCAGCTACATCTTCGCACGCAAGGAAGTGCGTCCGAAAAAAAACGATTCGCCCCCCAACTGCTGGGACCCACCAGCTACACCTTCGCACGCAAGGAAGTGCGTCCGGGCAAAAA
>NC_041381.1:536784520-536788495 GCF_002162155.2 Triticum dicoccoides | reverse complement strand
AGCTACATCTTCGCACGCAAAGGAAGTGCGTCCGGGCAAAAAAAAACGATTCGCCCCTCTGACTGCTGGGACCCACCAGCTACATTTTTGCACGCAAGGAACTGCCTGACAGTCGGGACCCACCTGGTCGAAGCGTACGTAGCGTTGTCATTCTGGTCACGAATGTGTACGTACATATGTACTGGTCGATGTAGAGGCGCGCACGTGTCGTAGTAGAGGCGCGTACGTGTCGTAGTAGAGGCGCGCACGTAGCATGTACACGTACGTACAGCGGCCAGGGTGCAAGAAAGAAAATATGGCCACATACGTACATACGGGCGGGGTCTCAAACGCCTATCGCGCATACGTACATGGCTGGGTCGGAACGGAGAAACAGAGTCGTCGTCGTGTTCATGGGGAGGCAACGGAATGCGTCGTGTTCATGGGGAGGCAACTGAATGCGTCGTGTTCATCGGGAGGCAACGGAACGCGTGGGAGCCAATCGGCTTGGACGGAACAGGCGATGGAAACGAGGCCTGGCTTACCGCACAACGGAGGAAACAGACCTCCTACGTTCGGAACAGGGTCCTGTTGATCGGGAGGGGTGTGGCGTACCACAAAACATAGGAAACAGACCTCCTACGGTCGAAACAGGGGTCCTGTTGATCGGGATGGGTGTGGCGTACCGCAAAACGGAGGAAACGGACCTCCTACGGTCGAAACGGGGGTCCTGTTGATCGGGAGGGGTGTGGCGTACCGCAAAACGGACGAAACGGACTTGTGTTGGAGCGCTACAGTCGAAACGGGGGTCCTGTTCATCGGGAGGGGTGTGGCGTACCGCAAAACGGGACTCCACAGGATACTGTTCATCTCCACCGTCGACCTCCTCCAGCCTCCACGGGCTCCTGTTCATCCAGCCTCCACCGCGTGCTACTCCACCGGCTACTGTTCAACCACCCCTCCACCGTCTACTGTTCATCCAGCCCTCCACCGTCTACTGTTCATCCAGCCCTCTGATACGTCTCCAATGTATCTATAATTTTTGATTGCTCCATGCTACTTTATCTACTGTTTTGGACTATATTGGGATTTATTTTCTACTTTTATATTATTTTTGGGACTAACCTATTAACCGGAGGCCCAGCCCAGAATTGTTATTTTTTGCCTATTTCAGTGTTCCAAAGAAACATAATATCAAAGGGAGTCCAAACGGAATGAAACCTTCGGGAACATGATTTTCTCACCGAATGTGATCCAGGAGACTTGGACCCTACTCCAAGAAGTGCCAGAGGCGGTCACGAGGGTGGAGGGCGCGCCCCCTGGGCATGCCCCCTACCTCGTGGGCCCCCTGTTGCTCCACCGACGTACTCCTTCCTCCTATATATACCTACGTATCCCCAAATGATCAGAATAGGAGCCAAAAACCTAATTCCACCACCGCAACCTTCTGTATCCATGAGATCCCATCTGGGGCCTGTTCCGGAGCTCCGCCGGAGGGGGCATCCACCATGGAGGGCTTCTACATCAACACCATAGCCCCTCCGATGAAGTGTGAGCAGTTTACTTCAGACCTTCGGGTCCATAGCTAGTAGTTAGATGACTTCTCCCTTTTTGGATCTCAATACAATGTCCTCCCCCTCTCTCGTGGAGATCTATTCGATGTAATCTTCTCTTTGTGGTGTGTTTGTTGATACCGATGAATTGTGGGTTTATGATCTAGTATTATCTATGGAAAATATTTGATTCTTCTCTGAATTCTTTTATGTATGATTGAGTTATCTTTGCAAGTCTCTTCGAATTATCCTTTTTGGTTTGGCCAACTACATTGGTAGTTCTTGCAATGGGAGAAGTGCTTAGCTTTGGGTTCAATCTTGCGGTGTCCTTACCCAGTGACAGAAAGGGTTGCAAGGCACGTATTGTATTGTTGCCATCGAGGATAACAAGATGGGGTTTTTATCACATTGCATGAATTTATCCCTCTACATCATGTCATCTTGCTCAAAGCGTTACTATGTTTTTAACTTAATACTCTAGATGCATGCTGGATAGCGGTCGATGAGTGGAGTAATAGTAGTAGATGCAGAATCGTTTTGATCTACTTGTCTCGGACGTGATGCCTATATACATGATCATAACCTAGATATACTCATAACTATGCTCAATTCTGTCAATTGCTCAACAGTAATTTGTTCACCCACCGTAGAATACCTATGCTCGTGAGAGAAGCCACTAGTGAAACCTATGGCCCCCGGGTCTATTCTCATCATATCAATCTCTATCGCTTTATTTACTTGCTTTGCTTTACTTTGCCTTTTACTTTTTACTTTGCACCTATCAATCAAAAATACCAAAAAAATTATTTATCATCTCTATCAGATCTCACCCTCATAAGTGACCGTGAAGGGATTGACAACCCCTAATCACGTTGGTTGCGAGTAGCTATCATTTTGTGTAGGTACGAGGGACTTGTGCGTGGTCTCCTACTGGATTGATACCTTGGTTCTCAAAAACTGAGGGAAATACTTACGCTAGTTTGCTGCATCATCCTCTCCTCTTCGGGGAAATCCAACACAGTGCTCAAGAGGTAGCAAGAAGAATTTCTGGCGCCGTTGCCGGGGAGGCTCACGCAAGCAAGTCAACAATACCAAGTACCCATCACAATCCCTATCTCTTGCATTACATTATTTGCCATTTGCCTCTCGTTTTCCTCTCCCCCACTTCACCCTTGCCATTTTATTCACCCTTCTTCCGTTCGATCTTATGTTTGCTTGTACCTTCTTTTTTCTTGCATCTTCGCTCGCTAAAAGTTTATGGATCCTCATCCACTTGCTAATCTCTTTAAGAGATCCAATTATGTTGAACCAATTGCTAGTGAGTTTTGTGCACTAGATTATCTTTATGAGGTTTTGCTTGAAATTTATGAATCTGAAAATTGTGATGAAGAAATTTATGAAGAGATTCACGATGGCTCCTTGAATAAAAAGCATGCTTGCAATGATTTTACTATAAATTCTCTTGATGTCAATTGTGCTAATAATATGCAAAACCCTAAGCCTGGGGATGCTAGTTTTGCTATATCTACTACTTGTTGCAATTGGGGTGATTCTCCTTATGATCTTGAAAATTTATTTAAGCCCCATGATGAATATGAGATTGATAATAGTGTTTGCAATAATATTGAAAGTGGGTTTGGAAGAGTGTCAACTTTAGATCCCACATATTTGGAGTATGTTGAATCTTATGATATTTTTGATAAAAGTGGGTTTGGAGAGGTCATGACTTTAGTTAATGTTAATCCCACTATCTTGGAAGAGTGTCAACTTTGCATGCATGTGGATCGTGTTGAGAATATGTTACGTGATAGCTATTTTGTTGAATTTTCCTATGATCCTACATGTAATTATTATGAGAGAGGAAAATATGGTCGTAGAAATTTTTATCTTATTAAATTACCTCTCGTCATGTTGAGATTGCTATCGTCTCTTTCTTCTTCCTTGCGTATACTAGTTTTTTCTTGCCTTGCAAATTTGTTTGCTTATAATATGCCTAAGCATAGGAAGTATGTTAGACTTAGATGTGTTTGTCACGTGTTTTATGATGCTCTCTTTGTGCTTCAATTCTTGTCTTTCATGTGAGCATCATTGAAATCTCAATGCCTAGATAGGGGCGTTAAATGATAGTGCTTGTTGGGAGGCAACCCAATTTTATTTTGTGTTTTTTGTTTATGCTTCTGTTTAGGAATAAATAATCCATCTAGCTTCTGTTTGGATGTGGTTCTATTTTTAATTAGTGTTTGTGCCAAGTAGAACCTATAGGATAACCTACGATGATAGTTGATTTGATTGTGCTGAAAAACAGAAACTTTGCACGCACGAATATAATTTTGTTAAATCACAGGAACGTGATTTTGTGTTGATTCTTTTTCATGCTATTCAATAAACAAATTGTCCAGCCCTCCATACCATGGGTTCCTATTCATCCAGAGGCAACGCCACC
>NC_041381.1:536779260-536784343 GCF_002162155.2 Triticum dicoccoides | reverse complement strand
GATCGGCTTCAGTTAGCAGCAGTAGCGAAGGAATCGCTCCATCGGGTTCAGTTAACAGCCATCGATCAATCGCTCAGGTTCAGTAATGTGTAGCCTGCAGTGCAATTGCTCGGGTTCAGTTAGAGCCCAACGCCTCGCTCGGGTTCAGTTAGAGCCAACGCCTCACACACACACGCGTACCTGTACGAAAGAAACGCGCATCGCTCTCCCACCGTAACCGGAAACTCCCCAAAATTTTCCTCCCCCTCGCTTCTACCACGGTTTTTTACGTCATGGACGGCCCAAAGAATGTCATGCAGCTGCGTCTCCGGCCTGCCCAGGATGAAAAGCCCATTTTCTGTCATGATTTTTTGTCATAGAAGTAGGAGCCCACCACATCTATGATGTTACCGGGTTTTGTCAGAATTATCGTCATAGAAGTGTCATATGTATGACAGAAATTTTTTTCGTTCGGCCCAAAATGTCACGGAAGTGTCTTTTTCTTGTAGTGCCTGTTATTATTAGTCCTAACCTTTCAGAGCAAGAAGAAGAAAGATTATTGAAAACTCTGAAGAAGCACCGAGCGGCTATTGGATATACTCTGGATGATCTTAAGGGCATTAGTCCCACATTATGCCAACACAAAATTACAATGCAGAAAGATGCCAAACCAGTTAGAGATCCTCAATGACGACTAAATCCCAAGATGAAAGAAGTGGTAAGAAAGGAGATACTAAAGCTCCTTGAGGCAGGTATAATTTATCCCGTTGCTGATAGTGATTGGGTAAGCCCTGTCCATTGTGTTCCTAAAAAGGGAGGTATTACTGTTGTTCCTAATGATAAAGATGAATTGATCCCGCAAAGAATTACTATAGGTTATAGGATGGTAATTGATTTCCGTAAATTAAATAAGGCTACTAAGAAAGATCATTACCCTTTGCCTTTTATTGATCAAATGCTAGAAAGACTATCCAAACACACTCATTTCTACTTTCTAGATGGTTATTCTGGTTTCTCTCAAATACCTGTGTCAGCGGGGGATTAATCAAAAACTAGTTTTACTTGCCCTTTCGGTACTTTTGCTTATAGACGTATGCCTTTTGGTTTATGTAATGCACCTGCTACCTTTCAAAGATGCATGATGGCTATATTATCTGATTTTTATGAAAAGATTTGTGAGGTATTCATGGATGATTTCTCCGTTTATGGATCCTCTTTTGATGATTGCTTGAGCAACCTTGACCGAGTTTTGCAGAGATGCGAAGACACTAGTCTCGTCCTGAATTGGGAAAAGTGTCACTTTATGGTTAATGAAGGCATTGTCTTGGGGCATAATATTTCCGAGAGAGGTATTGAAGTTGACAAAGCCAAAGTTGATGCTATTGAAAAGATGCCATGTCCCAAGGACATAAAAGGTATAAGAAGTTTCCTTGGTCATGCCGGTTTTTATAGGAGGTTCATTAAGGACTTTTCTAAAATCTCTAGGCCTCTGACTAATTTATTGCAAAAAGATATTCCTTTTGTCTTTGATGATGATATTGTAGAAGCATTTGAAATACTTAAGAAAGCTTTAATCACTGCACCTATTGTTCAGCCACCTGATTGGAATTTACCTTTTGAAATTATGTGCGATGCTAGTGATTGTGATGTAGGTGTTGTTCTAGGGCAAAGAGTCGATAAGAAATTGAATGTTATCCAGTATGCTAGTAAGAATCTTGATACTGCCCAGAGAAATTATGCTACTACTGAAAAAGAATTCTTAGCAGTTGTATTTGCATGTGATAAGTCTAGACCTTATATTGTTGATTCCAAAGTTACTATTCACACTGATCATGCTCCTATTAAATATCTTATGGAAAAGAAAGATGCTAAGCCTACACTCATTAGATGGGTTCTCTTCCTCCAAGAATTTGATTTGCATATTATTGATAGAAAGGGAGCTGAGAACCCCGTTGCAGACAACTTGTCTAGGTTAGAGAATATTCTTGATGACCCACTGCCTATTGATGATAGCTTTCCTGATGAACAATTATCGATCGTTAATGCTTCTCGTACTGCTCCTTGGTATGCTAATTATGCTAATTATATTGTTGCTAAATTTATACCTCCTAGTTTCACGTACCAGCAAAAGAAAAAGTTCTTTTATGATTTAAGACATTACCTTTGGGATGACCCACACCTTTATAAAGAAGGAGTAGATGGTGTTATTAGACGTTGTGTGCCTGATCATGAACAGAAACAGATCCTACGCAAGTGTCACTCTGAATCTTATGGAGGACACCACGCTGGAGATAGAACTGCAGACAAGGTACTACAATCTGGTTTTTATTGGCCTACTCTCTTCAAAGATGCTCGTAAGTTTGTCTTATCTTGTGATGAATGCCAAAGAATAGGTAACATTAGTAGACGTCAAGAAATGCCTATGAATTACTCTCTTGTTATTGAACTGTTTGATGTTTGGGGCTTTGATTATATGGGACCTTTTCCTGCCTCTAATGGTTATACACATATTTTAGTTGTTGTTGATTACGTTACTAAGTGGGTAGAAGCTATTCCAACTAGTAGTGCTGATCATAACACTTCTATTAAAATGCTTAAAGAAGTTATTTTTCCGAGGTTTGGAGTCCCTAGATATCTTATGACTGATGGTGGTTCACATTTTATTCATGGTGCTTTCCGTAAGATGCTTGCTAAGTATGATGTTAATCATAGAATCGCATCTCCTTATCATCCAATGTCTAGTGGTCAAGTAGAGTTGAGCAATAGAGAGCTCAAATTAATTTTGCAAAAGACTGTCAATAGATCTAGAAAGAATTGGTCCAATAAATTTGATGATGCATTACGTGCCTATAGAACTGCATACAAAATCCTATGGGTATGTCTCCTTATAAGATGGTTTATGGAGAAGCTTGTCATTTACCTCTTGAACTTGAACATAAAGCATATTGGGCTATTAAAGAGCTCAATTATGACTTCAAACTTGCCGGTGAGAAGAGGTTGTTCGACATTAGCTCACTCAATGAATGGAGAACCCAAGCATACGAGAATGCCAAGTTATTCAAAGAAAAAGTCAAATGCTGGCATGACAAAAGGATACAAAAGTGTGAGTTTAACGTAGGAGATTATGTGTTATTATTCAACTCTTGTTTAAGATTTTTTGCAGGAAAACTTCTCTCTAAATGGGAAGGTCCTTATTTTATCGAGGAGGTCTATCGTTCTGGTGCCATAAAGATCAACAACTTCGAAGGCACAAGTCCAAGGGTGGTAAATGGTCAAAGAATTAAACATTATATTTCAGGTAATCCTATCAATGTTGAAACTAATATTGTTGAAACCGTAACCCCGGAGGAATACATAAGGGACACTTTTCAGAATGTTCCAGACTCCTAAAAGGAATAGGTATGTGGTACGGTAAGTAAACCGACTCCAAAACAATTCCAATGGCAATTTTTATCAGTTTTGGAATATTTAAGAATTTTAGGAAGAAAGAAGTAGTCCGAAAGGGACACGAGGCCCCCACGAGAGTGGAGGGCGCGCCCACCCTTACTGGGCGTGCCCCCTGTCTCGTGGACACCTTGTGTGCCTCCCAGACTCTGTTTTCTTGCACATTATGTATTTTGGTCGGTGGAAATTCATTATATATACTCCCGAAGGTCTTGACCACCGTACCATGCAAATATCCTCTGTTTTTGTTTTGAGCTGCTTCTGTTGCAGATCAGGAGCACCATGGCGTCGCCCTCCTCCAACAACAAAGACAAGGACGCTTGGCTATTGAAGATAGAGCTGAAAAGAGAAGAACCGGAAGAGATCAACAAGGATGAAGGGATCAAGAAGGACATGGAGGTTCAAGCTTCGGCGGTGAAAGAAGAAGACATCCCTCAACCTTTACCTAACCTCTTTACTCCAACAGAGATTGAAGCTTTCAAGATAATTGAGTTAGCTCGCATACAAAACAAGTATCTCACACAGGAGAATATTATGTTGAAGGATCATATCGCCGGACTCAAGGGCATTATTCGTAAGTTGGAGGAGCTTTTACGCTCAATGTGCGATTATCCACCGTCATCATCACCACCTTCATCACCTCCGAGGACATAATCACATGGGTATGGGCACTCCCCTTGGCAACTGCCAAGCTTGGGGGAGGTGCTCCGGTATCGTATCACCATCACACTCCTATCTTTTACCGTTTTATTTAGTTCGATCCTTTTAGTAGTACCTTGATCTAGTAGATTGAAGTTTCGATATCAAGTAGTTTTGAGTTTTGCTTTGTGATCTCTTTTTGTAATCGAGTCCATGAGCTATCTATAATAAAGATTAGTGTTGAGCCAAGGGCTTTGCTATGTTTCTATGATCTTGAGAAAGTAGAAAGAATAAAAGAGTTCATATTGATCTTATGGTTAGTGATGACTTCACACATAGAAAGTATGAGGCATAAAAGTTGTTGAGAGTTGATAAACGTAGTTTTGGTCATCGTTGCAATTAATAGGAAGTGATAAGGAAAGAGGGGTTCACATACAAATATATTATCTTGGACATCTTTTATGATTGGGAGCACTCATTAAGTATGACATGCTAAAAGGGTTGACGTTGGACAAGGAAGACAACGTAATGGTTTATGTTTTCACACATCTCAGTTAAAGTATATTGTCATTGACCTTCCAAACATGTTGAGCTTGCCTTTCCCCCTCATGCTAGCCAAATTCCTTGCACCAAGTAGAGATACTACTTGTGGTTCCAAATGCCCTTAAACCCAGTTTTGCCAGGAGAGTCCACCATACCTACCAATGGATTGAGTAAGATCCTTCAAGTAAGTTGTCATGTTGCAGGCAATAAAAATTGCTATCTAAATATGTATGACTTATTAGTGCAGATAAAATAAGCTTTATACGATCTTGTTCTGGAAGTAATAAAAGCGACGGACCGCATAATAAAGGTCCAGATACAAGGGGCAATATAAAGTGACGTTCTTTTGCATTAAGATTTTGTGCATCCAACCCTAAACGCACATGACAACCTCTGCTTCCCTCTGCGAAGGGCCTATCTTTTACTTTATGTTTTTACTTTATGCTTGAGTCAAGGTGATCCTCACCTTTCGCTTTTT
>NC_041381.1:536776759-536778995 GCF_002162155.2 Triticum dicoccoides | reverse complement strand
TCCAATTGGATGTAAGTTAGCATGGATTATTATTGTTGACATCACCTAAAGGTGAATACATTGGGAGGCAACACAATAAGCCCCTATCTTTCTCAGTGTCCGGCTGAAACTCCATAACCCCAAGTATTGCGTGAGTGTTAGCAATTGTAGAAGACTACATGATAGTTGAGTATGTGGACTTGCTGAAAAGCTCTATTGGTGACTCTTTCTGATGTTATGATAAATTGCAATTGCTTCAATGACTGGGATTATAGTTTGTTAGTTCTCAATGAAGTTTCTAAACCATACTTGACATTGTGAATTGATCATTACTTGAGCATAAGAAATCATATGATGAAATCTATTTATGTTGCAGTTATAAGAATGATCATGATGCCCTCATGTCTGTATTTTATTTTTATCGACACCTCTATCTCTAAACATGTGGACATATTTTTCGATATCAGCTTCCGCTTGAGGACAAGCGAGGTCTAAGCTTGTGGGAGTTCATACGTCCATTTTGCATCATGCTTTTATATCAATATTTAGTGCATTATGGGCCGTTATTACACATTATATCTCATTACTTATGGCTATTCTCTCTTATTTTACAAGGTTTACCATGAAGAGGGGGAATGCCGACAGCTGGAATTCTGGCTGGAAAAGGAGCAAACATTGGAAACCTATTCTGCACTGCTCCGAAAATCCTAAAACTCCACGAAACCTGTTTTTGGAATAAATAAGAATTATTGAGCGGAAGAAATACATCAGGGGGCCCACACCCTGGCCAGGAGGGTGGGGGCGCGCCCACCCCTACTGGGCGCGCCCCCTATCTCCTGGACCCCCCGGTGTCCATCTTCTGCTATATGAGGGCTTTTACCTGGAAAAAATCATGGGCAAGCTTACGGGACGAAACTCTGCCACCACGAGGCGGAACCTTGGCGGAACCAATCTAGGGCTCCGGCGGAGCTGTTCTGCCGGGGACACTTCCCTCCGGGAGGGGGAAATCATCACCAACGTCATTACCAACGATCCTCTCATCGGGAGGGGGTCAATCTCCATCAACATCTTCACCAGCACCATCTCTTCTCAAAACCCTAGTTCATCTCTTGTATCCAATCTTGTATCAAAACCAGAAATTGGTACCTCTGGGTTGCTAGTAGTGTTGATTACTCCTTGTAGTTGATGCTAATTGGTTTACTTGGTGGAAGATCATATGTTCAGATCCTTATTGCATATTATTACTCCTCTGATTATGAACATGAATATGCTTTGTGAGTAGTTATGTTTGTTCCTGAGGACATGGGTGAAGTCTTGCTATTAGTAGTCATGTGAATTTGGTATTCGTTCGATATTTTGATGAGATGTATGTTATCTTTTCCTCTAGTGGTGTTATGTGAACGTCGACTACATGACACTTCACCATTATTTGAGCCTAGAGGAAGGCATGGGGAAGTAATAAGTAGATGATGGGTTGCTAGAGTGACAGAAGCTTAAATCCTAGTTTATGCGTTGCTTCGTTAGGGGCTGATTTTGATCCATATGTTTAATGATGTGGTTAGGTTTACCTTAATACTTCTTTTGTAGTTGCGGACGCTTGCAATAAGGGTTAATCATAAGTGGGATGCTTGTCCAAGTAAGGGAAGTACCCAAGCACCGGTCCACCCACATATCAAATTATCAAAGTACCGAACGCGAATCATATGAGCGTGATGAAAACTAGCTTGACGATAATTCCCATGTGTCCTCGGGAGCTCTTTTCTCACTATAAGAAATTGTCTGTGACGCCCAGATAATCTTGCTAAAATAATCCCACGCTAATCAAGCCACGTCATCCTGATTACCGATGCTAAACGTCCGTTAGTTCAAACCGCGTCAAATTAAAATTTAAAATAAAGGCAAACGACAAAAGTTTTGAAATATTAAAACTAAATTGTTTGGGTTGTGTCAAATAATGCATAGGTAATTATGGTGGAGAAACCACATTTTTATAAAAGGTTTAAATGCACTTAAGTAATTAAAGTGGTAGGTAAAACAATTAAATATATGCATTTTGGATTTTATAAAATACTATACTATTTTGTTCAGGGTTAAAACCTTTTGTGGCAGTAGTTATAATTGTAACTCTATTTTAGGTGTGGGTTTCACTTTTTGTAAAACTATAAAATATTACATAAGTAAAAGAAAACAGAAACAAGAGAATAAATAAATAAAAGAAAATACGAAAATAGAAAACTGTAACTAAACTAAAACAAAG
>NC_041381.1:536770769-536776202 GCF_002162155.2 Triticum dicoccoides | reverse complement strand
GCTCTGCCGTGGTCGCCGGCGCCCCAGTTGGGTTGCCCTTGCCGGTCGCGCCCGCAGCGCCCATACGGGCTGCGCCTGTGCCCGACGCCCGCTCGCCCGCCTGCCCACTATGGCCCCTGTGCCTATGGCACGTGGGGCCCGACCCAGAACGCTTAAAAAAAGAGAAAAGGGAATTAAAAAAAATATTATTATAATAAAAATAAATATATAAATAAGAAATTAATTAATAATTAATTAATTAATGATTAGAATAATTAATGGATTAATTAAGTTAATTAATCATGTTTAATTAATCTAATTAAGTAGTTAGTTTTATTAAACCCTAATTAGACTAATCAGTCAATGACATGCGGGACCCACACGTCAGATTGACCCAGTCAACTCCCTGTTGACTGCTGACGTCATGATGACGTCAGCATGCACTATTCTGGATAATGTTGCATTAAAATAATTAAATAAATCCTGAAAATGATTTAAATATTTTAAAATTAATAGAAAATAAACCGTAGCTCTGATGAAAATACTTTCTACATGAAAGTTGCTCAGAACGACGAGACGAATCCGGATACGCAGTCCGTTCGTCCACCACACCTCCCTAACCTATCGAACTCACAACTTTCCCCCTCCGGCTCCTCTGCCCGAAAACGCGAAACACCGGGGATATTTTCCCGGATGTTTTCCCCCTTCACCGGTATCACCTATCCCTGCGTTAGATCACCTCTAGCACCGCATTTGTCATGTTATGCTTTGATTGCTCTGTTATTTATTATGTTCCCCCTCCGTTACTTTTTCCGGTAGACCCCGAGGCCGCTGCCGGTACCCCCTGTGATCGACTACGGTGTTGACGACCCCTCTCTCTTGCCAGAGCAACCAGGCAAGCCCCCCCCTTGATCACCAGATATCACCTATTCTACTCTATACTGCTTGCATTAGAGTAGTGTAGCATGTTACTGCTTTCTGTTATACCTATCCTGATGCATAGCCTGTCCTTGTTACTACTGTTGTTACCTTTACCTGCAATCCTACTTGCTTAGTATAGGATGCTAGTATTTCCATCTGTGGCCCTACATTCTTGTCCGTCTTCTATGCTATACTATCGGGCCGTGATCACTCGGGAGGTGATCACGGGTATATACTATGTACTTTATACATGATACATGTGGAGACTAAAGTCGGGTCGGCTGGTGGAGCACCCGCGAGTGGATCTTTGTGGCGGAGCGACAGGGCAGGTTGAGACCGCCTAGGAGAGAGGTGGGCCTGGCCCTGTTCGGCGTTCGCGGATATTTAACACGCTTAACGAGATCTTGGTATTTGATCTGAGTTGGCTACGATCTTATACGCACTAACCATCTACGTGGGAGTAGTTATGGGTATCCCGACGTCGTGGTATCAGCCGAAGCACTTCGTGACGTCAGCAACTGAGTGGCGCGCGCCGGATTGGACTGGAACGCCACTAGGCTAGGTCTGCTTCCGGCCGCCCACGCAACATGCAGGTGTGCTCAGGGCGATGGGCCCAGACCCCTGCGCGCTTAGGTTTAGACCGGCGTGCTGACCTCTCTGTTGTGCCTAGGTGGGGCTGCGACGTGTTGATCTTCCGCGGCCGGGCATGACCTAGGAAAGTGTGTCCGGCCAAATGGGATCAAGCGTGCTGGGTAAGTTGGTGCACCCCTGCAGGGAAGTTAATCTATTCGAATAGCCGTGATCTTCGGTAACAGGACGACTTGGAGTTGTAGCTTGACCTTATGACAACTAGAACTGGATACTTAATAAAACACACCCTTCCAAGTGCCAGATACAACCCGGTGATCGCTCTCTAACGGGGCGACGAGGAGAGAATTGCCGGGTAGGATTATGCTATGCGATGCTACTTGGAGATGCTACTTGGAGATGCTACTTGAAGATGCTACTTGGAGGACTTCAATCTACTCTCTTCTACATGCTGCAAGACGGAGGCTGCCAGAAGCGTAGTCTTCGATAGGATTAGCTATCCCCTTCTTATTCTGGCATTCTGCAGTTCAGTCCACTGATATGGCCCTTTACACATATACCCATGCATATGTAGTGTAGTTCCTTGCTTGCGAGTACTTTGGATGAGTACTCACGGTTGCTTTCTCCCCCCCTTTTTTTCCCCTTTCCTTTCTTTCTGGTTGTCGCAACGAGATGTTGGAGTCCAGGAGCCAGACGCCACCGTCGATGACGACCCCTACTACACCGGAGGTGCCTACTACTACGTGCAGCCCGCTGACGACGACCAGGAGTAGTTAGGAGGATCCCAGGTAGGAGGCCTGCGCCTCTTTCGATCTGTATCCCAGTTTGTGCTAGCCTTCTTAAGGCAAACTTGTTTAAGTTATGTCTGTACTCAGATATTGTTGCTTCCGCTGACTCGTCTATGATCGAGCACTTGTATTCGAGCCCTCGAGGCCCCTGGCTTGTATTATGATGCTTGTATGACTTATTTTTGTTTTAGAGTTGTGTTGTGATATCTTCCTGTGAGTCCCTGATCTTGATCGTACACATTTGCATGCATGATTAGTGTACGATTGAATCGGGGGCGTCACAAGTTGGTATCAGAGCCAACTGCCTGTAGGAATCCCCCTTCCACACTCCTTGTCTGAAGTCGAGTCTAGACGTTGCAAAAACTTTTACTAACATGGCTGTGTGTCTTACGGGCACACTCACCATTGGGTGGTAGTAGGATCTTTTACTCCTCGACCTTTACTCTGGGACTCTGATCTCTCTTCTATTCGGGTTAAATGATTTTGCTAAAATCTAACTCTAGGTTCTCGTTACCACTTCCTGCCGGAGAGCCCCTTCATTACAGATGATCGACTGCTTCACCAGAAGATTCCAAAGATAATCTCCGTTGTTCTCTTGAGACACTTGTGCCCATCGCCTTTGCAAATTCCCTACCATTGTTATATTATTATGGATAACTACATACACTTGTCCTTTCAGTCCCATTGATCTTGTTATTACAAGATACCTCGAAAATTCTCTCTATTGCTCCGAGAATACTTTGTGCCTACTGCCTTGCAATTCATTACCCACATGAATACCTCTACGGATAAATCCTCGCACTTATCGAGTATCCACTCATTCCGAGTTGTTCATGTGTTCCGCAAAGGACTTTGAAATACCTTTCGATCTTCCAAAAATCCTCAGGAGCCTATTGCTCTTGAAATTCTTGCTTGCTTACATTTTGGTTAATCCAATAAGTCTAGTAATCCTATTGGCATCCTTTGTCACTATCATTTTAAGTCCGTTGATTCTATATGTGTGTGAATGCACGCAATCATCAGTTGATCATTATAAATTACCTTCCGGCTCAGACGTCTTTCAAACATGAGCTGGTTCTTGGCCAATTAGATTGCCATCGATCTTACCCCTAAGTCTAGTTGACTTATCCATCCTTGATCAGAGCTTTTGCTTCTGATCCCTTGATTTGGAAATCATAATTCCTTTGCATTTGACAATTGAGTTAGTTAGTTGTTTCTATAATCTGATCTCCTTGCATTCTTCCTCCTCTAGTTGAGTACTGATACTCGTATCAGATCCTTTGTGGACCATCAAGTCCTTTGTTGGATTGTTATCCGACAGTGTCCTACACATTTGATCACTTTGTGAGTTCTTCCCCTGATACATAATGCCTTTGTTAAGTTGTATCCTCTGCTTGGCCAACCATGCTCTGCTTTCGGGCTTGTGTTATTTACTCTTGAAACTTGTGGTATATGTTTCTAAGAAGCCCCTATGGGTTGAACATATGCCTTCTCTAAACCGTGTGAACCCGAAAGTTTTCACGAGTCATACTCTTCTGGTGCTTCACCAGATAAAATTTCAACACTGCAACTTCATCGAACGTGAGAAGTGGATGAAAGGTTATGCATTGGAGAAGTGGGAGTCGACCTTGAACTTTGTGTTCATGCCCATGGACCCGATGTACATCTTCTCATCGAAGCTTCTTTTAAAATTAATTATTCCCTTGATATAAGTTCATCTTATATCTGGGGTATGGCCTTTTACAATCGTGGTTTCGACCATGTTCTCCTTTAAATACCATTTTCGATGCAAGTGTAAGCACTTGTCTTCTGTGGATCAATACACCAGTCCAACCTTTACTTTGATCTTGTGTTGAGTATTACCCCCCTGGTATCTCGAGATTATCATGGAACTGCATAACTTCTTATGAGTTCTTCATCAAGTGCGACCTTCCCACTGATTCCAATTTTTCACGGGCTCTGAATTATTAAACACTCAAAGACACCGATAACTGAACCGAGTCCGCACTACGGTTCAACAACTCTTAGTAATCTTCTGTAAGTACGAGTTTGTACCCGATCATGTCATTCCTAGCCTATTTGGCTATATCTTTGTCGCGATGATTTTAACTGTGCTACCCGGTCCTTCTTCTCGGAGCACAAATTTCGACGGCGAGCTAAGCTTACGTCGATTTTCCTCGTCATACCCTTTCACCTTAAACAACAAGCTTGAGTTCGAGTTTGTGTCGTAACTGTGGTTCCAATAACCTCTTGCTTCATCATTCCTCTGACTTGATGTCGTCGCTGATTGATTACATCTGCATGAAATCTCTCGACAAATGTGTCATGATCATCATCAACCTTATGAGCTCTTCCAGGAATTCAATTGAATTCATGATGGGTAATACCATCCTTGCCCCTCGATGATTCCTGTTCTCATCGACCACTTTATTGCCTTCCGTTCAACACAACTTGTTCGTGTTTTGTGTAAACCTTGAGATCCCTGCTACCCGGCAGTTGATCTTCCTTACCTCGGAAGTATTACCATCTCTTTTTGTCAAGAATGTGGTGAGAATTTCACCACCTCTTAAGAATTCTTGATATCATAATACTTCTTGCCATCTTCGTTCATTCCTTGGTCCCCGTATTGTTTTCAACCGGAATACCGACAATTGAGCTATGACGTGTGAATTCAAAACTTCTAGCAACCCTATTGCTTTGAAGTGAATGGGCGATAGTTCATTCTAAGTCTTTCGATAATTGAATCACCATTCTAACATTGGCCGTGCAACCCAACCCATATTTCAGGTGCACCGCTCAACCAATGTTTAATTACGTATGTTTTCCTCGAGCATATCCCATTATATCATTTGATCTAACAAATGTCATCTTCTTGTTCACATTATCGTGGAAATCCCTCCGTTTGGAATTCTCGATGAATTGTCGCTGAGCCCATTAGCCACCTTCTCATCCCGCCCTTGGTTTAATGATGAACTATTGCTTCAGAAACCCGCTCCCATAGTTCATTTCTCGAGAATCTTGCAATGTCATTTCGCCAAATTTGTGTTGCACCTTTTCCTCTCGGACCCCCTGAGTCTGAGGTATCATGACACCAATTGGATATGGATCTCGGTCAGATATGATGGTTGGGACAACTTTCCAAGAGTTATGATGTTGA
>NC_041381.1:536768679-536770574 GCF_002162155.2 Triticum dicoccoides | reverse complement strand
GACCTATCATTATAGATTCCTTTTCAGCAAGGTTATCCATTCACCCATGAGGAAATTGTAAGACTTATTCTACAAGTTATTCCTGATGGATCCTTCGTGTTTCCAGAGTCTGATCTTCACATCAAGACCATGTCGATGCTATCTCGAAGCATGTCAATGGTACTCCGATTTTCAACAGGAACATTTGAAGCATGATGCTAAATTTTGTTTATCATTTATCCTAACACCATTGTATGGGTAATATCATGAGATTCCTCCCCCCTTACCTAAATGGTTTTCTACTTTCTATCCTGTCTTGGATATCATGCTCTGTTTGTCCTTGGGCAGGAAATACCCCTGAAATATGTGTTTTAACACATTTTCCTGTCCATTGTTCTGTTTAATCTGATAATCATATTTTCCTTACCATTGTTTGGTTTAACCTTTCTTGTGATCTATATGACCTAAGCAGTAATATTCTCCTGCTTATGTAAACACCTCGTGGTACCGCTCTGTCAGTAAGACCCTGTTACTATTGTTGATGACATTCTGGTAGCCACCGATGGACGAGAACCTTGCCTATTGGCCCGCCTCGTTCAACGAGCGGGAAAATGGTTCCCTTCGTCCCTCACCCTTGGTACCAACGTTGTTGCCAACATAACTGACCGGTTATTCTCTGACATGCCTTGCTTACATGATCGTGCAAGACGTCACCCCTCTTTCTACTTTTAGCCCACATGGTGGGCCCATAACCCACAGTTCCACAGGATCGAAACCTGACTCTCCTACACCCCCTGTTCCCAAGGTTGTTCCTCGCGCGTGACCTCGTATGTAATTCACGAGCCACCTTCAGGTCTGATATCGGACACAATACTTATTCCCGTTGTTTTCACCCTTTCACGCCCTATTACAGGCATCGAACGATTGCCTGCCCGCTCGAAACTTTCCAGGTTACCTCCTTACTTTGATCTCGATAATTTCTTAAGATTCGATTCGAGAGTTACTTTCCGCCACCTTACTCGATGTTGTCGACCCGATAGTCAACCTTGCCGACGTCCGTTCTCTCGGAATAACCCCGCCTTATTCTATATTTAGTACGATGGAGATCCCGAAGAAAGGATGACGACTTCGCCATGATGACCTGAAGCAGAGAAATAAAAACGTCAATGTAACGGATCGACCTCTTAGAGAAGAGCAACCTAAGACGAGAAGAACCGTTAGAATTTCGTAACCAAAACTTTCCCCCTTACACCCCTCTTAAATCTCGGGACGAGATTTCTTGTAGTGGAGGAGAATTGTCACGCCCGGATAATCTTGCTAAAATAATCCCACGCTAATCAAGCCACGTCATCCCGATTACTGATGCTAAACGTTCGTTAGTTCAAACCGCGTCAAATTAAAATTTAAAATAAAGGCAAACGACAAAAGTTTTGAAATATTAAAACTAAATTGTTTGGGTTGTGTCAAATAATGCATAGGTAATTATGGTGGAGAAACCACATTTTTATAAAAGGTTTAAATGCACTTAAGTAATTAAAGTGGTAGGTAAAACAATTAAATATATGCATTTTGGATTTTATAAAATACTATACTATTTTGTTCAGGGTTAAAACCTTTTGTGGCAGTAGTTATAATTGTAACTCTATTTTAGGTGTGGGTTTCACTTTTTGTAAAACTATAAAATATTACATAAGTAAAAGAAAACAGAAACAAGAGAATAAATAAATAAAAGAAAATACGAAAATAGAAAACTGTAACTAAACTAAAACAAAGTAGAAGCCCCCCCCCCCTCTGGGCCGTGGCCCAACTGGGCCAACCCCCAGGCCCAGCCGGCCCACCCCCTCCCCTCCATAGCCCCCCACCAGGGGAGAAACGCTAGCCGGTCCACCCATTCGCCCCACTCCCCCATACCCCCC
>NC_041381.1:536684798-536768403 GCF_002162155.2 Triticum dicoccoides | reverse complement strand
TTCCCTCGCCCCCCACCGCTCGTCGCCGCCGAACGCCAGCGCCCCCGCGCAACCCCGGCGCCTCACCGGCGCCGCACTTCCCGGCCTCCTCCCTCTCCTTCATGCACCGGGTCGTCTCCCCCGAGCTCCGCGCGCGCCCCATCCGTGGCCGCCCCGACCCCGTCACCGGAGGCCACCTCGCTGGTCCGCCAGCGCCGTCGTCCTCCCCTGCGTCGTCGTCGTCGCCACGTCGCCCATGCCGCCGCCCGACGCCGCAAGACACCGCCGCCACCCAAGGACCGCTCCGCCGCCTCGACAACGCCGCCTCGCCGGACCGCCTCCCCAACGTCGCCGCCGACCCCGACCTTCATCGAGCCCATGGCCCCGTCCCCTACACTCCCTCGGTGAGGCCCCGGCCTCCTCTTCTCCCTCCCGGCACCGTCCCGTCGCGCCGTTTGGATCGCCGAACGGCACCACGGCCACCGCACCGCCTCCCCCCTCCTCCCGCTCGCTCGCGCCGACCGCAGCTGCGGCTGCCCTTCCCTGTGCCCCGGTGTGCCGCGCCCCCCTCGCTGCGGCTCCCCTCACTGCCGACTCGCGCCCACCCAGGTCGTCCCAGGCCACCGCCCCCCCTCTTTTTCGGCGCTCTGCCGTGGTCGCCGGCGCCCCAGTTGGGTTGCCCTTGCCGGTCGCGCCCGCAGCGCCCATACGGGCTGCGCCTGTGCCCGACGCCCGCTCGCCCGCCTGCCCGCTATGGCCCCTGTGCCTATGGCACGTGGGGCCCGACCCAGAACGCTTAAAAAAAGAGAAAAGAGAATTAAGAAAAATATTATTATAATAAAAATAAATATATAAATAAGAAATTAATTAATAATTAATTAATCAATAATTAGAATAATTAATGGATTAATTAAGTTAATTAATCATGTTTAATTAATCTAATTAAGTAGTTAGTTTTATTAAACCCTAATTAGACTAATCAGTCAATGACATGCGGGACCCACACGTCAGATTGACCCAGTCAACTCCCTGTTGACTGCTGACGTCATGCTGACGTCAGCATGCACTATTCTGGATAATGTTGCATTAAAATAATTAAATAAATCCTGAAAATGATTTAAATCTTTTAAAATTAATAGAAAATAAACCATAGCTCTGATGAAAATACTTTCTACATGAAAGTTGCTCAGAACGACGAGACGAATCCGGATACGCAGTCCGTTCGTCCACCACACCTCCCTAACCTATCGAACTCACAACTTTCCCCCTCCGGCTCCTCTGCCCGAAAACGCGAAACACCGGGGATATTTTCCCGGATGTTTTCCCCCTTCACCGGTATCACCTATCCCTGCGTTAGATCACCTCTAGCACCACATTTGTCATGTTATGCTTTGATTGATCTGTTATTTATTATGTTCCCCCTCCGTTACTTTTTCCGGTAGACCCCGAGGCCGCTGCCGGTACCCCCTGTGATCAACTACGTTGTTGACGACCCCTCTCTCTTGCCAGAGCAACCAGGCAAGCCCCCCCCCCCTTGATCACCAGATATCGCCTATTCTACTCTATACTGCTTGCATTAGAGTAGTGTAGCATGTTACTGCTTTCTGTTATACCTATCCTGATGCATAGCCTGTCCTTGTTACTACTGTTGTTACCTTTACCTGCAATCCTGCTTGCTTAGTATAGGATGCTAGTATTTCCATCTGTGGCCCTACATTCTTGTCCGTCTGCTGTGCTATACTATCGGGCCGTGATCACTCGGGAGGTGATCACGGGTATATACTATGTACTTTATACATGATACATGTGGAGACTAAAGTCGGGTCGGCTGGTGGAGCACCCGCGAGTGGATCTTTGTGGCGGAGCGACAGGGCAGGTTGAGACCGCCTAGGAGAGAGGTGGGCCTGGCCCTGTTCGGCGTTCGCGGATATTTAACACGCTTAACGAGATTTTGGTATTTGATCTGAGTTGGCTACGAGCTTATACGCACTAACCATCTACGTGGGAGTAGTTATGGGTATCCCGACGTCGTGGTATCAGCCGAAGCACTTCGTGACGTCAGCAACTGAGCGGCGCGCGCCGGATTGGACTGGAACGCCACTAGGCTAGGTCTGCTTCCGGCCGCCCACGCAACGTGCAGGTGTGCTCAGGGCGATGGGCCCAGACCCCTGCGCGCTTAGGTTTAGACCGGCGTGCTGACCTCTCTGTTGTGCCTAGGTGGGGCTGCGACGTGTTGATCTTCCGCAGCCGGGCATGACCTAGGAAAGTGTGTCCGGCCAAATGGGATCAAGCGTGCTGGGTAAGTTGGTGCACCCCTGCAGGGAAGTTAATCTATTAGAATAGCCGTGATCTTCGGTAACAGGACGACTTGGAGTTGTACCTTGACCTTATGACAACTAGAACCGGATACTTAATAAAACACACCCTTCCAAGTGCCAGATACAACCGGTGATCGCTCTCTAACGGGGCGACGAGGAGAGGATTGCCAGGTAGGATTATGCTATGCGATGCTACTTGGAGATGCTACTTGAAGATGCTACTTGGAGGACTTCAATCTACTCTCTTCTACATGTTGCAAGACGGAGGCTGCCAGAAGCGTAGTCTTCGATAGGATTAGCTATCCCCTTCTTATTCTGGCATTCTGCAGTTCAGTCCACTGATATGGCCCTTTACACATATACCCATGCATATGTAGTGTAGTTCCTTGCTTGCGAGTACTTTGGATGAGTACTCACGGTTGCTTTCTCCCCCCCTTTTTCCCCCTTTCCTTCCTTTCTGGTTGTCGCAACCAGATGCTGGAGTCCAGGAGCCAGACGCCACCGCCGACGACGACCCCTACTACACCGGAGGTGCCTACTACTACGTGCAGCCCGCTAACGACGACCAGGAGTAGTTAGGAGGATCCCAGGCAGGAGGCCTGCGCCTCTTTTGATCTGTATCCCAGTTTGTGCTAGCCTTCTTAAGGCAAACTTGTTTAACTTATGTCTGTACTCAGATATTGTTGCTTCCGCTGACTCGTCTATGATCGAGCACTTGTATTCGAGCCCTCGAGGCCCCAGGCTTGTATTATGATGCTTGTATGACTTATTTTTGTTTTAGAGTTGTGTTGTGATATCTTCCCGTGAGTCCCTGATCTTGATCGTACACATTTGCGTGCATGATTAGTGTACGATTGAATCGGGGGCGTCACATTGTCCAGGCTTATCCTTTGCTACATAAAGGATTGGGCCACTTTGCTGCACTTTATTTACTTTATTTACTTGTTACTCATTACAATTTATCTTATCACAAAACTATTTGTTACCTACAATTTCAGTGCTTGCAGAGAAAACTTTACTGAAAATCGCTTATCATTTCCTTCTGCTCCTCGTTGGGTTCGACACTCTTACTTATCGAAAGGACTACGATAGATCCCCTACACTTGTGGGTCATCAGTTACCCACGCCCGTGTTGATGAAAATCCCGCAATAAGGGGACACGATCTCTGCTTTGACAAGACGTGCCAATAAAATTGCCTCTCGAAACATGGGGTGGAAGGCTAGGAAACGATTCGAAATAATGGCCGGGCGATGACGTAATGTCTTGTTACAAAAATTGTCAGCGGATTGGACTCGTGAAAATATTATACTCTCTACGGTTGTGTGTGGGATTTGTTTTGCAGAGTCGAACACTATTTTAGTTCGAAGATGATTTTGGGATATTCGGAGGAGGAACCCGCCTTGCAATGCCGAAGACAATCTGTGTGTCGGACTCATCGTCATTGAAGCCTGGTTCATGGGCTACTGAGGGAGTCCTGGATTAAGGGGTCCTCGGATAGCCGGACTATTTAACATGGGCCGGACTATTGGGCTATGAAGATACAAGACAGAAGACTTCTTCCCATGTCCGGATGGGACTCTTCTTTGCGTGGATGGCAAGCTTGATGATTCGGATAAGTAGATTCCTTTCTCTGTAACCGACTTTGTGTAACCCTAGCCCCCTCCGGTGTCTATATAAACCGGAGGGTTTAGTCCGTAGAGACAACAACAATCATAATCATAGGCTAGACTTCTAGGGTTTTAGCCACTACGATCTCGTGGTAGATCAAGTCTTTTAATACTCATATTCATAAAGATCAATCAAGCAGGAAGTAGGGTATTACCTCCATAGAAAGGGCCCAAACCTGGGTAAACATTGTGTCCCCCGCCTCCTGTTACCATCAGCCTTAGACGCACAGTTTGGGACCCCCTACCCGAGATCCGCCGGTTTTGACACTGACAGTGGGCACGCCCCCCACCCTTGTGGCCAGGGTGTGAGCCCCCTTCGGTTGATTCTTTCACCAATATTTTTTATAATTCCAAAACTGATTTCCATGAATTTTCAGGTCATTCTGAGAACTTTTATTTCTGCACAAAAGTAACACCATCAAAATTCTGCTGAAAACAGTGTCAGTCCGGGTTAGTTCCATTCAAATCATGCAAATTAGAGTCCAAAACAAGGGCAAAATAGCTTGGAAAAGTAGATACGATGGAGACGTATCAGTGTCAGAGCTCATAGATTAAATTGAGAGATAAAAATATTTTGAGAGGCATGCTTCCTGTCAACAAAAGCGACCGAGAATTCCCAATACCTTCCATGCTATATAAATCATAGGAGGTTCCCAAACATAAAATAAATTTTTATTTCCTTTACTCCATTCTTTCACAATCCATGGCTATCCTTATCCACGGGTGCCTTCCATAACGACACTTTCCAAGGAATTTATTATGAACAACATATTAAAAAATTCATTTCGGGACTGGGCATCCCTATTACCTGCCACACTCTCGTGCAATGACAAGTGAATAGACACTCATCTTGAGAATAACATACCTAGCATGGAAAATATTGACCACCCCCTGCCACTTCATGAGCGGTACGGGCACACTAAACGGAAATTCATTTTGAATATTAGAGTTGGCACATACAATTTACCCAGAATGACATGGAAATACCGCATATAGGTAGGTATGATGGATTCATTTGGCACAATGTTGGTTTAAGGATTTGAATGCACAAGCAGCATTCCCGCTTAGTACAAATGAAGGCTAGCAAATAGATTGAGAAGCGACCAACCAAAAAAAGGAAAACATTCATAAACATGCATTAAACATAAGTAACACTGAATAATGCACCACAAGTAGGATGTAACTTCGTTTCATAACTATTGACTTTCGTGCTTGCATAGGGAATCACAAACCTTAACACCAATATTTTTACTAAAGCATAGTTACTCACCAGCATGACTCACATATCACTATCTCCATATCGCAAAACTATTGCAAGGAATCAAGTTTATAACACCCAATGATCTTCATGAAAGTTTTTATCATATCCCTCTTGAATATCTATCACTTTGGGACCAAATTCATATCTTACGCAAATTACTATTGCTATTATCAACTCTCAAATAAATTTAAGTGAAGCACGAGAGCATATATTTCTTCAAAATTTATCGTACCAACTCTCAAAATAATATAAGTGAAGCATGAGAGTGCATTCTTTAAAAGTCACTAACTCTCAAAATGATTTAAGTGAAGCATGAGAGCATTTCTTTCAAATTTACTAACTCTAAAAATAATCTAAATGAAGCATGAGAGCATATTTATTTAAAATTTATCAACTCTCAAAATAATTTAAGTAAAGCATGAGAGTAATTGCCTAGCTCAAAAAATTTAAGTGAAGCACATAGAGCAATTCTACCAAATCATGATATCGTTATGGCTCTCTCAAATAGGTGTATACAACAAGGATGATTGTGAGAAAATAAAAATAAAAACAAGCAAAGACTCATATAATACAAGACACTCCAAGAAAAGGTCATGCTATGTGACGAATAAAAATATAGCTCCAAGTAAAATTATCGATGGCCATTAGAAGAAAGAGGGGATGCCTTCCGGGGCATCCCCAAGCTTAGTTACTTGGGAGTCCTTGAATATTACCTTGGGGGCCATGGGCATTCCCAATCTTAGGCTTTTGGCACTCCTTATTCCTTCATCCATCCTGATCTCACCCAAAACTTGAAAACTTCAATCACACAAAACTTAACAAAAACCTTCGTGAGATCCGTTAGTATCATAAAGCAAATCACCACTTTAAGTATTGTTGCAAACTCATTCATATTTTATTATTGCATTATACCTACTGTATTCCAACTTTACCATGATTTATACCCCCCGATACAATCCATAGATTCATCAAAATAAGCATACAATGCAATGAAAAAAGAATCTGTCAAAAACATAATAGTCTGTAGTAATATGAACTTTGGCCATACTTCTGTAACTCCAAAAATTCTGAAAAATTAGGACAACGTGGGAAATTTGTATATAAATTATGTGTAAACAATTCAGATCAAAATCACGTTTCTGCGAATTTAAAAAATTCTAGAACAGAGCACAAAAGTTTATGTTTTTCAACAGAATCAAGTCAACTATCACCCACACCATCCTAAAGGCTTTACTTTGGCACAAACACTAACTAAAACATCAAAAGCACAATCATAAATGTAGAATAATTATGTATTTATTAAATAACAGAAAACGGAAAATTAAAGGATAACTATTGGGTTGCCTCCTGACAATCGCTATTGTTTTATGCCCTAGTTTGGCATAATGCATAGTTTCAAGTATTGTCATCTTTGGTTTTTGCTCCATAGCTTGCCCTCATGATTGACTCATATGGTTGATTAATTCTAGTTCTACGGAAGTGTTCCATACCCTTCTTGAACAGAAACTAAAATTTAACATTCTCTTATTTCATGTTAATCACGGCACCTATAGTTCATAAAAACTTTCTACCAAGTATTATGGGACAAGACAGATTGCACTCAATATCAAGTACAATAAAATCTATGAGCAAATAATTCCTATTTGCAAGAATAAGAACATCATTAATTTTTCCCAAAGGCTTTTTAATAGTAGAATCCGCTAATTGCAAATTAAGAGAGCATTATTCCAAATCGGTAAAACCAAGCACATCACATAGAGATTTCAGAATTGTGGAAACACTAGCACCCAAATCACATAAAGCATTGCACTAATAATTTTGATCTTGACTTTAATGGTGGGTTCCCATTCATCATATAATTTTCTAGGAATTGAAATCTCTAATTCTAACTTTTCTTCTAAGACTTTCATCATAGCTTGTACAATATGTTTAGTAAAAGCATTATTTTGTTCATATGCGTTGGGTGAATTTAGCATGGATTGCAACAAAGAAATACATTCAATGAAAGAACAACTATCATAATTGAAGTCTTCATAACCCAAGAGAGTGTGCACATCACTAGTTAAAGTTTTTACCTCTCCAAACCCACTTTTATTAAATTTTTCAACAAGATTTTCACCCTCCGAATTATGGGGACTCCTTCTACCTAAAGTTGACTCTTCTTTAGTACCATTATTATCAAGTTTAATATTACTAAACAATGAATCAATAGAAGAAACACCAATCATTTTAACATCTTCCTCATTACTACGAAAGTAATCGGGCGAAAACGCTTTTTCTAAAAATTCTCGTTTAGCTCTTAGCATAGCGGTTCTCTTCTTACTCTCATTCATGGAGCATATAAAGCTTTAATTGATTCCATTGATATTAACTTTGGGTGGAAAATTTTTAATCTTGAGATTTTCCACATCTGTGTAATTCTATCAATGCTCCTAGACATATCATCAATCTTACTCAATTTTTCTTCTATAGTAGTGTTGAATTTTTTAGCATTAATAAATTCTTTGATATTATTCTGAAGATCATAGGGCATGCTATTATTATTATTATTATTATTATTATTATTATTATTATTATTATTATTATTACCATAGTTATTGCCAATATTAGAGTAACTTCTAGGGAATGACCTCAGATTGGAATTACCCCTATAAGCATTGTTATTAAAGTTGTTTCGCGAGACAAAATTCACATCTACGGGAACACTATTTTGCTTAATAAAAGTAGACAAAGGCATATCATTAAGATCAATAGGAGCATTTTTACTAGCAACCAATTTCATAAGTGCATCAACTTTATCACTCAAAGTACTAATTTCTTCAACAGAATTAACCTTTTTACTAGTAGGTGTTCTTTTGGTATGCCATTGTGAATAATTTGCCATGATATTATCAAGTAATTTAGTTGCTTCACCCAAAGTTATTTCCATCAAAGTACCACCTGCGGCAGAATCTAAATGATTTCTAGAGACAAAATTCCATCCCGCATAATTTTTTATATGATCATCCATAAATTTAAACCATGAGTAGGGCAATTTCTTAGCATTAGTTTCATTATTTCCCAAGATTGTGCAACATGTTCATGCTCAAGTTGCGTGAAATTCATAATTTGTTTTCTAATGGAAATAATTTTCGCGAGAGGAAAAATATTTAGTGATAAAAGCATCTTTGCACTTGTCCCAACAATCTATACTATTTTGTGGCAAAGATGAAAACCAGATTTTTGCACGATCCTGCAAAGAGAACGGAAATAATTTTAATAAAATTAATATGGGTCAAGACAGCTCCGCGTCACCTCGTGTGCATTGGTTAGGATAAACGCTCTGTAATACCAGCAGAAAACCCAGGAAAAACGTCCAAGGATTGAATTTCTTAATAGATTGTATGTTGAATAAAACAACTTTATCATCTCTACTACTGCGCCCTCATTCAAATTAGAGTGTCAAATAATTTGTATACAAAGCCTAATCGAAAAGGTAGCAGTTATATTAAAATCTTAGTTGTGTGGCCTCCCATACCTGTTCTTGGTATGCAGCAGAGGTAGTGTTGATGACACGATTGCTCAAGATAATGTATCAACAATGGAGGTGGTTTTGCACATCAGTATAGGACATTATCCGGTATTTTTCCTCATGGATGAAATGGTATGTGATGACCCACAGAGTGTCGAACCCAACGAGGAGCAGAAGGAAATGACAAGTGGTTTTCAGCAAGGTATTCTCTGCAAGCACTGAAATTATAGGTAGCGAGTAGTTTGATAGCAAGATAATTTGCAACGAGAAAGTAACGGTAATAGTAACAAAAGTGCAGCAAAGCCCAATCCTTTTGAGGCAAAGGACAGGCAAAAATGATCTCTTATGTTAAGCAAAGCGTTCTTGAGGGTACACGGGAATTTCATCTAGTCACTTTCATCATGTTGGTTTGATTTGTGTTCACTACTTTGATAATTTGATATGTGGGTGGATCGGTGCTTAGGTGCTATTGTTACTTGAACAAACCTCCTACTTATGATTAACCCGCTCGCAAGCATCCACAACTACGAGAAAAGTATCAAGAATAAATTCTAACCATAGCATTAGACTTTTGGATCCAAATCGGTCCCTTATGAAGTAGCGCATAAACTAGGGTTTAAGCTTCTGTCACTCTAGCAACCCATCATCTAATAACTACTCCACAATGCATTCCTTTAGGCCCAAGTATGGTGAAGTGTCATGTAGTCGACGTTCACATGACACCACTAAGGGAATCACAACATACATATCATCAAAATATCGAACACATATAAAATTCACATGATTACCTGTAACAAGATTTCTCCTGTGACCTCAAGAAAAAAAGTAACTACTCACAAGTGATAAACATGTTCATGATCAGAGGTGTCTTAAATAGAAAAATGGATCTGAACATATAATCTTCCACCAAATAAACCATATAGTAATCAACTAGAAGATGTAATCAACACTACTGGTCACCTACAAGTACCAATCTATAGTTCCGGTACAAAGATTGAACGCAAGAGATGAGCTAGGGTTTGAGAGGAGATGGTGCTGTTGAAGATGTTGATGGAGATTGCTTTCCCCAAAATGAGAGGGTTGTTGGTGATGATGATGATGATGATTTCCCCCTCTGAGAGGGAAGTTCCCCCGCGGAATTGCTCCGTTGGAGGGCAAAAGTGCTCTTGCCCAATTCCGCCTCGAGACGACGGTGATTCGTCCCGAAAGTCCTCTCCTTATTTTTTTATATGTCAAAATGACTTATATACCAGAAGAGGGGCACCAGAGGTGGGCTGGGCTTAGCACAACCCACCAGGGCGCGCTTGGGGGGCCTGGCATGCCCTGGTGTCTTGTGCTCACCAGGTGGCCCCCTCCTATAGTTATTTGCTCCAGTATTTCTTATTTATTACATAAGAATTCCTCATGAAGTTTCAACTCATTTGGAGTTGTGCAGAATAGGTGGCCTGACGTAGCTTTTTTAGGTCCAGATTTCCAGCTGCCGGAATTCTCCCTCTTTGTGTGAACCTTGCATATTATGAGAGAAAAGACATTATAATTACTCCAAAAAGCATTATTATGCATAAAAAACATTATAAATAACAATAGGTAAACATGATGTAAAATTGACGTATCAACTCCCCCAAGCTTAGACCTCGCATGTCCTCAAGCGAAAACCAAAATCAAAAAACATGTCCACATGCTTAGAGAGAGAGGGGTGTCGATAAATACAAAATACGGACATAGAAGCATCATGTAAATTATTATAACAACAACAAAATTAAATATGAAACTTTTATCATAGAATTCTCATGAATAAGTAATAATTCATCACAACATCGAAGTATAAAGCATAAACTCTATTGGAAACCAACAAACTATGTTCTTAGTCAATTTTGCAACTACACTTCATCATCTTTTCAGGAAGGGTCACGTATCAGAGCCTTTCTGGCAAGTCCACATACACAACCATCATATAGTCTTCTATGATTGCTAACACTCACCGCATACACATGAGCAATACATTTCAACCAAACACAAAGAAAGATAGGGGCTTATAGTTTCGCCTACCAACATACTCACCTCAAGGGTGATGTCAACAATAATAACTCATGCTATCCATATCCAACTGGATATATGTGCCTAGATCTTTCCTCACCACATGATGCTTGCCAAAAGAGAAAAATAAAAAGGAATAGAGAGAAAAACTTTGACTCTTACATGAAAGTAAATACATAAAATTAAAAGATAGGCCCTTTGCAGAGGGAAGCAGAGGTTGCTATGCGCTTTTTGTTTGTATGCTCAATCCTTTAGTGTAAAAGAACACCACGTTATATTGCCCCTTGTGATAGCAACCTTTATTATGCAGTTTGTCGCTTTTATCCTTTGCCATCACAAGTTCGTACAACGCTCAATTTTCTCTTACACTAAATGATCTAACACTTTTGGAAGCAATTTTTATTGCCTTATTGCACCGATGATAACTTACTTGAAGGATCTTACTCAAATCTTAGGTAGGTATGGTGGACTCTCAAAAATAAGATTTGGGTTTAAGGGTTTTCGGATGCACAAGTAGTATCTCTACTTGGTGCGGAATTTTTGGCTAGCAAAGATGGGGGGAAAGCACCACATGTTAAAGGATCTATGACAATATAACTTCTATGTGAATATGAACAAACATAAATCATTACGTTGTCTTCCTTGTCCAACGTCAACACTGTTGGCATATAATATTTTGATGGGGGCTCACAATCACAAAAGATTTCCAAGATATTATATTTGCATGTGAATCTTCTCTTCCCTTATTAATTATTTCATGAATTGCATCATTGACCAATGCTATGTTTGTCAATCTCCAATAAAATTTTCTACTTATACTTTTCCTTATGTGATGTCATTACTTACCATAAGATTAGCATATGATATTTTTCATTTATTTCCTTTGTTTTTATTGAACATGAAAGTAAAGAAAACAAAACTCAAACTAAACGTTATTATATATCTTGCACACGATTACAAAGATAGATCACTAAGCAACCTCTTGAAAAGAAAGGATTGGACTAAAATTTTATTCATCTAAAGCAAAATATAACTATGGATTGAACTAAGGTAAATAAAGGCAAAAGATAGTGGAGGTGATACAATACCGGGGCACCTCCCCCAAGCTTGGCACAAGCCAAGGGAGTGCCCATACCCGATACTCAATTTTCTTTTGGTGATGAAGAAGGAGGTGGTGGTGATGAAGTAGAGGAGATCTTGTCCTTCATGATCAAGAGATTCTCCAATCTACGGATGACGCTCCGGAGGGGGATGATGTGCTCTTGCAACAGAATATTTTCATGGGTGAGATATTTATTTTGCACACGAACCATTTCAATGATCTGAAAGGCTTCGATCTCGGTGTGGGTGAGATGATCATAGTAAGGTTTAAGGATATCCTCTTCTTCTTCCTCAGCAGGCCAGGCCTGCTCAACCACCGATGCTTGATCTCCGGTAGCCTCCTTGCTCTTGTCCCCTTTGACGGCTTCTACGGGTTCTTCTCTCTTCAGCTCGATCTTCATCAACCAAGCATCCTCTTGCACATTGTTGGAGGAAGAAGAAGGCATGATGTCTGGCTCAATAGATCTGACCGAAAACAGCAAAAAGAAAACAGAAGATTTCCTCGTGATACAGAGGCCAAAAGGTTTGGGGGGTATATAAAGATTTTCTATCTTGGGAAACAAGCAAACGGAAGAAAAACAGAGTCCGGAAGGTACCCGAGGTGGGCATAACCCACTTGGGCGGCCAGGCGCGCCCTGGTGTCTTGTGCCCACCAGGGGTGCCTTCCTGGTTGTTTCTTATTTTCCTAATTTTTTTAAATTCCAAAACAGTCAGAAAATATTTTTGCGGATTTTTCGGAGTCCGTTAACTTACCATGTCATGTACCTCCTCTTTTTCATGATTCTGGAGTGTTCCAGAAGGTTTCTTTTATGTGTTCTTCCGGTGTCATAGTTTGGATAATATTGCTTTCAACATTAATGGGCGTACCTGAGATATAATGTTTTATTCGTTGCCCATTAACAACCTTCGGGTTAGTACCTTCAGCATTATTTATTTTGATGGCTCCAGATCAATAAATCTCCTCGATAACATAGGGTCCTTCCCATTTAGAGAGGTGTTTTCCTGCAAAGAATCTGAAACGAGAGTTTTACAAAAGAACATATTCTCCAACTTTAAATAACTTGGCATTTTCATAAGCTTGGGTTCTCCATTCATCTAGTGAGCTAATATCAAATAACCTCTTCTCACCAGCAAGTTTGAAATCATAGTTGAGTTCTTTAATTGACCAGTAAGCTTTATGTTCTAACTCAAGGGGAAAATGACAAGCTTTTCCATAAACCATTTTATAAGGAGACATACCCATAAGATTTTTATATGCTGTTCTATAAGCCCAAAGTGCATCATCTAATTTCTTAGACCAATTCTTCAGGGACCTATTGACAGTCTTTTGCAAAATTAATTTTATTTCTCTATTGCTAAGTTCAACTTGACCACTAGACTGAAGATGATAGGGTGATGCAATTCTATGGTTGACATCATACTTAGCAAGCATTTTATGGAAAGCACCATGAATAAAGTGTGAACCACCATCAATCATTAAATATCTAGGGACTCCAAACCTTCAGAAAATGACTTCCTTAAGCATTTTAATAGAGGTGTTGTGATCAGCACTACTAGTTGGAATAGCTTCTACCCACTTAGTAACATAATCAACAACGACCATTAGAAGAAGCAAAAGTTCCCATGTAATCAAATCCCCAAGCATCAAATGGTTTAACAACAAGTGAATAATTCATAGGCATTTCTTGACGCTTACCGATATTACCTATTCTCTGACATTCATCACAAGATAAGACGAACTTATGAGCATCCTTGAAGAGAGTGGGCCAATAAAACCCAGATTGCAATACCTTGTGAGTAGTTCTGTCTCCCGCATAATGTCCTCCATAAGTTTCACAGTAACATTTCGTAGGATTTCCCCCTGTTCATGCTCCGGTACACAACATCTAATAACACCATCTACTCCTTCTTTATAAAGATGTGGGTCATCCCAAAAGTAATGTCTTAAATCATAGAAGATTTTTTTCTTTTGTTGGTATGTGAAACTAGGGGTATGTATTTAACAACAATATAATTAGCACAGTCAGCATACCAAGGAGTGTTATGAGAAACATTTATTGCAGCTAACTGCTCATCAGGAAAGCTATCATTGATGGGTTGTGGGTCATCAAGAATATTTTCAAGCCTAGACAAGTTATCCGACATGGGGTTCTCAGCTCCTTTTCTATCAGTGATATGCAAATCAAATTCTTGTAGCAAAAGAACCCACCTAATAAGTCCAGGTTTAGCATCTTTCTTTTCCATAAGATACTTTATTGCAGCATGATCAGTGTGAACAATTACTTTTGAATCTACAATTTAGGATCTAAATTTATCACAAGCAAACACCATTGCTAGAAATTCTTTTTCAGTAATAGCATAATTTCTTTGTGCACTGTCTAGAGTTTTACTTGCGTAGTGAATAACATTCAGTTTTTATCATCTCTTTGTCCTAGAATAGCACCAATAGCATAATCACTAGCATCACACATAATTTCAAAAGGCAAGTTCCAATCAGGTGGTTGAACAATAAGTGCAAAAATTAAGGCTTTCTTGAGTGTTTTAAATGTTTCTAAACAATCATCATCAAAAATAAAAGGAATATCCTTTTACAAAAGATTTGTAAGAGGCCTAGAAATTTTAGAAAAGTCTACGATAAATCTCCTATAGAAACCAGCATGACCAAGGAAACTACGAATACCTTTGATATCTTTAGGACATGGCATTTTCTCAATTGCATCAACCTTAGCTTTGTCCACCTCAATACCTCTTTCAGAAATTTTGTGGCCCAAAACAATACCTTTGTTAACCATAAAGTGGCACTTCTCCCAATTCAAGACAAGATTTGTTTGCTCACATCTCTACAAAACTCGATCAAGATTGCTTAAACAATCATCAAAAGACTTCCCATATACATAAAAGTCATCCATGAAAACCTCAACAATCTTTTTCACAAAAATCAGATAATATAGCAGTCATACATCTTTGAAAGGCAGTAGGTGCATTGCATAAACCAAAAGGCACATGTCTATAAGCATAAGTTCCAAAAGGACAAGTAAAAGTGGTATTTTCTTGATCAGGTTGAGAAACAGGTATTTGTGAAAAACCAAAATATCCATCAAGGAAGCAAAAATGTGTGTGCTTAGATAACCTTTCTAGCATTTGATCAATAAAAGGTAGAGCCTAATGATCTTTTCTAGTTGTTTTGTTTAATTTTCTAAAATCAGTTACCATTCTATAGCCTGTAACAATTCTTTGTGGAATAAGTTCATTCTTATCATTAGAAACAACAATAATACCTCCTTTCTTAGGGAAACAATGGACATGAATTACCCATATACTATCAGCTATGGGATAGATTATACCTACTTCCAGAAGTTTTAATATTTCCATTCTTACCACTTCTTTCATCTTCGGATTTAACCAGCGTTGGTGATCAACAACGGGTTTAGCATCAGGTTCCATATTAATCTTGTGCTAACATAGAGTGGGACTGATGCCCTTAAGATCATTAAGAGTATATCCAATAGCAGCTCGGTACTTCCTAAGAACTTTCAATAATCTTTCTTCTTCATGTTCTGAAAGGTTAGCACTAATAATAACAGGATATATCTTCTTCTCATCAAGATAAGCATATTTCATAGTGTGAGGTAACTGTTTTAATTCAAACACAGGATCACCTTTAGGTGGAGGAGGACCTCCTAGAGTTTCAATAGGCAAATTGTGTTTAAGCAGAGGTTGTTCTTCAAACAAGATTCTATCTATTTCATTTCTCTCGTTCATATGCAAATCATTTTCATGGTCTAGCAGATATTGTTCTAGTGGATCAGTAGGAGGTACAGCAATAGAAGCAAGACCAATAATTTCATCCTTACTAGGTAATTCTTCCTTATGATGCTTTCTACTAAACTTGGAAAATTAAAATTCATGAGACTCATCACCGAAACTAACACCCACAGTTTGTTTCTCACAATCTATTTTAGCATTAACGGTGTTCAAGAAGGGTCTACCAAAGATAATGGGACAAAAGTCATCTTGTGGGGAACCAAGAACCATAAAATCAGTAGGGTATTTTATTTTCCCACATAATACTTCAACATCTCTAACAATTTCAAGTGGTGTGATGGTGTCTCTATTAGCAAGTTTAATAGTAATATCTATGTCTTCTATCTCAGTGGGTGCTATGTCATTCACAATTTCTTGATATAAAGTAAAAGGAATAGCACTCACGCTAGCACCTATGTCGCATAAACCATGATAACAGTGATCTCCTATTTTAGTTGAGACAACAGGAATGCCAACAATGGCTCTATGTTTATCTTTCCCATCGGGTTTGCGAATTCTAGCAGCTTCACCAAGGAAGTAAATAACATGCCCATCAACATTATCGACCAAGAGATCCTTAACCATAGCAACACTAGGTTCTACCTTGATTTGTTCAGCTGGTTTAGGTGTTCTAATATAACTTTTATTGACCACAATTGAAACTTTAGCATGTTCCTTCATCCTAACAGGGAAAGGTTCAATATAAGCAGTAGGAACAATTGGAGCAACATTATAAATAATAGTTTCTTCTTTAGCAACTACTGGTTCTTTAATTTCTTCTTTAATAGGTGGCTGATATTTAAACCACTTCTCCTTAGGGAGATCAACATGAGTAGAAAAGGATTCACAAAAGGAGGCTACTATCTTAGAGACAAGTCCTTATTTAGTGCTAAACTTTTGAAAAGCATCGGTTTTCATAAAAGATTAACACAATCAAACTTAAGCTTAATACCTGACTCTTTACCTTCGTCGAGTTCCCAATCTTCAGAGTTGCGTTTAATTCTTTCCAAAATATCCCACTGGAATTCAATAGTCTTCTTCATAAAGGAACCCATACAAGAAGTATTGAGCATGGATCGATCATCATGAGAAAGCCGATCATAAAAATTCCGAATAATAATTTCTCTTGAGGGATCATGGTTGGGGCATGAATATAACATTGACTTAAGCCTCCCCCAAGCTAGAGCAATAATTTCTCCTTCACGAGGCCAAAAATTATATATATAATTTCGATCATGATGAACTCGATGCATAGGATATTTTTTTTGTGAAACTCCAATTTCAATCGATCCCCATTCAAAGATCCAATATCATTGCATAGCCTATACCATGCCAATGCTTTTCCCTTCAAAGATAAAGGGAAAACCTTCTTCTTAGCTTCATCTCCATGTAAACCTACAAGCTTAAATAATCCACAAATTTCTTCCACATATATCAAGTGCATATCAGGATGTTCGGTTCCGTCTCCTGCATAAGGATTAGGTAGGAGTTGTTCTATCATACGTGAAGGAATTTAATATTCAGTATTTTCAGTAGGTGCAGTGGGTCGAGGGGCAACTAATTGTGGTTCCGGTCGAGGTGAAGATACCCTGAACAAACCCCTCAAAGGATTGCTCCCCATAGTAACAAGTGATAATAAATTTCAGCACGTAGTAATAATTTTTCCTTACCAATTTCCACTTACCAAGAGCGCTTCACTCCCCGGCAATGGCGCCAAAAAAGAGCCTTGATGACCCACAAGTATAAGGGATCAATCGTACTCCTTTCGATAAGTAAGAGTGTCAAACCCAATGAGGAGCGGAAGGAAATGACAAGTGGTTTTCAGCAAGGTATTCTCTGCAAGCACTGAAATTATAAGTAGCGAGTAGTTTGATAGAAAGATAATTTGTAACGAGGAAGTAACGGTAATAGTAACAAAAGTGCAGCAAGGTAGCCCAATCCTTTTGAGGCAAAGGACATGCCAAAACGGTCTTTTATGATAAGCAAAGCGTTCTTGAGGGTACACGGGAATTTCATCTAGCCACTTTCATCATGTTGGTTTGATTTGTGTTCACTACTTCGATAATTTGATATGTGGGTGGATCGGTGCTTAGGCCCTGTTCTTACTTGAACAAACCTCCTACTTATGACTAACCCCCTCGCAAGCATCCACAACTACGAGAAAAATATTAAGAATAAATTCTAACCATAGCATTAGACTTTTGGATCCAAATCAGTCCCTTACGAAGTAGCGCATAAACTAGGGTTTAAGCTTTTGTCACTCTAGCAACCCATCATCTAATAACTACTCCACAATGCATTCCCTTAGGCTCAAATATGGTGAAGTGTCATGTAGTCAACGTTCACATGACACCACTAAGGTAATCACAACATACTTATCATCAAAATATCGAACACATATAAAATTCACATGATTACTTGTAACAAGATTTCTCCCGTGACCTCAAGAACAAAAGTAACTACTCACAAGTGATAAACATGTTCATGATCTGAGGGTTATTAAATAGCATAATGGATCTGAACATATAATCTTCCATGAAATAAACCATATAGTAATCAACGACAAGATGTAATCAACTACAAGATGTAATCAACACTACTAGTCACCTACAAGTACAAATCTGTAGTTCTGGTACAAAGATTGAACACAAGAGATGAACTAGGGTTTGAGAGGAGATGGTGCTGTTGAAGATGTTGATGGAGATTGCCCTCCCCAAGATGAGAGGGTTGTTGGTGATGATGATGACGATGATTTCCCCCTCCGGGAGGGAAGTTCCCCCGGCGGAATCGCTCCGCCGGAGGGCAAAAGTTCTCCTTCCCAAGTTCCACCTCGAGACAGTGGCGCTTCATCCCAAAAGTCCTCTCCTTATTTTTTCTAGGTCAAAATGACTTATATACTAGAAGAGGGGCACCGGAGGTGGGCTGGGCTGAGCACAACCCACCAGGGCGCGCCTGGGGGGGGGGGGGCTGGCGCACCCTGGTGTCTTGTGCTCACCAGGTGGCCCCCCACTGGTAGTTATTTGCTCCAGTATTTCTTATTTATTCCGTAAAAATTCCTCTTGAAGTTTCAACTCATTTGGAGTTGTGCAGAATAGGTGGCCTGATGTAGCTTTTTTAGGTCCAGATTTCCAGCTGCCGGAATTCTCCCTCTTTGTGTGAACCTTGCATATTATCAGAGAAAAGGCATTAGAATTACTCCAAAAAGCATTATTATGCATAAGAACATTATAAATAATAGTAGGTAAACATGATGCAAAATGGACGTATCAGTATGCTCACTGCTAATTGACTAAATTAAGTTTCTGAACCCCATATCTGTCAATATTAATGCATGAGTAAAGTTCTCAGCATCATGTTTAATTATATCTGCCACAAATCATTGAATTTGCTAAAAAATGCAATCAGGCATACACTGGAAGTAGCAAACATTCAATGATCCTTTCTGTTGGGGAACGCGGTAATTTCAAAAGTTTCCTACGCACACGCAAGATCATGGTGATGCATAGCAACGAGAGGGGAGAGTGTTGTCCACGTACCCTCGTAGACCGTAAGCGGAAGCGTTATGACAACACGGTTGATGTAGTCGTACGTCTTCACGATCCAACCGATCTTAGTACCAAAAGTACGGCACCTCCGCGATCTGCACACGTTCGGCTCAATGACGTCCCACGAACTCACGATCCAGCAGAGTGTCGAGGGAGAGTTTCGTCAGCATGACGGTGTGATGACGGTGATGATGAAGCTACCGGCATAGGGCTTCACCTAAGCACTACAACGATATGACCGAGGTGGATTATGGTGGAGGGGGGCACTGCACACGGCTAAGAGATCAATGATCAATGTGTGTGTCTATGGGGTGCCCCCTCCTCCGTATATAAAGGAGTGGAGGAGGGGGAGGTCCGGCCCTCTACTATGGCGCGCTCTGGGGAGTCCTACTCCCACTGGGAGTAGGATCCCCCCCTTCCAAGTAGTCGGAGTAGGAGAGAAGGAATGGGAAGAGAGAAGAGAAGGAAGGAGGGGGCGCCGCCCCTCCCCCTAGTCCAATTCGGACAAGGCCTTGGGGGCGCGCGGCCTTCCTAGGAAGCCCCTCTCTCTCTCCCTTAAAGCCCAATAAGGCCCATATACTCCCCGACGAATTCCCGTAATTATCCGGTACTCCAATAAATACCCGAACCACTCAGAACCTTTCCGATGTTCGAATCTAGCCTTCCAATATATCAATCTTTACGTCTCGAACATTTCGAGACTCCTCATCATGTCCCTGATCTCCTCTGGGACTCCGAACAACCTTCGGTACATCAAAACACATAAACTCATAATACAAATCGCCATCGAACATTAAGCGTGCGGACCCTACGGGTTCGAGAACTATGTAGACATGACCGAGACATATCTCCGGTCAATAACCAATAGCAGAACCTGGATGCTCATATTGGCTCCTACATATTCTACGAACATATTTGTCGGTCAAACCGCATAACAACATTCGCTGTTCCCTTTGTCATCGGTATGTTACTTGCCCAAGATTCGATCGTCGGTATCTCAATACCTAGTTCAATCTCGTTACCGGCAAGTATCTTTACTCGTTCCGTAATGCATCATCCTACAACTACTCATTAGTCACATTGCTTGCAAGGCTTATAGTGATGTGCATTACCGAGAGGGCCCAGAGATACCTCTCCGACAATCGGAGTGACAAATCCTAATCTCGGTCTACGCCAACTCAACAAGTACCATCAGAGACACCTGTAGAGCACCTTTATAATCACCCAGTTACCTTGTGACATTTGGTAGCACACAAAGTGTTCCTCCGGTATTCGGGAGTTGCATAATCTCATAGTCATAGGAACATGTATAAGTCATGAAGAAAGCAATAGCAATATACTAAACGATCAAACGCTAAGCTAACTGAATGGCTCAAGTCAATCACATCATTCTGTAATGATGTGATCCCGTTAATCAAATGACAACTCATGTCCATGGGTAGGAAACTTAACCATCTTTGATTCAACGAGCTAGTCAAGTAGAGGCATACTAGTGACACTCTGTTTGTCTATGTATTCACACATGTACTAACTTTCCGGTTAATACAATTCTAGCATGAATAATAAACATTTATCATGATATAAGGAAATATAAATAACAACTTTATTATTGCCTCTAGGGCATATTTCCTTCACTTTCTTCTTGCATGAACTGTACAAACATTAGATATGTCATTTTATCAGATAGGAACAAATTAAGAGTGTGTACAATAACAGTCTGCTTATGTTTGTTTTTTTGCGGGGTAACACCCTACAACTTATGTTTGCACATATAGCAATAATAATAGCCAGAGTAGCATGTCATGAATATTACCAACAGATAAGCATAGAAAGTAAGAAATCATATGAACATCTAACTAACCTGTGAGCAGCCATTGGGATCCTCAGATTTAGAATTCAGGAAAAAATGACCCAGAAACAACATACAAAAATTTGTTGAACCAATAAGCCCGAACCAGTCCTGAGCACTGGGTGTCAGCATCAGCAAAGTTGAAGAGCCCGATCATAGTACAAACATTCAGTGCAAAGGGATTGTAGTGGCCTAGAGGGGAAGGGAAATCTGCAGCAAAGTTGAATATTCTCTATGAATGCCCTCAGCCAATCAGCCTCCCCGCATCAATATTCCCCGCACACCTGGTACTTTGATACTGCGGTCAACAAATCCAGTGAGACGATGGATTAGGTTAGGACGAAGCGAACGAGAGGGAGATGTCTATGAGTGAATCCTGGGGCAGGGGGATACCGTCACGGCGGCAAGCGGACCTAGAGCGGACGCTGTCACAGAGATCATAGCGTTGCCGCTTGCTTCGCCTTCTCTACGATCACACGTTTAGATCCAACGACTGAAACCATTGATGGCCTGGGAGGGCTGGAATAGTGCTTGGTTATGTATTAAAATTTCACAACATCATTGTCCACATCTTTTTATTTTTCATATCACCCAATTCTACGAAAGTGTTTAGATGGGACGCGACATCCTCATTAGGATTACCGGAAAATTGCTCTTTTGTAACAAGATTCAATAAAGCGGCATTAATATCATAAACTTCACACTAGTAGCGGGAGAATAAATTTGAGTACTAATAAAATCATTATTATTAGTATTAGAAAAATCACACAACTATGTACTTCCTTGTGACATTATGACTAGGCAAGCATGATCACAAGCAAATAAAAGATCAAACAAAAAGGCAAACAGAAAATATTTTTGTATTTTTTATTGTAGAACTTTTTTAGAAGTGGGGGAGAAGAAAATGAGAGCCAAATGGCAAATAATGTAATTGCAACGAGATGAAAGTTTATGTGTAGGTACTTGATAGATGTTGATGATGTCTCCCCGGCAACGGCGCCGGAAATTCTTCCTCCTACTTGTGAGTTGAGTTGGGATTTCCTCGAAGAGGAGAGGATGATGCAGTACAGTAGAGATAAGTATTTTCCTCAGTTATGAAACCAAGGTTACCAATCCAGTAGGAAAACCAAACAACACTATGTAAACAACACCTGCACACAAACAACAAATACTTGCAACCCAACACATAAAGGGGTTGTCAATCCCTCAACGGTTACGGGCAAGATTAAATTGTATCAGATTTGATAAATAGTTCTAAAAAACTACACAAATAAATAAATAAAAGAAAATTACAGCAAGATATTTTTAGGATTTTTATACGATAAAAGATAGAACCCGGGCCATAGTTTTCACTAGAGATTTCTCTCGAGAAAATAACATACGGTGGGTAAACAAATGACTGTTGAGAAATTGATAGAAAAGCAAGTAATTATGATGATATCCAAGGCAATGATTATACATAGGCATCACGTGCAAGATTAGTAGACCGAAATGATTCTGCATCTACTACTATTACTCCACACATCGACCGCTATCCAGCATGCATCTAGTGTATTAAGTTCATGGAAAAACAGAGTGATGCATTAAGCAAGATGACATGATGTAGACAAGATAAACCCGCATATGAATAAACCCCATCCTTTGACCCTTAATGGCAACTATACATACGTGTCATGTCCCTTTCTGTCATTGGGATTGAGCACCACAAGATCGAATGAATCACATAGCACCTCTTCCCATGGCAAGATAAATCAATCTAGTTGGCCAAACAAAACCAATAAATCGGATAAGAAATAGGAGGCTATATTAATCATGCATAAAAGAGTTCAGAGAAAACTCAAATAATATTCATGGATAGATCTGATCATAAACTCATAATTCATCTCAACAAACACACCACAAAAAAAAGAATTACATCGGATATAACTCCAAGAACATCAAGGAGAACATTGTATTGAAGAACATCAAGAGAGAAGAATCCATCTAGCTACTAACTATGGACCCGTAGGTCTGTGGTAAACTACTCACGCATCATCAGAGGGGAAACAAGGTTGATGAAGAACCCCTCCGTGATCGATTTCCCCTCCGGCAGAGTACCAGAGAAGGCCTTCAGACCGGATCTCTCGAGAGCAGAGGCTTGCAGTGGTGAAAAAAGTATTTCGTGGACTCCCCCGAGGGTTTTCTGATTTATGGGTATTTGTAGAGGCGGAGTTAGGTCAGATAAATCTCTATGGGCCCCACCACCCATCAGGGCACGCCTACTCCCTGGGTTCGCCATGGTGGATGGTGGACCCATGCTCCACGTCTGGTCTTCCCCCAAAGCTTCTAGTGTCCCTTATGTCGAGAAAAAATCTCCAAAAAGTTTCATGGCATTTGGACTTCATTTGGTATTGATATTCTGTGAAACCAAAAAAAGCAAAAAAACAACTGGCACTGGGCATTGAGTTAATAGGTTAGTCCCAAAATATGATATAAAGTTGCTTATAAATGTATACAAGACATCCAAGATTGATACTTTAATAGCTTGGAATAATCAAAAATTATAGATACGTTGGAGATGTATCACATGGCATCACATTCCCAAATATTGGCATGTTCTAAACTATAATTACGGTGAAAGTTCACCCACGGATGCCCTTACCCTTGTTCACTTTGTCGTCATAGCGGTCAAAAACATGATACATGTCAAGGCGGATATGATCGTTGCCAGAGTTGAAGGTTAGAAGTGGCACCACCATCCTCCTCCTTCATGGCCAGAGAGGCAAAGAGGGCATACTGCCCGCCTTTCCTCCAGTGTGAGGGCACGTGTGGCCCAGTCTTGTGCACATCCCTCGGCTTCAGACTTGCATCACTCCTGGGGCATCCGATGTAGTGAGCATTGGCGTCGTTGACCTCGAACTCGGACATCACTGGGTCGATGAGCCAACATAGTGGTTTCTGGGCCAACTCGGGCGGCCTCGAGCCACCTGCACCGGTGGAATCAAGCCCACTTGCGGGATACAATAGATTCCCACCGCCACGACTTGGACGAGGATGTCGGTGTCAAAACCGGTGGATCTCGGGTAGGGGGTCCCGAACTGTGCGTCTAGGCGGATGGTAACAGGAGACAAGGGACACGATGTTTTTACCCAGGTTCGTGCCCTCTTGGTGGAGGTAAAACCCTACTCCTGCTTGATTAATATTGATGATATGGGTAGTACAAGAGTTGATCTACCACGAGATCGGAGAGGCTAAACCCTAGAAGCTAGCCTATGGTATGATTGTTGTTCGTCCTACGAACTAAAACTCTCCGGTTTATATAGACACCGGAGAGGGCTAGGGTTACACAGAGTCGGTTACAATGGGAGGAGATCTTCATATCGTATCGCCAAGCTTGCCTTCCACGCCAAGGAAAGTCCCTATCCGGACACGGGACGAAGTCTTCAATATTGTATCTTCATAGTACGGGAGTCCGGCCAAAGGTCATAGTCCGGCCATCCGGACACCCCCTAGTGAATGATTCCCTCAGTAGCCCCTGAACCTGGCTTCAATGACGACGAGTCCGGCGCTCCAATTGTCTTCCGCATTGCGAGGCGGGTTCCTCCTCTGAATACTTCGTAGAAGATGTTTGAACACAAGGATAGTGTCCGGCTCTGCAAAAATAAGTTCCACATACCATCGTAGAGAGAATAATATCTGCACAAATCTAATATGTTGACGTATTCCGCAACGTGACATCACGCCAGAGTCAAGCCTTTATTCAAATCATTTTATTGTTCCACCTCAGCGCGTTTTGCGAGGCGGTTTCCTTGGCACGTCTTGTCAAAGCAGAGATCATGTCCCCTTATTCCGGGATTCTCATCAATACGGGCGTGGGTAACCCAACCGTGCCTTTTGGTATGACTCTCTAATTGAAAGCGAGTCCCAAAAGGTTATGGGGAGGGCTCTTGGTATTCAACTCCTTTATAAAGAGACCAAGGCTCGACTCCCTTCTCTTTCAATCCAATCGAATCCGCCCCTTGCCTCGAGTTCCAACACTCAAAGCTTCTAGTTTTAGGCGCTTCGGACTTTCGACGATGTCCGGTTCTGACCTTCAAGGCCGGTGGGTGCCTTCCTCCATTACGGAAGAAGACGTGCGAAAGCTGAGAGATGCCAGGTATCTAACCGGCGAAAACTCGCATAGGCTGCCTGCTCAAGGGCAGGCCATTCCTTCTCCCCAGCCTGGTGCGAGCGTGGTGTTCATATCTCACTTCCTTCGGGGGCTAGGCTTCCCGATTGATCCCTTCATGAGAGGGCTGATGTTCTATTACGGGCTGGAATTCCACGACCTAGCTCCGGAGTCCATCCTCCAAATTTCATCATTCATTGTTGTGTGTGAAGCCTTCCTCCATATCACCCCTCACTTCCAATTGTGGCTTAGAACCTTCAAGGTGGAGCCGAAGATGATCGAGGGGCAGCACGCTGAGTGCGGAGGAGCAATCATAAGCAAGATAGCCGGCGCTCCATGGCCCGAGGGCACTTTCCAAGAAGAGTTCGGCTTATGGCAACAGGACTGGTTTTACATCACCGCCCCCAGGGGCACCACATGGGTGGCGCCACCTGCTTTTCGCTCGGGTCCCCCACCACGGCGAGCGTCATGGGTCAATGAAGGGCTTATCTGGGGGCCGTGCAAAGACGTGCCCCTCCTGCAGGACCGCATTCGAGATCTCCTAGAAAGAGATATTAACTTGACCGTGGTGGCGCAAGTTATGCTGATTCGCCGCACGCTGCCCTACAAACGCCGCCCTCTCCGCCTGTGGGAATCTAATCTGGAGGGACCACGAGTCCTACAACACTTTATGAGCGCGACGCCCGTGGAGATGTACAAATTGTTCTTCGGACCACAAGCAAGGTGTCCGGACTTGTCCGAGGACGCAGGTCTGAGCTGCAATCGCCAGGATGCTAAGGTAAGTAGCCCCGTATTTGGACACACCATCCGTATTTTCATCATAAAGTTTCCCTTTAACAGAGCTATCCTTTGAACAGGAGTGGATAGCGAAGGCAAAGCTTATCAGGTGTCCGGCCCCCCTGCCCGAGACCGCGTCGGATCCTGTGTTAACCAGGATGCTGGAGATTACGCTTTCGGCAGAGGGCAAAGAGGGGAACCAAGGAGCTACCGCCTCCACGGAGGAGACTGTCAGGAAGGGAGGAATCGAGAATTCCCCCAACCTGGGAAAGAAAAGGAGTGCCTCTGAAGACCCGGAGGGGATGACCTCGAAACGGGGGAAGAAATCTTTGTCAGAGGATCCGGCGCCGGAGACTGCCTCGGCCGCATTGCGCCCTCAAGGGCATCAGCTTTCCTCCGAGCCGTAAGTAAAGAGAGGGGTTCAAAAATTAGTGGCATCCCTGTTTTATTTCTGAGGAAGATAACCAAAATATTACCTTGCAGTTCGGACCTCAACCCTTCTCAGCAGAGCTCGTCTTCAGGGGATCTTCGTCCGGAGATGATGGAGAGCGAAACACCTCCCCTAGATGCACCGACTTACGAGGCAGGCGACCCCGAGGTGTCGTCCCAGCGGGTTTCTCCAAGTCCGGATCCCGAAAAAGGTCATTGGGCTAGTCCGGTGCCCTCTGGTGCGCGGTCGGAGAGGCTGAGGGATCTGCTCGGGCGAGCATCCGTCTCAGAAGAACACCGTATGTTGATGAACATGGTGATAGGAAGGATTTCATCCGCGGAAAGCGGGTTATATGAGGCCGCCAGGAGTTTACTGACAGGCTTTGAGGTACGTGAAAAGGTGTACCTTTTGGTAGAGCCGCATAAAATGCGCCCTATATAAATAGTAGCCCCTGAGACTCTGTGTGTCGTCAAGAATGATGGCGCACAGAGGATCAAAACCCCAGGTATAAAATGTCACCTTTTTATGAAGGTGGCGAGGCGTTCGGTGGCTAGCCGGACTGATGAATCTGCCGAGCTAAAGCGGCAACTTGACGTGGCGGATGCCGACATCACGCTTGTAAATAAGTGGCTAGACGAGGCGCAAGGTATGCTCCACAGATATCTTATAAGAGGAGTTCGATGCTCGTGCCTTACAATATATGTGCTTATTGCAGATAGTGTTGCTGCCGTGGAGAACCTACGGGCGGAACTTGCCTGAGCCAAGGAGCAAGCAAGGAAAAGTGATGCGGCTGCCGTTAAGGTGGCTGAAGAGCTGAAAGCCGAACAGGCTGCTCACTGCCAGAGTAAGAAGGTAATAACCGAGATGGCTATAAAATTGAAGGATGCCGCCGACCGTTGTAAATTTCTCGAATAAGAAGAAAGGGCGGCTCAGAAGGACCTTGAGAAGATCATTGCCGAGGCCAAGGATGCTCGCTCTGCAATGAGAGCTATGAAGGAGGAGCTGCGTCAGGCCGGAGATATCACGGCTGGAAAGCCCTATATGCTGCGGATGAAGTTCGGGGATCCTAGGTATGCTCCGTTAGACCGGCAATGGAGTGCGGAAAACACTTATCTGGATGTGGCAGCGAGTGCAGCGGACGCAATCGAACACTTCCGAGGTCGAGGTGACCATAAATTGGAAGAACTTTTTTGGTCGCAGTTCCACAATCCAGAACTCCCCCTTTCGGTATCCGACCGTTTGGCCGCCTTTGCGGACCTGAACAGGTTATCCGAACTTTCCATGAAGTATGTTGCGAGTCGTTTGTGGCCGGGGGAGCCAGAGCCGAAGAGTTATTTTGGATTGGTGCAGCAGTTCCTTGGTTCTGTGCCACATGTTGATGCGATGAAGAGGTCGGCGTGCATAGAGGGTGCACAAATGGCTCTTGCCCGTGTCAAGACATACTGGGAAAATATGAAGGCCAGTGTTGTCACATCCCGGGATTTGGACGAAGGCCGGGTACCTGCCAAGCACTACTTTGAGGAAGTTCTTCCGGGCGCTTGTTTAATAGAAGCGTAGTGCTCGAAGGATGTTGTGTTCGAATAGCATGTGCTATTGTAAAAGAAATATTTGGATATAATATAAAAACTTTTTATACTTGTGCTTTGCAAGAATTATAATACCTCCTGTGCGGCCGTTAATGTATATGTGTATATAACCTGAAAGATGGCAGTCGTTGGCTTCAGTCCCCACGCATATAATGTGGGGGTGTTTGCAAAAAGGCGCCTTTTCACACTTAATCCAACGTCTTGGTCCTACAAAGGAGGTGATAGCGCGGCGAACTAGGCAACCGGACTATAATGCTTTATCACTTTCACTTAGCCATAGGAGTTTGACATTGGGGCTACTTAATAGCCCCTGGAGGCACCGCGCTCGCCCGAATTCGGGGCGCGTGTGTGCCTGACCGGGAAGTGGCCCTTCGTTGATGCGGAGGAATCCTAAAGATTCCGAGAGTCATCGAGTGGTTGACCAGTCTCTCGCTATATCATGACAGTCAGTTTTCGGCTTTCTCTACTAAGGTGCTCGCCTGGCCGAACCGGGGCACAATCGCAGTAGTTCTCCTGGTGCCGCGTTAGCCGATATAACGGAACGTAAGGCAGCAAAACACAGGAGCCGGAAAAACCCAACATTTGACCAAAGACATGATTCGGAGCTGATGCATATAAGGCCAAACTAGCGACGCTGAACACTCCCTAAGGTATTCGGTCTTTATGAAGACGGGCCGAAACAGAGCCCGTGGTAAAAAAAGCCCCTGGTGTCCAGGTACGCGCAAAATTCTGGCGTGACCATATGCCAAGACGCCAGCCTCCTCCTCGGTTATAGCGAAAACCGGGGGATGTTGTCAACAAGAGACAGTAAAAAAGGTTTACATAGGGTCTTAATCTGAAAAGAATCCTTGAAACGGGTCCCTACTGCACGTCTGCGCCTGTGTCTCTGTTGTGCCATATCCTGGACGGGCATAGCACGGTGTTTGTCTGTGAAAAAGAGGAACTTTAGTAAAAAAATAAACGTGCGAGAAATCTATATTAGAATAAACAAAATATAGTTGGGGCAAGAAGTGAGCCGTATTGTCTCTTGGTGTGAACACGCGGAGCCCCTTGTACAGGGTTATGCGGCTATTAAGCCCATGTATGTTGACGCCGGACTCGTTGAGCCGTGTCCGGGATAGTTGGGCTGGATTAGTGTGCGGCTGTCCAGGCGGCCGCACCATTACCCGTACTTTGGGGGTCAATTGATATTCCCCTATAATGAGATGATGCCTCATGGGCCGGGCATTTTAAGTGCAAGGGATGCATAATGCGGTATTGCGTTAAAGCGAGCGAAAGCTTCACGTCCCAGTAGCGCTTGATAGCGACTTACGAATGGGGCGATGTGGAAGGTTAGCTTTTCGCTTCAGAAGTTGTCGGGTGAGCCGAACGTGACTTCTAACGAAAGGGAACCCATACTCTGGGTATCTGGGCCCGGCGTGACTCCTTGAAAGGAAGTGTTGCCATGGCGGATTATAGCTGGGTTTACCCCTAGTTTGCGGATTGTGTCCTGATATAACAGGTTTAAGTCACTGCCGCCGTCCATAAGGACTCGTGTAAATTGTAGTCCGTCAATAACCGGATTCAAGACCAAGGTAGTCCAGCCTGTGTTCCGGGCCCCTCTGGAGTAATCCTGATAATCAAAGGTGATTGGTTGTAACAACCAGTGGCGGTGCTCCTCTGGGGCTAGCCGTGTGGCACGTGTCTTCGCGAGTGCCGTTCTGTTTTCCCTTTTGTCATCCGAAGTGAATTTACTGTTTTGACTTCTTGTGGGAACTTCTTTTATTCTCCAGTGTTCTGCTTGTGGGGTGCGTCGTCATCCTCGCTTGGTGTGTCAAGCCCCTTGTGTTCGGCATTGAGTTTACCGGACTGTTTGAAGACCCAACAATCTATGTGGGTATGGTTTGCAGGTCTCCCAGGGGTACTGTGGATTTGACATGTTTTGTCCAGGATTTTGTTGAGGTTAGACAGCTCGTCCCTGTCATCTTTGGGTGGCGGTTTTTCTGATTTTGCCGAGAGCTTTTGAATCCAGCATTGACTGTCGTGCTCATCGGGCTATTATCCTTGATCCGGCGCTGTTCTTTGTTACGACGCGGTTTCCCGTTTCCATCTCTGAGTTCGGATGTACTCGGGTCATTGGTGCTGCTTCTTGCCAACCAGCTATCCTCTCCTACACAAAAGCGGGTCATGAGGCTTGTTAATGCGGCCATTGTTCTTGGCTTTTCTTGGCCGAGGTGTCTGGCGAGCCATTCGTCTCGGACGCTATGTTTGAAAGCTGCTAGGGCCTTGGCGTCCGGACAGTCGACTATCTGATTCCTTTTAGTAAGGAATCTGTTCCAGAGTTTCCGGGCTGACTCTCCGGGCTGCTGAGTTATATGACTCTGATCATCTGCATCCAGAGGTCGGACATAGGTCCCTTGAAAGTTTGCCCGAAAAGCGTCCTCGAGCGCTTCTCAACTTCCCATGGTGTTTTCGGGAAGGCTTTTAAGCCAATACCGGGCTGGCCCTTTGAGCTTAAGGGGTAAGTATTTTATGGCGTGAAGGTCATCTCCTCTGGCCATGTGTATGTGGAGGATATAATCCTCGATCCAGACTCCGGGGTCTGTTGTTCCGTCGTATGCTTCTATGTTCACGAGCTTGAATCCCGCGGGAAATTCATGATCCAGCACCTCATCGGTGAAACATAGGGGATGTGCGGCGCCCCTGTATGTAGGTGTGCCGCGATGTTCAGATATTTTTTGCATCGCATTGTTCGCTGGAGCTTGCTTTCTTGGCCCATATATGGATCTAGTTGGGCCAGTTTTGCGAATCCTTAGGCGGATCGCACTCGTATTGAGTGCAGCGCCCTTTGTCGCTTGAGACCGATTGTGGGGCCGTCTATCCGACCTGGTGGCTTCCTTATTTTTTGACTGTGGGGGCTTTATGGCCTCTTCATCAAATTCCAGTAGTAGTTTCTGCTCCGGATAGCTCTTTGTGTGACGACTGTTGCCGTACTTGTGTGCGGTATTGAGTACTTTGCCCCATCTGATTCTGAGTGCATCTTCCGCTGTTTTAAGCCTCCACTTCTGCTTTTTCAGGCTACGTGCAGTGGCAACGAGCCTTTGGTGGAGGTTCTGATGTTCCAGCAATTTATCCGGCGCGAGGTCGTCCAGACTATTATCTTTCCCGGGGATTGGTTGTTCGGATTGTCCGCCCTGTTCGGATGGTTGCTCGATGGCATGTTCGTCTTCCATTGATTCGCCCTGCTCTATGGCTGGGTCTTTATCAAGGTGGGGCTTGGTGTGGCGCTTACGTCGCCGCTTTGATTGTTTTTCGAGGGAGCGATCCCTGGTTGCGCCCTTTTGATCCTCGTTATCATTTCTTTTAGGTGTGTCCATCATGTATACATCATATGATGAAGTGGCTTTCTAGTGCCCTATAGGTGCTGGTTCTTGGTCGTCTCCTCCATCGGCGTCCATACCGTCGATGTCTTCGGAGTCGTAGTCGAGCGTGTCGGTTAGATCGTCGATAGTGGCTATGAAGTGGGTGGTGGGTGGGTTTCGAATTTCTTCGTCGTCCGCGTCCCAACCCTGCTGACCATAGTCCGACCAGGGCTCTCCTGACAAAGAGAGAGACTTTAGTGAATCCAGGATATCGCCAAAGGGCGAGTGCTGAAAGACGTCCGCGGCGGTGAACTCCATGATCGGAGCCCAATCGGGTTCGATCGGAAGGGGTTCGGAATATTCAGAGTCCAGAACAGAGTCCGGCACCTTGGAGTCACGGGCCTTGCAAAGTACTAGGCTGGTATTCGGCTCTATCGCCGTAGAGATTGCGGCTCCTGGGGCAGTGTCCAACCGTCCGTCCCTGGCTAGCGCAGTCGGCTCCGAGCTAATGGTCGGAGCGGACACCTGAGCGGCACTCTGGGCGCTGTCCGGCGGCAGAGCTAGATCATGCCCATAGAGACAATGTGGCATGCTCGGCCGTGGCTCGAATCCGTCGAAGTTCAAGTCCCCGCGGATGTCGGCCCTGTAGTTTAAGCTTCCAAACCTGACCTGATGGCCAGGGGCGTAGCTTTCGATCTGCTCCAGATGGCCAAGCAAGTTGGCCCGCAGTGCGAAGCCGCCGAATACGAAGATCTGTCCGGGGAGAAAAGTCTCACCCTGGACCGCGTCGTGGTTGATGATCGAAGAAGCCATCGGGCCTAAAGGTGACGACACAGAGGAACTCTCAATGAAAGCACCAATGTCAGTGTCAAAACCGGCGGATCTCGTGTAGGGGGTCCCGAACTGTGCGTCTAGGCGGATGGTAACAGGAGAAAAGGGACACGATGTTTTTACCCAGGTTCGGGCCCTCTCGGTGGAGGTAATCCGGACACGGGACGAAGTCTTCAATCTTGTATCTTCATAGTCCGGGAGTCCGGCCAAAGGTCATAGTCCGGCCATCCAGACACCCCCTAGTCAAGGACTCCCTCAATGGACCTCGGGACATATTCCTCCGAGGACGGGCGCGGAGCCAGGTGGACGACAACCTTCTCGTCGTCTCCGAGGACAGGTCCCAGTCGATGGATCCAGAGTTGTTGGACTCAGATTCACTACCCGCCATGCCGGAGAAGGTCGGAGAGTAGTTGGATAGTGGAGTGGAGTGAGAGTGAAGTGGTTAGGGTTTCGTCCGGATGCTGATAGGTAGGGGATATTTGTGGGGTTGGGTGGACCAGTGTGGGCTGGATCGTGTGGTAGGCATGTCCGGGCCTACCCACATCTGCCCCCGATTTGAACTGGGTATGGAGGTCGTGGGACAACCCAGACATATAGGGGCGGTTTGAGAGGTCCGGTTGGTTGCATTGTCGTGGCTAGTCAATGATCAGGCCATTCGCCCGGGCGTATAGGGAGGATATGAGGGGTCCGGTTGTAGATGCTCTAATCATATTGTTGTTTTTGGTGGGCGTCATTTGGATGTTCATGTCATCAAATTTTGTGTCAAATCTCTTATCATTTTTTACGGATGAAACTTCGCAATGAAAACGGTTGTGTGCATCAATCAATGACAAGACTATTTTGTTCGCGAGTAAAGTTTATGTTGCATGACCATATCGGTTAGTGATATTTTTCCGCAGAGGCGGCAATGACCTTGGTTGGATGGCGCGTGGTGGTCGTCCGTAGCGTCCTTGGTGGCTCGATCTGGAGCAGCCAGATCTGGTCACCGGGTCTTGGGGCGCAATGTCCTATGGTGATCGGTGCAGTCTAGGTGGAGTCGGGGTGACTGAGAATTCAACTCATAGTTGGTAGGGTCCTTGGAGGTGGATGATGGCATCCAAGAGCGCGTGTGGGTGGGCAGTGTCGGGATTGGGCGTGATGTGTAACACTGGCTTGCGGGTGGATGCTGTGGTGGCAGTGTAACATTGTGCCCCGACGTGCTCGGGGTGGCTGCTCCAACGGTATAGCGTGTGAGCTCCCTCAAGCGACGCGAGGCATCCTAGCACCACTATGTTGTCTTATGGATCGGCGCTGAAGGCCATAGATGAGGCGTTGTGCAAGCTCGCCTAACCCAAGGCCAAAGGGCGAGGGCCGAGGCTTGCTGGGCAATGGCCATTGACAGCCGCCGGTTCGTGTCCCTCCCGGTCCTCCTGGACTGGCTTGCGACGCAGGTGTCGACTCTTTCTTCGATGGAGGCGCTGACCCAGAATCGATGGTTGATGTCGGGCTAGTAGTGGATGGAGAAGCCTCCGCTCCTCCTACTGTGGAGGGTGTGCCGGGAAGTGGACGGTGTTGGGGAACGTAGTAATTCAAAAAAATTCCTACGATCACGCAAGATCTATCTATGTGATGTATAGCAACGAGAGGGTGTATCTTCATACCCTTGAAGATCGCTAAGCGGAAGCGTTTATCAACGTGGTTGATGTAGGCGTACACCTTCACGATCTGCCCCGATCAAGTACCGAACGTACGGCACCTCCGCGTTCAACACACGTTCAACTCGATGACGTCCTCACCTTCTTGATCCAGCAAGACGGGCGAAGTAGTGGATGAGTTCTGGTAGCACGACGGCGTGGTGACAGTGTTGGTGAAGAACAATCTCCGCAGGGCTTCGCCTAAGCACTACGGAAACTATGACGGAGGATAAACTAGAGGAGATGGGGTTGCCGGCACACGGCTTGGTGTTTCTTGATGTGTCTTTGGTGCTAGCCTGCCCCTCTATTTATATGTTGAGCCTTGGGGTCGAAACTTGGAGTAAAAGCCTCCACAAAGTCGGTTTCACCCGAAAGGCAAGAGTCCTTCTCGGACTCCAGGGCCAGACGCCAGGGTTCCCGGTGTCTGGACCCAGACGCCAGGGACCCTGGCGTCTGGCCCTGGACTCCGTAAAACTTCCTTTTGCGCTTTCCAAAAACCTTGTGGGCTTTCCCCTTTGGCCCAAATAAAGTGTTCTCGTACCCAAACATTTCGGGAAACATCCGGAACCCCTTCCGGTGAATTCCGGAACCCTTCCGGAGACCAAACACTATTATCCCATATATCAATCTTTATCTCCGGACCATTCCGGAGTTCCTCGTCATGTCCGTGAACAACATCCGGTCACCAACATACATAACTCATATCATACTATATCGTCAACGAACGTTAAGTGTATGGACCCTACGGGTTCGAGAACTATGTAGACATGACCGAGACACCTCTCTGGTCAAGAACCAATAGCGGAACCTGGATGCCCATATTGGCTCCTACATATTCTACGAAGATCTTTATCGGTCGAACCGCATAACAACATACGTTGTTCCTTTTGTCATCGGTATGTTATTTGCCCGAGATTCGATCGTCGGTATCTCAATACCTAGCTCAATCTCGTTACCGGCAAGTATCTTTACTCTTTACGTAATGCATCATCCCGCAACTAACTCATTAGTCACATTGCTTGCAAGGCTTATAGTGATGTGCATTACCGAGAGGGCCCAGAGATACCTCTCCGACAATCGGAGTGACAATCCTAATCTCGATCTATGCCAACTCAACAAGTACCATCGGAGACACCTGTAGAGCACCTTTATAATCACCCAGTTACGTTGTGACGTTTGGTAGCACACAAAGTATTCCTCCGGTAATCGGGAGTTGCATAATCTCATAGTCGTAGGAACATGTATAAGTCATGAAGAAAGCAATAGCAGTAAACTAAAGCGATCAAGTGCTAAGCTAACGGAATGGGTCAAGTCAATCACATCATTCTCCCAATGATGTGATCCCGTTTATCAAATGACAACTCATGTCTATGGTTAGGAAACCTTAACCATCTTTGATCAACGAGCTAGTCAAGTAGAGGCATACGAGTGACACTCTGTTTGTCTATGTATTCACACATGTATTATGTTTCTGGTTAATACAATTATAGCATGAATAATAAACATTTATCATGAATTAAGGAAATAAATAATAACTTTATTATTGCCTCTAGGGCATATTTCCTTCAGACGGTTGGTGGTGTTTCAGACATTGGAAGCTAGGGTGGTGAACTCTGGTGGTACATCGCATGGTTGGCTCTTCGGCGGGTGCTATGGTTGCGGTGATGGCTTCCCCTCTTGGTCGCATGGGCGGCGAGATGGCAACATCAGGTGGCTCGGGCTCATTCTCTGTCAGTGGCAGTGCCGGCGCCCAGATCTGGATATGGGAGTCCAAGCTCACCGTTGTTGCCCCGAGAACTCGTGGTGACACGCGGTAGCTGCCGAGCGAAAACTTTGCGCTTTGGCGCCGACGAAGGTGACGCTCGTGGGCGCTTCTCTCTTCTTGAAGAGATCGATGCGGTTCTTCTCTATGTCAGGGTTCCCGGTCAAAACTCTTGTTCGCTTCGGACTCGGCAGCGGCGACACTTCCGCCCTCTTCTCTCCTGGGGGCGTTGACGTGGAGTTTAGGTGTACTAGGGTGCAGTGTGGCATTGTACTCTGTCTTCCCTATGTTCTCTTTCGGTAGCGTAGTCCCGTGAGCTATGCGTGATCCGGTTACCCCGGGATCTGCTTTGTAAGAGGGCTACCTCTCCATTTTATATCGTTCGCCGTGTTCTTTGGTCATTGTTGTTGCTTTATACTCCCTCCATTCCTATATGTAGGGTGTATAGTTTTTGGCACGGATATTAAAGAACGCACATCGAGGGATAATTTCACAAGTTTTGGCCGAGATTACACCTGACTAATTGACATGAGAAAATAGAGGAGATTGCCTAATATAAGGAAATATAATCAAATCCCTAAAAAAATATCCAAACGAGTGGCGCAATGCAATACACCTTATATTTCGGATTTTTTTCTCAAAAATCTATACACCTTATATCAAGGAACAGAGGGACTATATAAAATGGGGCCAAAGCCTGTTTTGAGATATATGTTTTGATAATGTTAGTGTGATGACATACGGCAATTTATATTGCCGCAAGGTTGGCAAACACGGTAAATCCCGACAGAAAATTGAATTGGGACGGAGTTGTCATGCTTGTCAATTGAATTTGTCATCCGCGACCAACACAATCGCCACACGTTCGCATTTTCCATGCTCCCAACAAACGTTCCCTGGTTAATTCGGTCTTTTTTTGCAAGCAAGAACTACACCGTCTCCAAAGAAAAAAAGGACGCGGATTCAAGACGGCACAGTTACGTGGCGACTTCGGCAGCGCTACCTTTTGTGCATAACCAATTACCACTCCCTGAACTCCATGGACACCACTCTAGGTAGTTCGTGGTCTACACGAAATTAACTCACAGCCAGCACACGACGAATCGGTTCGTATCCGGCGGAGCCATAAACATGCAGGGGGACGATCATGGAGGTGGTGGTGGACAGCGAGAATGGCCGAGACGCCCTCTCCACGACGCCTCCCTCGCGGCTTAAAAAGTGCGTGGTGCTCCGCACGTCCAACCCCGCCCTCCTCCTTTCCCGCGCGCCAAACTTAGCCTCCCCCTCTCCCTCTCCTACCCTCTCCTTCCTCCATCTCTCCTCTGTGGGAAGGCTTTGGATCCCTCGATCTCCAGGGCCTTCCTCCTCCGACTGCTGTATCGCTCCACCACCACCACTATCCACATCCTCTCCATCGATCTCGGTCGATCCCCCGCACACCCTTCTCCGATCCGTTCATTCTCCCCGGCGACCTCGCGCCCTCCTCCACCGTCCCGTCTCGTCGATCTGACGGATCGAGGGACACACACGAGCCGGCCGTCCTCCGGTGGGTGCTCTCCTGCCTGCGCACGCGCGCGTACTTACGTGTATTGCACATACATACGGTGCGGCGCGACGGGATTGATGGCGTTCCATGAGGTCGAGGCGCCCCGGCGGTGCTGAGTCGACCCTCGATGATCGCCGGCACGCAGTGACGGCGGCGGCGGCTCCTCGGTCGTCGACCCTGCGTGTACCTTGGCGTTCTTGGCCCCCGCAAGGTCGCAGCAGGGCGTGGACGGATCGGCAAGATGAGCTGCTTGCCGTGTTTCGGGAAGAAGAAGGATGGCAACGCCGAGGGAGGGGGCGACGAGCAGGCGGCGGCGGGGCCGATGACGCCGCCTCCCGCCGTGCACTCGCCCGCGCCCTACCACGCCCCGGCTGCCGCCGCGCCCGTCGCCGTGGCAGCTCCGGCGAGCGTGACGCCGACCAAGCCGGCCGGCGGTGCGTCGGAGCTGGCCTCCTCTGCTTTTGTTTAGATTTCCTCGCGACGTCGCTCCTGCAGATTCAGTGCTTAATGAAACCGATTCATGCAGAGAGCGACGCCAACCCGGAGGACGCGCTGCGGCAGGCCATCGAGGTGAAGGCGTTCGCGTTCAGGGAGCTCGCGGCGGCCACCGACCACTTCACGCCGTACAACCTCGTCGGAGAAGGAGGCTTCTTCAGGGTGTACAAGGGCCAGCTAGAGAAGGAAGGGCAGGTACGTAGGCATGCTTGCCCTAAACAAGAACCGTATGATATGATCGCCATAGATATGTGCTTGCATACTGATTCGCTTGTGCGTTGGATTGATGGATCAGGCCGTGGCCATCAAGCAGATGGACAAGCATGGCTTCCAAGGCAACATCGAGTTTCTGACCGAGGTCTCCAAGCTCAGCAAGCTTCACCACGAGAACCTCATCGACATCATCGGCTACTGCGCCGACGGCGACCAGCGGCTCCTCGTCTACGAGCACATGGACGGCGGCACCTTGGAAGACCACCTCTACGGTACTCTACGCCCGCTCGTGATAAATTGTCCGGCCGGTGAACCGTCAACTCAATCGGTTAAATTGCTGATCAAATTTTCCCACCAATTCGACAGACTTGCCGCCGGAGAAGAAACCGATGGACTGGACGACAAGGATGAAGGTGGCCAACGGCGCCGCGCAGGGGCTGGAGTACCTGCACGAGAAAGCGGACCCGCCGGTGGTGTACGGCGACTTCAAGGCCTCCCAAATCTTGCTCGACGCCAGCTTCACGCCCAAGCTCTCCGACTTCGGCCTCCAGCAGCTCGGCCAGTCCGGCGGTGGCAACATGCCGATGGCGTCGCCGATGATGGGCGCCTTCGGGTGCCTCGCGCCGGAGTACGACCGCGGCGGCCAGGTCAGCATGAAGTCCGACGTGTACAGCTTCGGGGTGGTGCTGCTGCAGCTCATCTCCGGCAGGCGGACCGTCGACACCAGCAAGCCCGTCGAGGAGCAGAACGTCGTCACCTGGGTACGTAACTCACCACCGCATCCATCACCACGGCCATCGATTGGCGTCGACAATTTTTGCTAATTAAGGTTGTGCGATCCGCGGTGCGATCGTTGCAGGCACAACCGAAGTTCAAAGACCAGAAGAGATATCATGAGCTGGTGGACCCGCTTATCAAGAGGGAGTACCCGGCCAAAGCGTTGAACCAAGTGGTGGCCATGGCTTCCATGTGCTTGCAAGAAGAGGACTGCGTCCGGCCAATGATGGGCGATGTCGTCATGACGCTAGGCTTCCTCATGATGCTGCCGCCGGATCCGCCCGCCCCAGAGCCAGAGCCAGCCCCCGAGCCGGCACCCAAAAAGGACGACGAATCGCGTCGCTCTGGAAGCTCGTCGTCTTCTTCGGATGACGAGGACGGCGGCGAGGGCGAGGAGGAAGAAGAAGAGCAGAGTTAAGGATAAATTAATTGTTCCGGGATCGGTTTTGGGGAAATGGTAATAATATGCTTCAGAATTTTAATGTCAAAGAACCATGTAGACCATGTGGTTTGTTTGATGTGTCTGATGTGTAAGTAGTTCTATAGATGAATTGATTTTGGGGGTGGTTCAGGAAATGACCGTGACGATGGAACTTGAACGGCGGAGGGTCAGCAGTCAGGAGTAGACATGTTTAAAATATATTTTTAATTACAGCAGAGTTGCTAATTTGATTCGTAAAGCATGAAAGGACATAATTCGTTAGTTGAGTACAGTATATGTATGAAAAACATGACACAATAAAATGGTATCATTCTGATTTGCACGGATGCTTCACACTAAGAATATGTTTGGTAGCCTACATCGATTTTTGCCCTCTTGTATATGTGACTAAGTTGGGCCTGACTGAGTAAATACTAAAAGCTATGTGTGGACATACAGTAGTGCAGAACCGGGATTTAGCACCGGTTCGTAAGGCCCTTTAGTGCCGGTTCAGCAACCGGCACTAAAGCCCCCCCCCCTCCCCCTGTACCGGACCGCCACTAAAGGGCCACCACGTGGCACGAGCCAGCGCCGAGGGCGGGGAGACCATTAGTACCGGTTGGTAACACCAACTGATACTAAAAGGTTTAGGGGTTTTGGTTTTATTATTTATTTTTTTCTTTAGTGTGTGTTTTTCTTTTAATTTTTTTCATTTGTTGGTATTTTACGATACTCATATTGTACACGTTATGCATATATAAACAGAATTTCTCGTAGAACCGATCTATGTATATATATATATCATCAAATGTCTCGCACCACCATTCACACATACACACATGTACTATATATTATAATGAGTTATTAAATCACTAGGTGAAAGAACCGCGGATTAGTTTCAAGTAGATGGATCCTAAGTGATCAAGTAATGAATTATTGTAATAATCCATGAGTTGATCACTTAGGATCCATCCACTTGAAACTAATCCGCAGTTATTTCACCCAATGATATGATAATCCATTACTTGATCACTTAGGATCCATCCACTTAAAACTAATCCACGGTTCTTTCACCTAGTGATTTAATAACACATCATTATCATCATCATCTCATCAACATCATCACATTAATATATATATAAACTCTTGCATCATATATCATCACCAACAAGCTAATAATTATTATAGTCATTACCACTATTTAATCATCATATAGTCATTACCGCTATCTAATCACTCATATTGCTCTCTCTCTCTCAGGTAAAATAGCGTAGAACATATGTAGCACACCTGATTCATCATATTGGAGCATGTAGATGAACCTGCGTCCTAATTGTGGGCTGCGCTTCTGATTGCGGCTCCTAGTACTTCCCTGCAATCCCTCACAATTTTGCTCCAGTCTTTCACTATTAAGACTTGCCCGCTTTTAAAAATCCTGAATGCACTCATGTGCAATGTAGGATGTCTTGGCCGTAAGCTAACCATGGACATGCGACCTTTAGCCTCAATCCACTGAGGCACAACTATCATGGGGATTCCCTGTTGAAGAACATCGTAGTAACATACTTAGCAATGAAGTTTAGCTTAAAAATAATGTATGCAAAAGATGCACTGAGGACAAATAGTAAAAATCTTACCATCTTTCCTAAGTAGATGTGACCGTAGTTCAGTACGAACACTATTGGTCACATGTTTTGAGTACTAAGATTTTCAAGTTGAGAAAAATAATTTGTCTTGACAGTATGAAGATTCTCAAGCCATGAAACATAATGACTTACTCCTCGCAGTTTAGTTCAGCCCCGAAACAGTAGTAGGTCATGTCTACCAAGCGTCAGACATGTTTGCTTGAATGGAAATAAGCTGTCAACAGAAATTAGTTGTCAACTATTTTTTAATACATAATATTCAAGACATAAATATGATTGAGAAACTCACATAATGGTAGAACTAGAGGCGTGTGCACGTCGACCCGGATGTCGATATTGTCCTCAATATCATCTTCCGGACGAATATCAAAGGTGATAAGCATATCAGGCTCAAATGCATAAGTCTTGCATAGTGCTCTCCATTGTTTTGCATTCAAAATGGGTGTAGATGTCTGAATTATATAATTTTGTGGCTAAACTATAACCATGCTCGGTCCTCAAGTTAACTCTTTTTACCTCCATAGTTTCCATAGTACTGAAACCAACCTTATCCAAGACATACATTCTTGCATGATAGGGGATATGCTAGTAGAATAGTAAAAAATTAAAATTATAAGTTGAAGCAAAATAAGCAGAAGTCATGTTGAATTATGAAAAAAGACGTGTCATTGTGACTTACTGTATCCACTTCGATGGTGTCATCCAGCTTGATGTTGAAGCGCCTACCACCGACTAGGTGAGGCCTGTCGCACAGGCCGCACTCGTCTTCGCAGTATTTGCATATACCAAATTACTTTTCGTTGCCAGACATTTCCTATGTTCATAGTTCAAACATTAATTGAAAATCTTGTAATCCGAACATTTTATTTGGTTAAGAAGCATAACTAAATACCCTAGTTCTACTCTATTCAACACCGAGGAGTGGAGAAGGAGGAGGTGGACTTTTAACTCACCGACTCGGGTGTAGAGAAACTAGAGGTACCTCGGATGACGATCACTCCAAGGAGAACGACTCTACAAAACATGCATATTCCACCGAGTAAAATTTTAATTAGATCATCAAATCTCATATAGCATTTTTGATGACAAAGTGATAATGACATAAATTTAACTAGTTCTATTAATTCAACTAAGCACTTACTAAAAATAAACTAGTTCTATTAATTTTCTTACTAAAAATAAACAAGTTCTGTAGTAAAATTTTAATTTTATCATCAAATCTCATATACCTAAATTTTCTTACTAAAAATAAACTAGTTCTATTAATTCAACTAGTTCAACTAAGCACTTTTTATAAATAAAATTATTAATTTTCTTACTAATTGAACTAAGTACTTACTAATTCAACTAAGTACTTATTAATTTTCTTACTAATTCAACTAAGCACTTACTAATTCAAATCTCATATAGAATTCAACTAGTTCTCTATTAATTTGACAAAAGTATAAAAACTAGTTCTATTAATCTAACATTTCTATCAAATTTATATAACATTTGACATTAATATCTAACATTTCTATCTAATTCATCTATCATTTGACATTAATATCTAACATTTCTCTCTCTGTGTGTCTATTGTGTGTGTGTGCTGTGTGTGTGAGGGTGGCCATGGCCCCCCATTGGGCGGTCTTACAGCAGGGCGACGACCGACGATGTTCGGCGACAGGGTCGGCGACGGGGGGCGGCGACGGGGGGCGGCGACGGGCTGGGGAGGCGACGGGGACATGCCGGGGTGGCGCGCGATGGGGACGGGCCGGGGCGGCACGCAAAAATGGGGACGGGTGCGCGCGCCGACGGGGATGAGCGCGGCAACTGGGATGGCGACGGGGAACGCGCACGACGGGTGCGACGACGGGGGCGGTGATGGGGATGGGCGCGATGACGGCGACGGGGGCGGTGATGGGGATGGGCGCGACGACGACGACGGGGTTGTAGCAGAGGAAGAAGAGAAGAAAACTGCAAATTTCGTAAGTGCTGCTTATATAGGATGGACCTTTAGTACCGGTTGGGTCTACCAACCGGTACCAAAGGTCAAATTTAGCCAGGCAAAGCGGCGGGAAGCGACCACCTTTAGTACTGGGTCAAGGCTGCAACCGGTACTAATGACCCCCCTTTAGTACTGGTTGGAGCCACCAACCGGTACTAAAGAGGGTGCGCTGGCCCAGATGTAGTGCACAAAGTTTAGTCCCACCTCGCCGAGCGAAGAGCAGCCGCACTGGTTTATAAACCCAGCCGCGGCTGCTCCCTCGAGCTCCTCTCTAAAGCAGGCCTTCTAGGGCTACCTGTGTTGCGCTGCCCTGTTGGGCCTACTGGGCTTGCGGGCCTGCATCCTGGCCCCACTACATGTTCAGTTTCTAGTCGATGCAGGTCGATATGGCCTAGTAGGCGGGCTTTTTTATTTAGTTTTTTTCTTTTTTTCTTTTTTGCTTTATTTATTTTCTTTTATTTATTTATGAGTTGTTTTTTTGTTGTATTCAGAATTTCTTTGTGAATATTTTTGCTTTAGGTACAAAAAATTACAAATTTTCTGTTAGTGCCAGTAGTTTTCAAATTTGAATAGTTTAAATTTGAATTATTTGAAATTTGTGTGAATCACTAGTTTGGGAATAACTTTACTTTTAAAAATATATTTTCTAGTGGTTCTTTTTCTCATGTTTAATATTATTGTGTTTTATCATTATATTCAATTTGGTAATACTTAGGTTATTTAAAAAATGAAATGCCTTTATAACAGATGAGTTTTCGTCCAAAACCCTAATACTTCGAAAGAGATTGTCCATTTTGTACATGAAGTGCATTCGGTTCTTGCCGTAACCCTCTTTACTTTTTTGCTCATGCTATGTGGTGAAATGATGATACCATGCCAACTTTTAACCTTTTCAGTGTTCATTTGTAGTGCTTTTCAATTTCAGGGTCATTTGGCTAAAAAAACAGTAGATGAACTGAAAATTAGCAAATGATGGCAAAAGGGTTGAAAGTTGATGACATGGCTTTGAATGGTGCATACTGAACGAACAAAAAGTATGGAGTTGTAATAAATTTAAAAAAATGAAATGTCTTTGTAACAGATGAGTTTTCGTCTGAAACACGGATACTTCGAAATAGATTGTCCATTTTGTACACGAAGTGCATCCAGTTTTGGCCGTAACCCTCTCTACTTTTTCGCACATGCTATGTGGGTGAAATGATGATATCATGCCAACTTTCAACCATTTCGGAGTTCATTTGTAGTGCTTTTCAATTTCAAGGTCATTTACCTAAAAAAATAGTAAAAGCTAAAAATTAGAAAATGATGTCAGAAAGGGTTGAAAGTTGATGACATGGCTTTGAATGGTGCATACTGAACGCACAAAAAGTCTGGAGTTGTAATAAGTTTAAAAAAATGAAATGCCTTTGTAACAGACGAGTTTTCGTCCGAAACCCTAACACTTCAAAAAAGATTGTCCATTTTTTACACGAAGTGCATCCAGTTTTTGCCATAACCCTCTCTACTTTTTTGCACATGCTATGTGAGTGAAATTACGATACCATGCCAACTTTCAACCATTTCAGAGTTCATTTGTAGTGTTTTTCAATTTCAGGGTCATTTAGCTAAATAATTCAGTAAATGGGCTGAAAATTAGCAAATGATATCAAAATGGGTTGAAAGTTGATGACGTGGCTTTGAATGGTGCATACTAAACTCACAAAAAGTCTGGAGTTGTAATAAGTTTAAAAAAATGAAATGCCTTTGTAAGAGATGAGTTTTCATCCAAAACCCTGATACTTCAAAAGAGATCGTCCATTTTGTACACGAAGTGCACCAGTTTTTGCCTTAATCCTCTCTACTTTTTTGCACATGCTATGTGGGTGAAATGATGATGCCATTCCAACTTTCAACCTTTTCAAAGTTCATTTGTAGTGCTTTTCAATTTCAGGGTCATTTAGCTAAAAAAATCAGTAAATGAGCTAAAAATTAGCAAATGATGTCAGAAAGGGTTGAAAGTTGATGACGTTGCTTTGAATGGTGCATACTGAACGCACAAAAAGTCTAGAGTTCTAATAAGTTTAAAAAATGAAATGCCTTTGTAAGAGATGACTTTTCGTCCGAAACCCTGATACTTCGAAAGAGATTGTCCATTTTGTACACGAAGTGCATCCAGTTTTTGTCGTGATCCCCTCTACTTTTTTGCACATGCTATGTGGGTGAAATGATGATACCATGCCAACTTTCAACCTTTTAAGAGTTCATTTGTAGTGCTTTTCAATTTCTGGGTTATTTAGCTAAAAAATCAGTAAATGAGCTGAAAATTAGCAAATGATGTCAGAAAGGGTTGAAAGTTGATGACGTGGATTTGAATGGTGCATACTGAACGCACAAAAAGTCTGGAGTTGTAATAAGTTAAAAAAATGAAATGCCTTTGTAACAGATATTTTCGTCCAAAACTCTTATACTTTGAAAGAGATTGTCCATTTTGTACACGAAGTGCATCCAGTTTTTCCGTAACCCTCTCTAATTTTTTGCACGTGCTATGTGGGTGAAATGATGATAACATGCCAACTTTAAACCTTTTCAAAGTTCATTTTGTAGTTCTTTTCAATTTGAGGGTCATTTAGCTAAAAAAATCAGTAAATGAGCTGAAAATTAGCAAATGATGTCAGAAAGGGTTGAAAGTTGATGACGTGGCTTTGAATGGTGCATAGTGAACGCACAAAAAGTCTAGAGTTAAAATAAGTTATTAAAAATGAAATCCCTTTTATAATAGATGAGTTTCATCCGAAACCTTGATACTTCGAAAGAGATTGTCCAGTTTTTACACAAAGTGAATCCAGTTTTTGCCGTAACCCTCTCAACTTTTTAGCACATGCTATGTGGGTGAAATTATGATACCATGCCAATTTTCAACTTTTTCAGAGTTCATTTGTAGTGTTTTTCAATTTCAGGGTCATTTAGCTCAAAACAAATCATTAAATGCATGAAAAATAGCAAATGAAGGCATAAAAGAGTTGAACATTGATGATATGCCTTTGAATGGTGCATAATGAACACACAAAAAGTCCGGAGTTAAAATGAGTTATGAAAAATGAAGGAGATCAGGCGCAATGCTCACTGACACGTTACTTAGCTTCAGGCCTTGAGAAACTACACATAGCTCCATGCAGTCTACACCATTTCCTCAAGTCCTGAAGCTAAGCAACGTGCAGGTGAGCATTGCACCTCTCCTTCATCGTTCCTCGTCTCTGCACTCAGGGCTTCTAAACCACTGCGAGTCCCTCTCACTTGGCGAGGTGGGAGTACTTTTGTTATGATCCACTTAAACAAAGTTATAATATTCTTCATAGCAAAAAGAATCAACTAAAGGTTCATCTCTAGTACCGGTTCGTGGCATGAACCGGTACTAAAGGTTCTGGTGGGGCCCCAGCCTGACAAGAGCCTGCCACCACCTCTTTAGTACCGGTTTGTGGCACGAACCGGTACTAAAGGTTAGCCATGAACCGGTACTAATGAGCGCCTAATACATCTCCAATGTATCTATATTTATGAAGTATTCATGCCATGTTTACAATAGTTTTACATGATTTTAGTATGATTTGATTAGAACTAACCCGGACTGACGCTGTTTTCAACAGAACTACTGTGGTGGTATTTTTGTGCAGAAATAAAAGTTCTTGGAATGCGCTGAAAATCAATGGAGATTTTTTTGGGAAAATATAATAAATACTGGAACAAAAATCTACTGGAGGGGAGTCCCGTGGGCTCCACGAGGGCGGGGGCGCGTCCATGTGCCTCATGGACTCCCTGTGGGGCCCTCTGACTTGTCCTCGATGCGAACCTCCTCTATAAATACCCAAACCTCCAGAAAATAACCTAGATCGGGAGTTCCACCGCCGTAAGCCTCTATAGCCCCGAGAAATCAATCTAGGCCCTCTCTAGCACCCTGCCGGAGGGGGCCATCATCACCGGAGGCCATGGGGAAGGATCTTGGAGGGGCCATCATCGCCATGAATGCCAAGGACCAGAGGGGGAACCTCTCCCCATCCAGGGGGAGGCCATGGAGGAGGAAGCACAAGGGGGAGAACCACTCATCCTCTCTCTCGATGGCGCCGGAGTGCCATCAGGAGGGGAATCATCACCGCGGTGATCGTCTTCATCAACATCACCATCATCATCACCATCCTCATCTCTTTTACGTGGTCCACTCTCCCGCACCCTGATGTAATCCCTACTTGAACATAGTGCTTTATGCCACTGATACGTATCCAACGTATCTATAATTTTTGATTGTTCCATGCTATTATATTACCTATTTTGGATGTTTATGGGCTTTACTTTACACTTTTATATCATTTTTGGGACTAACCTACTAACCGGAGGCCCAGCCCGAATTGCTGTTTTTTTGCCTATTTCGGTATATCAAAGAAAAGGAATATCAAACGATGTCCAAACGGAATGAAACCTTTGGGAGCGATCTTTTTAGAACAAACATGATCCAGAGGACTTGGAGTGCAAGTCAAGAAGCTCCCGAGGCGGCCACGAGGGTGGAGGGCGCCCCCCTACTAGGCGCGCCCCCTATCTCGTGGGCCCCTCGGGCGTCCACCGATGTACTTCTTCCTCCTATATATACCTACATACCCTGAAAACATCAGGGGCGACCACTAAAAGCTATTTCCACCATCGTAACCTTCTGTATCCGTGAGATCCCATCTTGGATCCTTCGCCGACACTCCGCCAGAGGGGGAATCGACCACGGAGGGCTTCTACATCAACACCATAGCCTCTCTGATGAGTTGTGAGTAGTTTACCACAGACCTTCGGGTCCATAGTTATTAGCTAGATGGCTTCTTCTCTCTCTTCGATTCTCAATACAAAGTTCTCCTTCCTCTTCTTGGAGATCTAATTGATGTAACTCTTTTTGTGGTGTGTTTGTCGAGATTTGATGAATTGTGGGTTTATGATCAAGTTTATCTATGAGAAATATTTGAATCTCCTCTGAATTCTTTTATGTGTGATTAAGTTATCTTTGCAAGTCTCTTCGAATTATCGGGTTGGTTTGGCCTACTAGATTGATCTTTCTTGCCATGGGAGAAGTGCTTAGCTTTGGATTCAATCTTGCAGTGTCCTTTCCCAGTGACAGCAGGGGCAGCAAGGCACGTATTGTATTGTTGCCATCGAGGATAAAAATATGGGGTTTATATCATATTGCATGAGTTTATCCCTCTACATCATGTGATCTTTCTTAATGCGTTACTCTGTTCTTATGAACTTAATACTCTAGATGCATGCTGGATAGCGGTCGATGTGTGGAGTAATAGTAGTAGATGCAGGCAGGAGTCGGTCTACTTGTCACGGACGTGATGCCTATATACATGATCATGCCTAGATAATCTCATAATTATTCGCTTTTCTATCAATTGCTCGACAGTAATTTGTTCACCCACCGTAATACTTATGTTATCTTGAGATAAGCCACTAGTGAAACCTATGGCCCCTGGGTCTATCTCTTATCATATAAGCTTTCAATCTACTTTTATTTGCACCTTTACTTTTCCAATCTATATCATAAAATACCAAAAATATATTTATCTTATCATATTATCTCTATCAGATCTCACTTTTGTTGGAAATATGCCCTAGAGGCAATAATAAAAGGATTATTATTATATTTCCTTGTTCATGATAATTGTATTTTATTCATGCTATAATTGTGTTATTCGGAAATCGTAATACATGTGTGAATACATAGACCACAACATGTCCCTAGTGAGCCTCTAGTTGACTAGCCCATTGATCAACAGATAGTCATGGTTTCCTGACTATGGACATTGGATGTCATTGATAACGAGATCACATCATTAGGAGAATGATGTGATGGACAAGACCCAATCCTAAGCATAGCACAAGATCGTGTAGTTCGTTTGCTAGAGCTTTTCCAATGTCAAGTATCTTTTCCTTAGACCATGAGATCATGTAACTCCCAGATACCGTAGGAGTGCTTTGGGTGTACCAAACGTCACAACGTAACTAGGTGACTATAAAGGTATACTACGGGTATCTCCAAAAGTGTCTGTTGGGTTGACACGGATCGAGACTGGGATTTGTCACTCCATATGACGGAGAGGTCTCTCTGGGCCCACTCGGTAATGCATCATCATAATGAGCTCAAAGTGACCAAGTGTCTGGTCATGGGATCATGCATTACGGTACGAGTAAAGTGACTTGCCGGTAACGAGATTGAACGAGGTATAGGGATACCGACGATCGAATCTCGGGCAAGTAACATACCAATTGACAAAGGGAATTGTATACGGGGTTGCTTGAATCCTCGACATCATGGTTCATCCGATGAGATCATAAAGGAGCATGTAGGAGCCAACATGGGTATCCAGATCCCGCTATTGGTTATTGACCAAAGAGCCGTCTCAGTCATGTCTACGTGTCTCCCGAACCCGTAGGGTCTACACACTTCAGATTCAGTGACGCTAGGGTTGTAGAGATATTTGTATGCAGCAAACCGAAAGTTGTTCGGATTCCCGGATGAGATCCCGGACATCAGAGGAGTTCTGGAATGGTCCGGAGGTAAAGAATTATATATGGGAAGTCGAGTTTCGGCCATCGGGAAAGTTTCGGGGGTCACCGATATTGTACCGGGACCACCGGAAGGGTCCCGGGGGTCCATCGGGTGGGGCCACACATCCCGGAGGGCCCCATGGGCTGAAGTGGGAGGGGAACCAGCCCCTGGTGGTCTGGTGCGCCCTCCTTTGCCCCCCCTGCGCCTAGGGTTAGGAACCCTAGGGGAGGGGGCGCCTCCACTTGCCTTGGGGGGCAAGGCACCCCCCTTGGCCGCCGCCCCCCTAGGAGATCCCATCTCCTAGGGCCGGTGCCCCCCGTGGGGTCCCTATATAAAGAGGGGGGAGGGAGGGCAACCGCACCCTTGCACTTGGCACCTCCCTTCCCCCTTGCTACACCTCTCCCTCCCGCAGACGCTTGGCGAAGCCCTGCCGGGATCCCTGCTGCATCCACCACCACGCTGTCGTGCTGCTGGATCTTCATCAACCTCTCCTTCCCCCTTGATGGATCAAGAAGGAGGAGACGTCAGGCTGACCGTACGTGTGTTGAACGCGGAGGTGTCGTATGTTCGACGCTAGGATCTCTGGTGATTTGGATCACGAGGAGTACGACTCCCTCAACCCCATTCTCTTGAACGCTTCCGCTCGATCTACAAGGGTATGTAGATGCACTCCTCTCTCTCGTTGCTAGATGAACTCATAGATTGATCTTGGTGAAACCGTAGTAAAAATTTTATTTTCTGCAACGTTCCCCAACAGTGGCATCATGAGCTAGGTATATGTGTAGTTCTCTTTGCACGAGTAGAACACTAATCTGTTGTGGGCGTAGAGGTTGTCAACTTTCTTGCCACTACTAGTCTTATTTTGCTTCAGCGGTATTGTGGGATGAAGCGGCCCGGACCGACCTTACACGTACGTTTATGTGAGACAGGTTCCACCGACTGACATGCACTAGTTGCATAAGGTGGCTAGCGGGTGTCTGTCTCTCCCACTTTAGTTGGAGCGGATTCGATGAAAAGGGTCCTTATGAAGGGTAAATAGAAGTTGACAAATCATGTTGTGGCTTTTCGTAGGTAAGAAAACGTTCTTGCTAGAACCCTATTGCAGCCACGTAAAAGATGCAACAACAATTAGAGGACGTCTAACTTGTTTTTCCAGCAATTGCTTTGTGATATGATATGGCCAAAAGTTGTGATGAATGATGAATGATATATTGTGATGTATGAGATCATGTTCTTGTAATAGGAATCACGACTTGCATGTCGATGAGTATGACAACCGGCAGGAGCCATAGGAGTTGTCTTAATTATTGTATGACCTGCGTGTCAATGATTTAACGCCATGTAATTACTTTACTTTATTGCTAAACTGTTAACCATAGTAGTAGAAGTAATAGTTGGCGAGCAACTTCATGGAGACACGATGATGGAGATCTTGATGATGGAGATCATGGTGTCATGCCGGTGACGAAGATGATCATGGAGCCCCGAAGATGAAGATCAAAGGAGCTATATGATATTGGCCATATTATGTCACTACTATTTGATTGCATGTGATGTTTATCATGTTTTTGCATCTTGTTTACTTAGAACGACGGTAGTAAATAAGATGATCCCTCATAATAATTTCAAGAAAGTGTTCCCCCTAACTGTGCGCCGTTGCGACAGTTTGTTGTTTCGAAGCACCACGTGATGATCGGGTGTGATAGATTCTAACGTTCTCATACAACGGGTGTAAGACAGATTTACACATGCAAAACACTTAGGTTAACTTGACGAGCCTAGCATGTACAGACATGGCCTCGGAACGCAGAGACCGAAAGGTCGAACATGAGTCGTATGGAAGATACGATCAACATGGAGATGTTCACCGATGATGACTAGTCCGTCTCACATGATGATCGGACACGGCCTAGTCGACTCGGATCATGTAACACTTAGATGACTAGAGGGATGTCTAATCTGAGTGGGAGTTCATTAAATAATTTGATTAGATGAACTTAATTATCATGAACTTAGTCTAAAATCTTTGCAAAAATGTCTTGTAGATCAAATGGCCAACGCTCATGTCAACATGAACTTCAACGTGTTCCTAGAGAAAACCAAGCTGAAAGATGATGGCAACAACTATACGAACTGGGTCCGGAACCTGAGGATCATCCTCATAGCTGCCAAGAAAGCATATGTCCTAGAAGGACCGCTAGGTGAAGCACCCATCCCAGAGAACCAAGACATTATGAACGCTTGGCAGTCACGTGTTGATGATTACTCCCTCGTTCAGTGCGGCATGCTTTACAGCTTAGAATCGGGGCTCCAAAAGCGTTTTGAGCAACACAGAGCATATGAGATGTTCGAGGAGCTGAAAATGGTTTTCCAAGCTCATGCCCGGGTCGAGAGATATGAAGTCTCCGACAAGTTCTATAGTTGTAAGATGGAGGAAAATAGTTCTGTCAGTGAGCACATACTCAAAATGTCTGGGTTGCACAACCGCCTGTCCCAGCTGGACATTAACCTCTTGGACGAGGCGGTCATTGACAAAATCCTTCAGTCGCTCCCACCAAGCTACAAGAGCTTTGTGATGAACTACAATATGCAGGGGATGGTGAAAACTATTCCGAAGTATTTTCAATGCTGAAGTCAGCAGAGGTAGAAATCAAAAAGGAACATCAAGTGTTGATGGTCAATAAAACCACTAAGTTCAAGAAAGGCAAGGGTAAGAAGAACTTCAAGAAGGACGGCAAGGATGTTGCCGCGCCCGGTAAGCCTGTTGCCGGGAAGAAGTCAAAGAATGGACCCAAGCCTGAGACTAAGTGCTTTTATTGCAAAGGGAAGGGTCACTGGAAGCGGAACTGCCCCAAATACTTAGCGGACAAGAAGGCCGGCAACACTAAAGGTATATGTGATATACATGTAATTGATGTGTACCTTACCAGTGCTCATAGTATCTCCTAGGTATTTGATACCGGTGTCGTTGCTCATATTTGTAACTCAAAGCAGGAGCTGTGGAATAAGCGGAGACTGGCGAAGGACGAGGTGACGATGTGCGTCGGGAATGGTTCCAAGGTCGATGTGATCGCCGTCGGCACGCTACCTCTACATTTACCTACGGGATTAGTTTTAAACCTTAATAATTGTTATTTAGTGCTAAGTTTGAGCATGAACATTGTATCTGGATCTCGTTTAATACGAGATGGCTACTCATTTAAATCCGAGAATAATGGTTGTTCTATTTATATGAGAGATATGTTTTATGGTCATGCCACGATGGTCAATGGTTTATTCTTAATGAATCTCGAACGTAATGTTACACATATTCATAGTGTGAATACCACAAGATATAAAGTTGATAACGATAGTCCCTCATACTTGTGGCACTGCCGCCCTGGTCACATTGGTGTCAAGCGCATGAAGAAGCTCCATGCTGATGGACTTTTAGAGTCTCTCGATTATGAATCATTTGACACATGCGAACCATGCCTCATGGGCAAAATGACCAAGACTCCGTTCTCCGGAACAATGGAGCGAGCAACCAACTTATTGGAAATCATACATACCAATGTGTGCGGTCCAATGAGTGTTGAGGCTCGTGGAGGATATCGTTATGTTCTCACTCTCACTGATGACTTGAGTAGATATGGGTATGTCTACTTGATGAAACACAAGTCTGAGACCTTTGAAAAGTTCAAGGAATTTCAGAATGAGGTAGAGAATCAACATGACCGAAAGATAAAGTTCTTACGATCAGATCGTGGAGGAGAATATTTAAGTTACGAATTTGGTACGCACTTAAGGAAATGTGGAATCGTTTCACAACTCACGCCGCCTGGAACACCTCAGCGTAACGGTGTGTCTGAACATCGTAATCGCACTCTATTGGATATGGTACGATCTATGATGTCTCTTACCGATTTACCGCTATCATTTTGGGGATACGCTCTAGAGACAGCTACATTCACTTTAAATAGGGCTCCGTCTAAATCCGTTGAGACGACACCGTATGAATTATGGTTTGGGAAGAAACCTAAGCTGTCGTTTCTAAAAGTTTGGGGATGCGATGCTTATGTCAAGAAACTTCAACCTAAAAAGCTCGAACCCAAGTCGGAAAAATGCGTCTTCATAGGATACCCTAAGGAAACCATTGGGTATACCTTCTACTTAAGATCTGAGGGCAAGATCTTTGTTGCCAAGAATGGATCCTTTCTGGAAAAAGAGTTTCTCTCGAAAGGAGTAAGTAGGAGGAAAGTAGAACTCGATGAAGTACTACCTCTTGAACCGGAAAGTGGTGCAGCTCAGGAAAATGTTCCTGTGGTGCCTACACCGACTGGAGAGGAAATTAATGATGATGATCAAGGTACTTCGGATCAAGTTGCTACTGAACTTCGTAGGTCCACAAGGACACGTTCCACGCCAGAGTGGTATGGCAACCCTGTCCTGAAATCATGTTGTTAGACAACGGAGAACCTTCGAACTATGAAGAAGAGATGATGGGCCAAGATTCCAACAAATGGCTTGAAGCCATGCAATCCGAGATAGAATCCATGTATGAAAACAAAGTATGGACTTTGACAGACTTGCCCGATGATCGGCGAGCGATAGAAAACAAATGGATCTTTAAGAAGAAGACGGACACAGATGGTAATGTTACCATCTATAAAGCTCGACTTGTCGCTAAGGGTTATCGGCAAGTTCAAGGGGTTGACTACGATGAGACTTTCTCTCCCGTGGCGAAGCTGAAGTCCGTCCAAATCATGTTAGCAATTGCCGCATACTATGATTATGAGATATGGCAGATGGACGTCAAAACGGCATTCCTTAACGGCTATCATAAGGAAGAACTGTATATGATGCAGCCGAAAGGTTTTGTCGATCCTAAGAATGCTAACAAGGTATGCAAGCTCCAGCGATCCATTTATGGGCTGGTGCAAGCATCTCGGAGTTGGAACATTCGCTTTGATGAGATGATCAAAGTGTTTGGGTTTATGCAGACTTATGGAGAAGCCTGCGTTTACAAGAAAGTGAGTGGGAGCTCTATAGCATTTCTCATATTATATGTAGATGACATACTTCTAATGGGAAATGATATAGAACTTTTGGACAGCATAAAGGCCTACTTGAATAAGTGTTTTTTAATGAAGGACCTTGGAGAAGCTGCTTACATATTAGGCATCAAGATCTATAGGGATAGATCGAGACACCTCATAGTTCTTTCACAAAGCACATACCTTGATAAGATATTGAAGAAGTTCAATATGGATCAGTCCAAGAAAGGGTTCTTGCCTGTATTACAAGGTGTGAGATTGAGCTCGGCTCAATGCCCGACCACGGCAGAAGATAAAGAAGAGATGAGTGTCATCCCCTATGCCTCAGCCATAGGATCTATTATGTATGCCATGCTGTGTACCAGACCTGATGTAAACCTTGCCGTAAGTTTGGTAGGGAGGTATCAAAGTAATCCCGGCAAGGAACACTGGACAGCGGTCAAGAATATCCTGAAGTACTTGAAAAGTACAAAGGATATATTTCTCATTTATGGAGGTGACGATGAGCTCGTCGTAAAGGGTTACATCGATGCTAGCTTCGACACGGATCTGGATGACTCTAAGTCACAAACCGGATACATGTATATGTTGAATCGTGGAGCAGTAAGCTGGTGCAGTTGCAAGCAGAGCATCGTGGCGGGATCTACATGTGAAGCAGAGTACATGGCAGCCTCGGAGGCAGCACATGAAGCAATATGGATGAAGGAGTTCATCACCGACCTAGGAGTCATACACAATGCGTCGGGGCCGATCACTCTCTTCTGTGACAACATTGGAGCTATTGCCCTTGCCAAGGAGCCTAGGTTTCACAAGAAGACTAGGCACATCAAGCGTCGTTTCAACTCCATCCGTGAAAATGTTCAAGATGGAGACATAGATATTTGCAAAGTACATACGGATCTGAATGTCGCAGATCCGTTGACTAAACCTCTTCCGCGAGCAAAACATGATCAACACCAGAACTCTATGGGTGTTTGATTCATCACAATGTAACTAGATTATTAACTCTAGTGCAAGTGGGAGACTGTTGGAAATATGCCCTAGAGGCAATAATAAAAGGATTATTATTATATTTCCTTGTTCATGATAATTGTCTTTTATTCATGCTATAATTGTGTTATCTGGAAATCATAATACATGTGTGAATACATGGACCACAAAATGTCCCTAGTGAGCCTCTAGTTGACTAGCCCGTTGATCAACACATAGTCATGGTTTCCTGACTATGGACATTGGATGTCATTGATAACAAGATCAAATCATTAGGAGAATGATGTGATGGACAAGACCCAATCCTAAGCATAGCACAAGATCGTGTAGTTCATTTGCTAGAACTTTTCCAATGTCAAGTATCTTTTCCTTAGACCATGAGATCGTGTAACTCCCGGATACCGTAGAAGTGCTTTGGGTGTACCAAACGTCACAACGTAACTGGGTAACTATAAAGGTATACTACGGGTATCTCCGAAAGTGTCTGTTGGGTTGACACAGATCGAGACTGGGATTTGTCACTCCGTACGACGGAGAGGTATCTCTGGGCCCACTCGATAATGCATCATCATAATGAGCTCAAAGTGACCAAGTGTCTGGTCACGGGATCATGCATTACGGTACGAGTAAATTGACTTGCCGGTAACGAGATTTAACGAGGTATAGGGATGCCGACGATCGAATCTCGGGCAAGTAACATACCGATTGACAAAGGGAATTGTATACGGGGTTGCTTGAATCCTCGACATCGTGGTTCATCCGATGAGATCATCGAGGATCATGTGGGAGCCAACATGGGTATCCAGATCCCGCTGTTGGTTATTGACCAGAGAGCCGTCTCGGTCATGTCTACGTGTCTCCCGAACCCGTAGGGTCTACACACTTAAGGTTCGGTGATGCTAGGGTTGTAGAGATATTTGTATGCAGCAAACCGAAAGTTGTTCGGAGTCCCGGATGAGATCTCGAACATCACGAGGAGTTCCAGAATGGTCCGGAGGTAAAGAATTATATATGGGAAGTCGAGTTTCGGCCATCGGGAAAGTTTCGGAGGTCACCGGTATTGTACCGGGACCACCAGAAGGGTCCCGGGGGTCCACCGGGTGGGGCCACCCATCCCGGAGGGCCCCATGGAATGAAGTGGGAGGGGAACCAGCCCCTGGTGGGCTGGTGCCCCCCCTTGGTTCCCCCTACGCCTAGGGTTGGGAACCCTAGGGGAGGGGGCGCCTCCACTTGCCTTGGGGGGCAAGGCACCCCCCTTGGCCGCTGCCCCCCTAGGAGATCCCATCTCCTAGGGCCGGCGCCCCCCTGGGGTCCCTATATAAAGAGGGGGAGGGAGGGCAGCCACAGCCTTGCACTTGCGCCTCCCTTCCCCCTTGCTACACCTCTCCCTCCCGCAGACGCTTGGCGAAGCCCTGTTGGGATCCCTGCTGCATCCACCACCACGCCGTCGTGCTGCTGGATCTTCATCAACCTCTCCTTCCCCCTTGCTGGATCAAGAAGGAGGAGACGTCACACTAACCGTACGTGTGTTGAACGCGGAGGTGCCGTCCGTTCGGCGCTAGGATCTCCGGTGATTTGGATCACGAAGAGTACGACTCCCTCAACCCCGTTCTCTTGAACGCTTCCGCTCGATCTACAAGGCTATGTAGATGCACTCCTCTCTCTCGTTGCTAGATGAACTCATAGATTGATCTTGGTGAAACCATAGCAAAAAATTTATTTTCTGCAACGTTCCCCAACAACTTTCGCAAGTGGCCGTGTAGGGATTGACAACCCCTTTATTGCGTTGGTTGCGAGTTCTTTGTTTGTTTGTGTAGGTGCGTGGGACTTGTGAGGAGCCTCCTACTAGATTGATACCTTGGTTCTCAAAAACTGAGGGAAATAATTACGCTACTGTGCTGCATCACCCTTTCCTCTTCAAGGAAAACCAACGCAAGCTCAAGACGTAGCAAGAAGGATTTCTGGCGCCGTTGCCGGGGAGGTCTTAGCTCAAGTCAAGACATACCAAGTACCCATCACAAACTCATCTCCCTCGCATTTACATTATTTGCCATTTGCATCTCGTTTTCCTTTCCCCCACTTCACCCTTGCTGTTTTATTCGCCCTCTCTTTCCCCCAACCTCTATCTTCTTTTCTCGCTCTCTTTCGCTTGCCCTCTTCTTCCTCCTCTCTTTTGTTTGCCGTTATGTCTGAAATTGGGGAGATTATCGTCAATATGGACGATAATGATAACATGGAGAATTCTGATGCTCCTTCTGAAGAACCCCCTATCTTGCATATTAAAAGGTTTTTAATCGCTAGTGGTAATATTATTGGAAAAGGGGTTATTCAAGACTTGTTTACTTGTGCTGGTGCTTTACCTTCTATGGGTGGTTCTATTCTTCATAGAACTAGTAGTCTTGCGGATGCTATTGCCATGCTTGTAGTTGAGCTTGAAAGACAATTTATGCATATGCATCCTTGCATACAAAGAATTTTTCTTGAATTTTCTAATATTGAGCATTCTTCTATTAAGCGCGCCGCTATTATCTTTTTGGCACATGAGTTTAGATTTATAAAGAAAGAGGCCAAAGAAATCTTTGCGCACTATAGAGTGGACGCCGGTCGTCCTCCCATAGAAGCGATCCTCTTTGATCAAGAGGAAATTAGGCGTTTTCAATCTTTGAACCATGTTGCTTTTAACGAAAACCTTAGAAAAAAGGTTCCTACCAATGTCCTAGTTAAAAGAATTTCTGAACTTAATAATGATTTTGACCTTCGTGCCAATGAGCTAGGATACTCTCTTGAGTATAGGCTCACAAAGTTTGGTCAAAAGAATGCTTATAATGATGAATTAGTTGTGCAATACGAAGGGCCAAAGGAGGAACCCATACCTCCTGAGATCAATCTTGGGGACTCTTGTCCCATTAAATTCTGCCCTTTTGATTATTTTTGCTTGCCTCAAAGAAAACTTACTGCTGAACGTAGAGAATATGAGATGAGTTTTCGTGATCTATCTTATTATTATGGCACTACTTAGATCTATCCTCGCTTTGATGCCTAGCCGGGGCGTTAAACAATAGCGCTTGTTGGGAGGCAACCCAATTTTATTTGTGTTTTTTTGGTTTCGTTGCTGTTTAGTAATTAATTTTTCATCTACCTTCTGTTTAGATGTGTTTTCATGTTTTATTTAGTGTTTGTGCCAAGTAGAACCTATAGGATAACCTATGGTATGAGTTAATTTGATTCTGCTGAAAAATAGAAACTTTGCACTCACGAGAAAAAAAATCAATAAATCACATAAACGTTTTTTTGCGTTGATTCTTTTTTCTGTAGATCAACAGACAAATTGCCTAAGACGTACTATTTTGGTAGGAGTTTTGGAGTTCCAGAAGTAACCGAAAGTTACATATTGCTACAGAATGTTCTGTTTTTTACAGATTCTGTCTTTCTTGTGTTATTTGCTTATTTTGATGCATCTATGGCTAGTATGTAAGGGTATGAACCATAGAGAACTTGGAATACAATAGTTTTGACACCAATATAAATAAAGAATGAGTTCATTACAGTACCTTATGTGGTGGTTTTTCTTTCTTTCACTAACGGAGCTTATGAGATTTCCTGTTGAGTTTTGTGTTGTGAAGTTTTCAAGTTTTGGGTAAAGATTTGATGGACTATGGAATAAGGAGTGGCAAAAGCCTAATCTTGGGGATGCCCATGGCACCCCAAGATATTCAAGAATAGCCAAAAGCCTAAGCTTGGGGATGCCCCGGGAAGGCATGCCCTCTTTCGTCTTTGTTCATTGGTAACTTTACTTGGAGCTATATTTTTATTCGCCACATGATATGTGTTTTGCTTGGAGCGTCTTGTATGATATTAGTTTTTGCTTTTTAGTTTACCACAATAATCCTTGCTATACACACCTTTTGGGAGAAGCCCACTTGATTGGAATTTATTAGAATACTCTATGTGCTTCACTTATATCTTTTGAGCTAGATAATTTTGCTCTATGTGCTTCACTTATATTTTCTAGAGCACAGTGGTGGCTTTATTTTGAAGAAATTATTGATTTATCATGCTTCACTTATATTATTTTGAGAGTTTCTTAGAACAGCATGGTATTTGCTATGGTTATAAATTTGGTCCTAGAATGATGAGCATCCAAGTTAGGTATAATAAAAACTATCATAGAAAGTGCATTAAAAGCTATGATCAATTTGATGCTTGATAATTGTTTTGAGATATGAAGGTAGTAATATTAGAGTCATGCTAATTGGGTAATTATGAAATTGAGAAATGCTTGTGTTGAAGTTGGCAAGTCCCGTAGCATGCACGTATGGTAAAAGTTATGTGACAAATTTGTTGCATGAGATGCTATTTTAATTGTTTTCCTTATGAGTGGAGGTCGGGATCGCGCGATGGTTAACTCCTACCAACCCTTCCCCTAGGAGCATGCATAGTAGCACTTTGCTTCGAGCGCAAGTAGACTTTTGCAGTAAGTAGATGAGTTCTTTATGACTAATGTGAGTCCATGGACATACACGCGCTTACCCTTCCACTTTGCTAGCCTCTATTATGCCGCGCAACTTTCACCGGTATTGTCAGGACCCCGATTCTATGCCACACCGATCTAGCATGTAACACCTCATATCACTTTGCGGCCTCACGCACGGTATTCCCACGGGTGTCGCCTTACCATGCCCGGGACCGTTTGCGCCTTTTGGCACACGTATATGATAGTGTCGCTAGCATCCATATGACAAAGAACCCGGGCTGACATGGCTAGTCGTGAACCCAAAGAGGCACTAACTTATAGGGACAGGCATACATGACCCAGCAACGAACGTGTCGGTCATCAGCAAGTGAATCCGGGCTGTAGCAACTGGGCTAGCAGGACTCCGGTAAACTGGGCTGTAGCAGGCTAACAGGACTCCGGTAGACACCGCATGACATTTCCTCGAAGGGACAGACACAGGAACGAAGAAGCACACATGTCGGCCAGCCTAAGTGTTCCGGAGCAGTAGCAAGCTATCAGGGCTCAGTGGAAGCACTAGGAGACATTTCCCGGTAAGAGAGGCTACTGAGGATAAACAACTAGATAGTCAGATCCCACACATAGCAATACACATTACACGTACGCATAACATGCAAGTATGTGTTGTACAACATGGCATCACATCATAACTCAACAACTCATATAGATAAGGCTCAAAGAGCCAACATAGCATTTATTACAAGTAGGGGTCACATGACCCAACATTCAGAGCACACAAGCAACAAGTGGAAGCATTACATGTCTGAGTACAGACATGTACAAATGAAAAAGGCTGAAGAGCCTGAGTATCTACAACATCCGATCAAGATCGTAGCTGAGGTACAAGCTACTTGTCGAAGTCCACGTAACTAGTAAGACCGAAGTCTCTGCTGTAAAAACATAAATAAAGCAACATGAGTACAAAGGTACTCAGCAAGACTTACATCAAATCCTATCATACATGCATTTGTATCAAGAAGGTAATGTGGGGTTTAGTTGCAGCAAGCTAGCTTGGACTCAGTGGCTATCCTGTTCTATGACTACGAGAAACTTCTTGAGGTGAGATGGCGCACACGAGTCCACTAATCACCACACAATACACTACTATGGATTCATCTCCGTCTCCCGATGAGAAGGCCATCCATAGCACTCACACTTGTCTTGAGCATTTTAGAGTATCCACTTCAAGTTGTCTATGTACCATGTAAGCATCCAAGAAGTCCATAACCGCGGACCCGGCTATTCAAATAGATCATGTTAACCCTGCAGGGGTGTACTTCTTCACACACGCTCTCGCCACTTACCGCCATGTACATGTCATGTATCTCGGCAACCTTCAAGCGGAAGCCTGGCGAGGGTGTCGGCCACGACCTGACTAACCACACAAGACTCTAGTCCAGGTTTATCGCCTATTCGGGTTCCATCCGCAAGGAGATCCGGCCAAGGTTTCGCTCACGACCCCAAACGATGTGTGCAGGGTTCCCGAGCCCACCATCCGGGTGCCACTCGGTACACCAGGCCACGTGTGCCTAGTCTGTCCCAAGCCCACCCTGTCGGGTGCCACTTGGTAGAAAAATAACACTACCTACAAACACCAGAAACTAGTTGTGACTCCTGGACAGAGATCAAGTCGGTTAATAAGTTGAGAGGGGCACTTAAGCATTCCAATGCATGGTGGTAACTAGTCATTGGACGACATACTCAGAACTCAGTGCTTAAGGACGGTTCCAGTGAGACAACCCACCATGTACTCCTACATGGCCTCTCACCGCTACCTTTTACCAAATTGTGTTCACACACTTAACTCTCATCATCAGAACATAGCACTGCACTCCAATTCATTCCCAATGAATCAGACCTGACACACTCTAAGCAATAGTAGGCATGGCATGGTAGGAACACAACAATGGCTTCAATCAACTCCTACACATGCTAGTGGGTTTCAACTATTTACTATGGCAATGACAGGTCATGCAGAGGAATGGGTTCAACTACCACAGCACAAAGTAGCAATTGAATCGTTGTTGTCCTAATGCAATAACTGAGAGTAGGAGCGAGAGAGTAGGATTGTATCGGAATGAACAAGGGGGTTTGCTTGCCTGGTAGATCAACAAGGGTGGCACTGCTCCTCAGACAGGTACTCTGGAACGGTCTCCGGAGCAGGACCTATTGAGAAGGAACGGTGTTGACAATCAATACACAAGCATATGCAACAATACGATGCACGAACATGGCATGAATATGTGATGTTGATTGAGCTAAAGCAACTAGCATTCATTTGGTTGAAGTCCATTTGAATCAAGAATTCAAATGCAACTCCAAGTTAAGTCTTTATAAATGTCATTCATATGTTTTCACCTATACAGAAGGTTTAGGTTGGTTTGTCATGCATGAAACTGGTACAGATGGACAGATTGAATTTTTCTGATAATTTTTCATATATAAATTATTTCAATCTGAGCTACGGTTGAATTACTATGAATTTTTGAAGTTTATAACATTTTCTGGAATTTCCTGATTTAAATTAAACCAGAAAATAAATAACTGCATCAGCATGACAACAGCACGACTTCTGCAGGTAAACCGGGGCTGACCAGGGTCAAACCTGACGTGTGGGGTCCACACGTCAGTGACGCGGGGTTAAGCAGGGGTTAGTTTAAACCTAATTAAAAGATTAGGGGCGTCGGGGCCCATTGTCAGTGTCAGGGTTAATTAAATGGTGGTTAGCCTTAAGCTAATCACCTGATCCACGGGGCCCACCTGACGGCCGGCGAGGTCAAAAGGGGTCAAACCCCACCGGCGTTTTAGTCGGGTCCACGGTTATGGACTTCTTGGATGCTTACATGGTACATAGACAACTTGAAGTGGATACTCTAAAATGCTCAAGACAAGTGTGAGTGCTATGGATGGCCTTCTCGTAGGGAGACGGGGATGAATCCATAATAGTGTATTGTGTGGTGATTAGTGGACTCGTGTGCGCCATCTCACCTCAAAGAAGTTTCTCATAGTCGTAGAACAGGATAGCCACTGAGTCAAAGCTGGCTTGCTGCAACTAAACCCCACATTACCATCTTGATACAAATGCATGTATGATAGGATTTGATGTAAGTCTTGCTGAGTACCTTTGTACTCATGTTGCTTTATTTATGTTTTTACAGCGGAGACTTCGGTCTTACTAGTTACGTGGACTTCGACAAGTAGCTTGTACCTCAGCTACGATCTTGATCGGATGTTGTAGATAGTCAGGCTCTTCAGCCTTTTTCATTTGTAGATGTCTGTACTCAGACATGTAATGCTTCCGCTTGTTGCTTGTGTGCTCTGAATGTTGGGTCATGTGACCCCTGCTTGTAATAAATGATATGTTGGCTCTTTGAGCCTTATCTATATGAGTTGTTGAGTTATGTTGTGATGCCATGTTGTACAACACATACTTGCATGTTATGCGTACGTGTAATGTGTATTGCTATGTGTGGGATCTGACTATCTAGTTGTTTATCCTTAGTAGCCTCTCTTACCGGGAAATGTCTCCTAGTGCTTCCACTGAGCCCTGGTAGCTTGCTACTGCTCCGGAACACTTAGGCTGGCCGACATGTGTCCTTCTTCGTTCCTGTGTCTGTCCCTTCGGGTAAATGTCACGCGGTGTCTACCGGAGTCCTGTTAGCCTGCTATAGCCCGGTTTACCGGAGTCATGCTAGCCCAGTTGCTACAGCCCGGATTCACTCGCTGATGACTGACACATTCGTTGCTAGGTCATGTATGCATGTCCCTGTAAGTTAGTGCCACTTTGGGTTCACGACTAGCCATGTCAGCCCGGGTTCTTTGTCATATGGATGCTAGCGACACTATCATATACGTGTGCCAAAAGGCGCAAACAGTCCCGGTCATGGTAAGGCGGCACCCGTGGGAATACCGTGCGTGAGGCCGCAAAGTAATATGAGGTGTTACATGCTAGATCGGTGTGGCATAGAATCGGGGTCCTGACAGGTATTATGAACCCATTATTTACCTTCCTCAAAACAGCCACCATACCTACCTATTATGGCATTTCCATAGCCATTCCGAGATATATTGCCATGCAACTTTCCACCGTTCTGTTTATTATGACACGCTCCATCATTGTCATATTGCTCTTTGCATGATCATGTAGTTGACATAGTATTTGTGGCAAGGCCACCTTCATAATTTTTCATACATGTCACTCTTGATTCATTGCATATCCCGATACACCGCCAGAGGCATTCACATAGAGTCATATTTTGTTCTAAGTATTGAGTTGTAATTCTTGAGTTGTAAATCAATAAAAGTGTGATGATCTTCATTATTAGAGCATTGTCCCAAGTGAGGAAGGATGATGAAGACTATGATTCCCCCACAAGTCGGGATGAGACTTCGGACTTTATAAAAATAAAAGAGGCCAAAGAAGCCCATAAAAAAGGAGGCCAAAGAAGCCCACCAAAAAAAGCAAAGAAAAAAAAAGAAAAAGAAGAAAAAAATGATGAGAGAAAAAGAGAGAATGGACAATGCTACTATGTCCTTTTCCACACTTGTGCTTCAAAATAGCACCATGGTCTTCATGATAGAGAGTCTCTTATGTTGTCACTTTCATATACTAGTGGGAATTTTTCATTATAGAACTTGGCTTGTATATTCCAATGATGGGCTTCCTCAAAATGCCCTAGGTCTTAGTGAGCAAGCAAGTTAGATGCACACCCACTTAGTTTCTTTTGTTGAGCTTTCATATATTTATAGCTCTAGTGCATCCGTTGCATGGCAATCCCTACTCACTTGCATTGATATCTATTAATGGGCATCTCCATAGCCCGTTGATACGCCTAGTTGACGTGAGACTATGTTCTCCCTTTTTGTCCTCACAACCACCACCATATACCACATAAAGTAATATGCCCATGACTTGCGCTCATGTATTGTGTAAGAGTTGAAAAAGTTGAAGCACGTTAAAAAGTATGAACCAATTGCTTGGCTATGCTATTTTGTGTAATAAAGATGAATCATGGCCTAAGTATATGATTTTTTAGGGATAAGCTTTCTTTGGCTATGCTATTTTTATAGGACATGATTATTTGTTAGTATGCTTCAAAGTATTATTATTTTTATGTTTTATAAGCTTTTATCTTGAATCATTTGGATCTGAACAATCATGCCACAATAAAGAAAATTACATTGAGAAATATGCTAGGTAGCATTCCACATCAAAAAATTTGTTTTTATCATTTACCTACTCGAGGACGAGCAGGAATTAAGCTTGGGGATGCTTGATACGTCTCCAACGTATCTATAATTTTTGATTGTTCCATGCTATTATATTACCTATTTTGGATGTTTATGGGCTTTACTTTACACTTTTATATCATTTTTGGGACTAACCTACTAACCGGAGGCCCAACCCACATTGTTGTTTTTTTGCTTATTTTAGTATATCGAAGAAAAGGAATATCAAACGGAGTCCAAACGGAATGAAACCTTCGGGAGCGATCTTTTTGGAACAAACGTGAACCAACGGACTTGGAGTGCAAGTCAAGAAGCTCCCGAGGCGGTCACGAGGGTGGAGGTCGCCCCCCCCCCGCCTACTGGGCACGCCCCCTGTCTCGTGGGCCCCTCGAGGATCCACCGACGTACTTCCTCCTCCTATATATACCTACGTACCCCTAAAACATCAGGGGCGACCACGAAAAGCTATTTCCACCACTGTAACCTTCTGTATCCGTGAGATCCCATCTTGGAGCCTTCACCGACGCTCCGCCGGAGGGGGAATCGACCATGGAGGGCTTCTACATCAACACCATAGACCTTCGAGTCCATAGTTATTAGCTAGATGGTTTCTTCTCTCTCTTTGATTCTCAATACAAAGTTCTCCTTCCTCTTCTTGGAGAACTATTCGATGTAACTCTTTTTGCGGTGTGTTTGTCGAGATCCGATGAATTGTGGGTTTATGATCAAGTTTATCTATGAGAAATATTTGAATATCCTCTGAATTCTTTTATGTGTGATTAAGTTCTCTTTGCAAGTCTCTTCGAATTATCGGTTTGTTTTGGCCTAGTAGATTGATCTTTCTTGCCATGGGAGAAGTGCTTAGCTTTGGGTTCAATCTTGCGGTGTCCTTTCCCAGTGACAGCAGGGGCAGCAGGGCACGTATTTTATTGTTGCCATCGAGGATAAAAAGATGGGGTTTATATCATATTGCATGAGTTTATCCATCTACATCATGTCATCTTTTTTAATGCGTTACTCTATTCTTTTGAACTTAATACTCTAGATGCATGCTGGATAGCGGTCGATGTGTGGAGTAATAGTAGTAGATGCAGGCAGGAGTCGGTTTACTTGTCACGGATGTGATGCCTATATACATGATCATGCCTAGAGAATCTCATAATTATTCGCTTTTCTATCAATTGCTCGATAGTAATTTGTTCACCCACCGTAATACTTATGCTATCTTGAGAGAAGCCACTAGTGAAACCTATGGCCCCCGGGTCTATCTCTCTTATCATATAAGCTTTCGATCTACTTTTATTTGCACCTTTACTTTTCCAATATATATCATAAAATACCAAAAATATATTTATCTTATCATATTATCTCTATCAGATCTCACTTTTGCAAGTGGGTGTGAAGGGATTGACAACCCCTTTATTGCGTTGGTTGTGAGTTATTTGTTTGTTTGTGTAGGTGCGTGGGACTTGTGAGGAGCCTCCTACTGGATTGATACCTTGGTTCTTAAAAACTGAGGGAAATACTTACGCTACTGTGCTGCATCACCGTTTCCTCTTCAAGGAAAACCAATGCAAGTTCAAGACGTAGCAGCCACATATTATGATCCAATGATGTGTTGCCATCCTATGATGTCTTGAGTAGATATACTTTGTATTTGGGTTGATTGATGATCTAGATTGGTATGAGTTGTTTGTTTTATTTTGGTGTTGTCCTATTGTGCCCTCCGTGTCGCGCAAGCGTGAGGGATTCCTGTTGTAGGGTGTTGCAATACCTTCATGATTCACTTATAGTGGGTTGCTTGAGTGACAGAAGCATAAACCCGAGTAAGGGGGTTGTGGCATATGGGATAAAGGGGACTTGATATGTTAGAGCTATGGTTGGGTTTTACCTTAATGATCTTTAGTAGTTGCAGATGCTTGATAGAGTTCCAATCATAAGTGCATATGATCCAAGAAGAGAAAGTATGTTAGATTATGCCTCTCCCTCATATGAAATTGCAATGACGACCACCGGTCTTGTTAACAATTGTCTAGGATAATTCCACACACCGACCCATCATTATTCCACACTCTCTATTTATAATATTTAGTTATATATTCTAAATTTATCATAACAGCACCTACTTTTATATTTTAGCTGTCCGATATCATGCAAAGTTATCCTCTTCATACCCACAACGTAGTTTAATTTCTTGTTTCTAGTTGGAAGCAAACATTCGGTGTATGTAGAGTCGTATCAGTGGTAGATAGGACTTGAGAGAATATTGATCTTACCTTTAGCTCCTTGTGGGTTTGATACTCCATATTAATCACTTCCCCCTTTGGGAATTGCTATGATGATTCCCTGCACTTGGGGATTATCAAGCTCTTTTCTGGCATCGTTGCCGGGGAGCAATAGTGTGGGGTTGATATTATCGTGTGTGCTTGTTTGCTTTCTTCACTAATTAGATTTTCTTTTTCCTTTTTGTTTCCTTTTAGTTGTGGGTGAAACATACAAAAAAAACTAAAAGAATGAAAATACAAAAAAGATTACTTGCCGCTCATTCCTAAAAAGTTTTTTTAATAAGAGAAGTGATTGGAAGGTTATGCATTGAAGAAGTGAGGGTCGACCTTGAGCACTTGTGTTCATGCTCATGGAAACAATGTAAAAAAATTCATGGAAGCTTCTCTGAAAATAATTATCCCCTTGTATATATCCATTGTATTATAAAAATAATATGTCAAGCTTTCGTTTTAGGATGATTAGATTGCTCGTTTGCTATGTGCAGTACAAAAACAGAAACTTTGGCTATAGCGCGTGAATTTACATTTTTTTACTAAAAAGTCACATTTGTCTGAAACTTTTTGCACATTACTTCTGTACAAATTTTTTAAATTTTCATATTTGTTTTAGAATTTTTTGGAGTTACATAAGTTTATTAAATTTCCAGATTACTACAGACTATCCTGTTTTTGACAGATTCTGTTTTCTATGTGTTGATCGCTTGTTTTCATGAATCTATGGGTATTATTGGGGGGTATGAACCATGGTGAAGTTGGAATACAGTAGATAAAGTGCTAATACTAAATTGGAGTGAGTTTGCAACAGTACCTAAAGGTAGTGATTTTCTTTATTATACTAACGGATCTCACAAAGTTTTTGTTAAGTTTTTGTGTGGATGAAGTGTTCGAAGAACGAGGAGTTACCGATGTGAGAAGAATAAAGAGAGGCAAGAGTTCAAGCTTGGGGATTCCCAAGGCACCCCAAGTAAATATTTCAATGATACTCAACCATCTAAGCTTGGGGATGCCCCGGTTGGCATCCCATCTTTCTTCTTCAACAATTATCGGTATACCTCGGTTTTTGTTTTGTTCGCATGATTTGTGTCCCTCTTGTTTTTCTTTTTCTTTAGTAACCATGCTAGTATGAGATAGTCCTTCGTTGTTTTATAGAATGCTTCATGTGCTTCATTTATATCTTTTGAGTATGGTTTTATAGAATGCTTCGTGTGCTTCACTTATATATTTTGAGCTTGGATATTGGTTAGTCTATATTAATTATAGAATGCTCCATGAACTTCACTTATATCTTTGGGAGTATGAATAATACTATCATCTAAAGTGGGTTTGGAAGAGTGTCAACTTTAGGAATTAGTGATCCCACTATTTTGGAGGGTGTTGAATCTTAGTGTGATGTTTATAAAAGTGGAGTTCGAAGAGTGTCAACTTTAGTTAGTAATGATCCCACTATTTCGGAAGAGGTTCCAATTGATTATGAGAACAAAGTTGCTATCTATGATGATTATTGTGATGACATGTATGCTATAAATAATAATGTTAACTATGAAACTTGTCATCATGATTTTAATTTTCAATTGGATTATGCCTCACATGACAGTTATTTTGTTGAGTTTGCTCCCACTATTCCGAATGAGAAGAATTCTACTTATGTGGAGAGTAGTAAAATTTCCGTGCTGGTAGATCATGAAAATAATGCTTTATGTGAGTGTTATACTGTTGAACACATTCATGATTCTACTGAAAATTACGATGAGGGAGGAATATATGCTTGTAGGAGTTGCAATAATATCAAGTTTCCTCTCTATGTGCTTAAAATTTTAAGTTATACTTGTTTTGCCTTCCTATGCTAGTTGATTCTTGTTCCTATAAATTGTGTGCTCACAAAATCCCTAGGCATAGGAAGTCGGTTAGTTTTAATGTGCTGGTCATATTCTTCATGATGCTCTCTTTATGTTTCAATTCTTATCTTTTATGTGAGCATCATTGAAATCATCATGCCTAGCTAAAAGGCATTAAAGAAAAGCGCTTGTTGGGAGACAACCCAATATTTACCCTTAATGTTTTTGTGTGTTAACATGATTAATATACTCTATTAATCATGTTTTATAGCTTTTGTGTCAATAAAGTGCCAAGTAAGACCTTTGGGAAGACTTGGGTGAAAGTTAATGTGATCTTGCTGTAAAAAACAGAAAATTTGCGCTCACGAAATTAGCTGTAATTTTTTACAGAAGAGTGATTTTGAGTTGATTATTTTTGCATAAGATTCATAGACAAATTCGGCACATCCACAAATTTATTTCAGAATTTTTGGAGTAGCAGAAGTATGGTTGTTGTTCATATCATTACAGACTGTTCTGTTTCTGGCAGATTCTGTTTTCAATGCATAGTTTGCTTGTTTTCTAATTCCTATGGCTTATATTGCTCAATATAAATTGTAGAAATGATATGGTACAGTAGGAATTGTTTGAGAACAATTATGAACCTTGTATTTGATAGTACCAAAGTGAATGGTTTATTCTTTATCATACTAACCAATCTCACGAAGTTCCGTTAAGTTTTGTGTGATTGAAGTTTTCAAGCTTTGGTGAGATATCGATATGAGGAGAATAAGGAGTGAAAAGACCCTAATCTTGGGGATGCCCATGGCACCCCAAGGTAACATTCAAGGAATACTCAAGCGCCTAAGCTTGGGGATGCCCCGGAAGGCATCCCCTCTTTCGTCTTCAGAACTATCGGTATACCTTACTCGGAGCTATATTTTTATTCGTCACATGGTATGTGTTTTGCTTGGAGCGTATTTTCAATTTTACTCGTTGTTTGAATAAAATCATTGGATCTTAAATCTTGAATTAAAAAGAATCCTCCCATGGCTAGTTAATTATTTGACTACTCAGTGTTCTTCACTTATATTTTTTTGGAGTAGTTTGTCATTTACTCACGTGCTTCACGTATATCATATGAGATGAGTAAATGGTTGAATGAATCGAATATCATAAATCTGAATTTATATATATGTTTCATATGCTTATAACATGGGGAGTAATGAATTCACACATAATAAGTATAGGTAGTAAACTTATTGAAAGTTAGCAAACGCAGAATTGGTCACTTGAACAATTCATGAAAGAATATTGCAGGAAGAGAGATTTCACATATAAATATACTATCTTGGACATCTTTTGTAATTGTGAGCACTCATTAAAATATGACATGCTAAAAAGTTGATGTTGGACAAGGAAGACAACTTAATGGGTTATGTTTTCCTATATCTGAAACGTTATATTGTCTTGGATCATCCAACATGTTGAGCTTGCCTCTCCCTCTCAAGCTAGCCAAATTCTTTGCACCAAGTAGAGATACTACTTGTGCTTCCAAACATCCTTAAACCAGTTTTGCCATGAGAGTCCACCATACCTACCTATGGATTGAGTAAGATCCTTCAAGTAAGTTGTCGTTGATGCATGCAATAAAAATTGCTCCTTAAATATGTATGATCTATTAGTGCGAAGAAAATAAGCTTTATACGAACTTGTGATAGGGAAGAAATAAAAGCGACGAACTGCATAATAAAGGTCTTTATCACAAGCGACAATATAAAGTGACGTTCTTTTGCATTAAGATTTTGTGCATCCAACCATAAAAGTGCATGACAACCTCTGCTTCCCTCTGCGAAGGGCCTATCTTTTACTTTTATCTTTTACCCTTATACAAGAGTCTTGGTGATCATCACCTTTCCTTTTTACACTTTTTCCTTTGGCAAGCACTTTGTGTTGGAGCTATCTAGATATGTATATCCACTTGGGTGTAGGTTTTCATAAATTATTATTATTGACATTACCCTTGAGGTAAAAAGTTGGGAGGCAAAACTATAAGCCCTATCTTTCTCTGTGTCCAATTGAAACTTTGAAACCATAAATATCACATGAGCGTTGCTACGTCTTGAGCTTGTGTTGGTTTTCCTTGAAGAGGAAAGGGTGATGCAGCATAGTAGCGTAAGTATTTCCCTCAGTTTTTGAGAACCAAGGTATCAATCCAGTAGGAGGCTCCTCACAAGTCCCACGCACCTATACAAACAAACAAGAACTCGCAACCAACACAATAAAGGGGATGTCAATCCCTTCAAGGCCACTTGCGAAAGTGAGATCTGATAGAGATAATATGATAAGATAAATATATTTTTGGTATTTTATGATATAGATTGGAAAAGCAAAGATGCAAATAAAAGTAGATTGAAAGCTTATATGATAAGAGATAGACCCGGGGGCCATAGGTTTCACTAGTGGCTTCTCTCAAGATAGCATAATTATTATGGTGGGTGAACAAATTACTGTCGAGCAATTGATAGAAAAGCAAATAATTATGAGATTATCTAGGCATGATCATGTATATAGGCATCACGTCCGTGACAAGTAGACCGACTCCTACCTGCATCTACTACTATTACTGTGACGCCCGGATAATTAAGCTACAGTAATTCTCTTCTAATGATGCCACGTCACTTTGATTACTATTGCTAATCTTGCGTTAGATCGAAATCGATTCTAATTCAAATCCAAAATCAAGCAAACAATAAAAGTTTTCAAATATTAAAACTAAAATGTTCGGAGCGAATCAAATATTGCATAGGTAATTATGGTGGAGAAACCACACCTTTATAAAATGTTTAAATACTATAAGATGAATAAAAGAGTAGCCAAAACAATTATTTAAATACCTTTTGTAATTAATAAGATGTCAAACTAATTTATTTGAGGACTAGACTTATTGTGACTATGGACTAAGTTGAAATACTAATTTAGATACTAAGTGTATGTTTTACTAAAACTAGAATAATAGGAAACAAAACTAAGACAGAAAAAGATAAAATAAATAAAAATAATAAAAACAGAAAACAAAACAAATTCAAAAAAAAAGAGAAACCCCCTCCCACTGGGCTTCGGCCCAGCAGGCCACCAGCCCAACTGGGCAAGGGCCCAGCCGGCCACCCCCACTCCTCTCCTTATCCCCCTGGACCCAGAAACCCTAACTCCCCCAACCGACACCCCACACACTCTCCTCCCACTCACCCCACGTCGCTCGCCCTCCCTCCCCGATCCAGATCTGGATCGAGGAACGAACCACGACGCCGACGCCTCGCCACCTCCTGCACGTCGACGCCGCCGCCGACGCCTCGCCACCTCTGTTGACTGATGATGTCATGCTGACATCATGCTGATGCAGTAATGTCATTTTCGATTTAAATTAATAATAATAGTTTAGAAAATGTTTTATAAACTTTAAAAATTAATATAAAATAAACCGTAGCTCGGATGAAAAAACTTTGTACATGAAAGTTGCTCAGAACGACGAGACGAATCCAGTTACGCAGCCCGTTCGTCCACCACGCATCCCTAGCATAGTGAACCTACAACATTTCATCTCCGGTTCATCTGTCGGAAACGCGAAACACTGGGGATACTTTCCCGGATGTTTCCCATTTCACCGGTATCTACTACCGCATTAATGCACACCTAACACCGCTCATTGTCATGTCATGCATCATCATGCTTATGTTTGCATTGTATTTACTGTTTCTTCCCCCTCTTCTCTCTGGTAGACTACGAGACCGACGTTGCTACCCAGTTCGACTACGGAGTTGACGACCCCTCCTTCTTGCCAGAGCAACCTGGCAAGCCCCCCCTTGATCACCAGATATCGCCTATTCTTCTCTATACTGCTTGCATTAGAGTAGTGTAGCATGTTACTGTTCGGTTACTCCTATTCTGTTGCATAGCCTGTCATTGTTGCTATAGTCGTCGATACCTTACCCACAATCCTAAATGCTTAGTATAGGATGCTAGTTTATCATCATTGGCCCTACATTCTTGTCAGTCTGCCTTGCTATACTATCGGGTCGTGATCACTCGGGAGGTGATCATGGGTATATACTATACATATATACATACTATATAGATGGTGACTAAAGTCGGGTCGGCTCGTTGAGTATCCGCAAGTGATTCAGATATGGGGGATGAAAGGACAGGTGGCTCCATCCCGGTAGAGGTGGGCCTGGGTTCCCGACGGCCCCCGACTGTTACTTTGTGGCAGAGCGACAGGGCAGGTTGAGACCACCTAGGCGAGAGGTGGGCGTGGCCCTGGTCAGCGTCTGCAGTTACTTCATAATAACACGCTTAATGAGATCTTGGTATTTGATCTGAGTCTGGCCACTGGCCTATACGCACTAACCAACTACGCGGGAACACTTATGGGCACTCGACGTCGTGGTATCAGCCGAAGCCTTCTTGACGTCAGCAACTGAGCGGCGCGCGCCGGGTTGGGCCGTGTAATGCAACTTCCTTTATAATGGAGGTTGCTAGGTCTGCTCTCCGGCCGCCCACGCAATGTGCGGGTGTGCAATGGGCGATGGGCCAAGACCCCTGCGCGCATAGGGTTTAGACTGGCATGCTGACCTCTCTGTTGTGCCTAGGTGGGGTTGCAACGTGTTGATCTTCCGAGGCCGGGCATGACCCAGGAAAGTGTGTCCGACCAAAGGGGATCGAGCGTGTTGGGTTATGTGGTGCACCCCTGCAGGGAAGTTGATCTATTCAAATAACCGTGTCCCTCGGTAAAAGGACGACCCAGAGTTGTACCTTGACCTTATGACAACTGGAACTGGATACTTAATAAAACACACCCAGACAAGTTCCAGAGACAACCCAGTGATCGCCTTCCCACAGGGCGACGAGGGGAGGATCGCCAGGTAGGATTATGCTATGCCATGCTACTTGGAGGACTTCAATCTACTCTCTTCTACATGCTGCGTGATGGAGGCTGCCAGAAGCGTAGTCTTCAATAGGACTAGCTATCCCCCTCTTATTCTGGCATTCTGTAGTTCAGTCCACTAATATGGCCTCCTTACACCTATACCCATACATATGTAGTGTAGCTCCTTGCTTGCGAGTACTTTGGATGAGTACTCACGGTTGTTTTGCTCCCTCTTTTCCCCCGTTTTCCTCTTCTTCTCGGATGCCGCAACCAAACGTTGGAGCCCAGGATCCAGACGCCACCATCTATGACGACTACTACACTGGAGGAGCATACTACTACGTGTAGGCCGCTGACGACGACCAGGAGTATACCTGGCCATACCTCGGGCCGGGCCGGGCTTCGGTCCGGGCCTAGCCAAGCCCGACGCAAAAAACTAGGCCCGGGCCCGGCCCGGCCCGACCAATGGGCCTGTTTTTTAGGCCCGAGCCCGGCCCGAACACCTAAAAGCCCGTCGGGCTTCGGGTCGGCCCGGCCTGACCTTCAGGAAAGCGCAAAAACGACGGGCCCGGGCCCGGCCCGGCCCGGCCTCCGGGCTCAAAATCTAGGCCCGAGCCCGGCCCGGGGGCAGTGTCGGGCCGGGCCGGGTCGGGCTTTTTCGGGCCAGGTCGGGCCGGGCCGGGCTTCCCATGGCCAGGTATAACCAGGAGTAGTTAGGAGGATCCGAGGCAGGAGGCCTGCGCCTCTTTCGATCTGTATCCCAGTTTGTGCTAGCCTTGTTAAGGCAAACTTGTTTAACTTATGTCTGTACCCAGATATTGTTGCTTCCGCCAACTTGTCTATGATCGAGCACTTGTATTCCAGCCCTCGAGGCCCCTGGCTTATATTATGATGCTTGTATGACTTACTTATGTTTTAGAGTTGTGTTGTGATATCTTTCCGTGAGTCCCTGATCTTGATCATACACGTTTGCGTGTATGATTAGTGTACAATCGAATCGGGGGCGTCACAATTACTCCACACATTGACCACTATCCAGCATGCATCTAGAGTATTAAATTCATAAGAACAGAGTAACGCATTAAGGAAGATGACATGATGTAGAGGGATAAACTCATGCAATATGATATAAACCCCATCTTTTTATCCTCGATGGCAACAATACAATACGTGCCTTGCTGCCCCTGCTGTCACTGGGAAAGGACACCGCAAGATTGAACCCAAAGCTAAGCACTTCTGCCATTGCAAGAAAGATCAATCTAGTAGGCCAAACCAAATTGATAATTCGAAGAGACTTGCAAACATAACTTAATCACACATAAAAGAATTCAGAGGAGATTCTAATACTTCTCATAGATAAACTTGATCATAAACCCACAATTCATCGGATCTCGACAAACACACCGCAAAAAGAGTTACATCGAATAGATCTCCAAGAAGAGGAAGGAGAACTTTGTATTGAGAATAAAAGAGAGAGAGTAGAAGCCATCTAGCTAATAACTATGGACCCAAAGGTCTGTGGAAAACTACTCACAACTCACCGGAGAGGCCTTGGAGTTGATGTAGAGGCCCTCCGTGGTGGATTACCCCTCTAGCGGAGCGCCGGCGATGGATCCAAGATGGGATCTCGCGGATACAGAAGGTTAAGGTGGTGGAAATAGTTTTTCGTGGTCGCCTTTGATGTTTTCGGGGTACATGGGTATATATAGGAGGAAGGAGTATGTCGGTGGGCGATCGAGGGGCCACGAGGGTGGGGGGCACGCCGGGCACCCTCGTGGCCGCCTCGCCTGTTTCTTGACTTCCACTCTAAGTCCTCTGGATCACGTTTGTTCCAAAAAGATCGCTCCCGAAGGTTTCATTCCGTTTGGACTCCATTTGATATTCCTTTTCTTCGAAACACTCAAATAGGCAAAACAACAGCAATTCGGGCTGGGCCTCCGGTTAGTAGGTTAGTCCCAAAAATGATATAAAAGTGTAAAGTAAAGCCCATAAACATCCAAAACGGGTAATATAATAGCATGGAACAGTCAAAAATTATAGATAGGTTGGAGACGTATCAAGCATCCCCAAGCTTAATTCATGCTCGTCCTCGAGTAGGTAAATGATAAAAACAGAATTTTTGATGTGGAATGCTACCTAGCATAATTCTCAATGTATTTCTCTTTAATGTGGCATGATTGTTCAGATCCAAATGATTCAAGATAAAAGCTTATAAAACATAAAAATAGTAATACTTCGAAGCATACTAGCAAATAATCATGTCCTATCAAAATAACATAACCAAAGAAATATCATCCCTACAAAATCATATAGTTAGGCCATGCTTCATCTCTATTACACAAAATACTGCCCTTATGCATAACCCCGATTACGAGCCGAGCAATTGGTTCATACTTTTTAACGCGCTTCAGCCTTTTCAATTCTTACGCAATACATGAGCGCAAGCCATGGACATAGCAATATGTGTGTTATATGGTGGTGGTTATGAAGATAAAGTGGGAGAAGATAGTCTCACATCAACTAGGCGTATCAACGGGCTATGGAGATTCCCATTAATAGATATCAATGTGAGTGGGTAGGGATTGACATGCAACGGATGCACTAGAGCTATAAATATATGAAATCTCAAGAAAAGAAACTAAGTGGGTGTGCATCCAACTTGCTTGCTCACGAAGACCTAGGGCGTTTTGAGGAAGCCCATCATTGGAATATACAAGCCAAGTTCTATAATGAAAAATTCCCACTAGTATATGAAAGTGACAACATAAGAGACTCTCTATCATAAAGACCATGGTGCTACTTTGAAGCACAAGTGCGGAAAAAGAGATAGTAGCATTGTCCCTTCTCTCTTTTCTCTCATCTTTCTTTTTTTCTCCTTTTTTTTATTTTTTTTATTTTTGGTGGGCTTCTTTGGCCTCCCTTTTTTACATGGGCTTCTTTGGCCTCTTTTATTTTTATAAAGTCCAAAGTCTCATCCCGACTTGTGGGGGAACCATAGTATCCATCATCCTTTCCTCACTTGGGACAATGCTCTAATAATGAAGATCATCACACTTTTATTGATTTACAACTCAAGAATTACAACTCAATACTTAGAACAAAATATGACTCTATGTGAATGCCTCTGGCGGTGTACCGGGATATGCAATGAATCAAGAGTGACATGTATGAAAATTATGAAGGTGGCCTTGCCACAAATACGATGTCAACTACATGATCATGCAAAGAGCAATATGACAATGATGGAGCGTGTCATAATAAACGGAATGGTGGAAAGTTGCATGGCAATATATCTCGGAATGGCTATGGAAATGCCATAATAGGTAGGTATGGTGGCTGTTTTGAGGAAGGTAAATAATGGGTTCATAATACCGGCGAAAGTTGCGCGACACAATAGAGGCTAGCAAAGTGGAAGGGCAAGGGTGTGTATGTCCACGGACTCACATTAGTCATAAAGAACTCATATACTTATTACAAAAATTTATCAGCCCTAGAAGCAAAGTACTACTACGCATGCCCCTAGAGGGATAGATTGGTAGGAAAAGACCATCGCTCATCCCCGACTGCCACTCATAAGGAAAGCACTCAACGAGCACCCCATGCAACAAATTTGGCACACAACTTTTACCATACGTGCATGCTACGGGACTTGCCAACTTCAACACAAGTATTTATCAATTTCATAATTACCCAACTAGCATGACTCTAGCATTATTACCTTTATATCTCAAAACAATTATCAAGCATCAAATTGATCATAGTTTTTAATGCACTTTCTATGATAGTTTTTCTTATACCCAACTTGGATGCTCATCATTCTAGGGCCAAATTTATAACCATAGCAAATACCATGATGTTCTAATAGACGCTCAAAATAATATAAGTGAAGCATGAGATATCAACAATTTCTTCAAAATAAAGCCACTGCCATGCTCTAGAAAATATAAGTGAAGTACATAGAGCAAAACTATCTAGCTCAAAAATATAAGTGAAGCACATAGAGTATTCTAGTAAATTCTAGATCATGTGGGTTTCTCCCAAAAGGTATGTACAGTAAGGATGATTGTGGTAAACTAACAAGAAAAGACTCATATCATACAAGACGCTTCAAGCAAAACACATATCATGTGGCGAATAAAAATATATCTCCAAGTAAAGTTACCGATAGACGAAGACGAAAGAGGGGATGCCTCCCGGGGCATCCCCAAGCTTAGGATTTTGGTTCTCCTTGAATATCTTGGGGTGACATTGGCATCCCCAAGCTTAGGCTTTTGCACCCTTTATTCCATAGTCCATCAAATCTCTACCCAAAACTTGAAAACTTCACAACATAAACTCAACAGGAAATCTCATAAGCTCCTTTAGTGCAAGAAAGAAAAACCACCACATAAGGTACTGTAATGAACTCATTATTTATTTATATTGGTGTTAAACCTACTTTATTCCAACTTCTCTATGGTTCATACCCCTACATACTAGCCATAGATGCATCAAAATAAGCAAACAACACACGAAAAACAGAATCTGTCAAAAACAGAACAGCCTGTAGAAATCTGTAACTTTCGAATACTTATCGAACCTTAAAAATCCTACAAAAATAGGACGTCCTAGGCAATTTTTTTATTTATCTACACAAAAAGGATTAACGCAAAATCATGTTTCTGTGATTTATTGATTTTTCTCGTGAGCACAAAGTTTCTGTTTTTCAGCAGAATCAAATTAACTCTTACCATAGGTTATCCTATAAGTTCTACTTGGCACAAACACTAATTAAAACAAAAAACACATCTAAACAGAGAGTAGATGCAAAATTTATTACTAAAAATAAGCAAAAACAAAGAAACTAAAATAAAATTGGGTTGCCTCCCAACTAGCGCTATTGTTTAACGCCCCAAGCTAGGCATAAAAGCTAGGATAGATCTAAATAGTGCCATCTTTGGCACTTGGTTCATTAATTGAGCACTTGTAATCCTTAAAAAATTCTTTGCTTTTAGTAATGATTAAAATTCTAGGCAACAAATCAAGAAATTTACTTGTAGCAAAAGGTTCCTCAATGATAGTGGAAAAACTGGGGTGAACACTTATGGATTTGAGATCTGCATTTTCCTTACTAGAAGATTCACCCTTATTTTTAGGAACATACATTAATTTGCCAAATTTAATAGGAGGAGTTGGAGTATTTTTCATGGATAAAAAGGTAGACCCTAAGTTAGTAATTATATCCTTAAGTTTACCAATTCTTGTAGATTCTTGTTCAAATTTTTCATTAACTATAGGTTCCTTTTCTTTAAGATTTTTCAGAGTAACTCCAACCTTAGATCCATATTGAGTAATTTGGTTGTGGATCTTTTTATCCAAATTTTCAATTAACTCAACAGTGGCAACTTCATTTTCAATAATTTCAAGCCTTTGCATCACATGTTCTAAAGTTAAAACTGTTCCGTTAACCAAAAGAGGCGGTAGACCGAACAAATCTGTCATGGCATTGTAAGCATCAAAAGTATGACTACCCGAAAAATTCCCTCCGGTAATGGTATCAAGAATGTATCTATTCCAAGGGGTAATGCCTACATAAAAATTGCAAAGAAGAACGGAAGTGGATTGCTTCCTAGTAGATCTATTTTGAGCATTGCAAATTCTATGCCAAGCATCTTTTAGATTTTCTCCCTCCCTTTGTTTAAAATTAAGAACTTCCTGATTGGGAGTATTAATGATGATAGGAGGACTAACCATGATAACGAGATAAATAACTAACACACGAGCACACAAAAAGACAAGCGAAAGAGAGAGGAGGAAGAGGTTGGGAAAGAGAGGGCGAATAAAATGGCAAGGGTGAAGTGGGGGAGAGGAAAACGAGAGGCAAATGGCAAATAATGTAATGCGAGGTAGATGAGTTTGTGATGGGTACTTGGTATGTCTTGACTTGAATGAAGACCTCCCCGGCAACGGCACCAGAAATCATTTTTGCTACGTCTTGAGCTTGCGTTGGTTTTCCTTGAAGAGGAAAGGGTGATGCATCATAGTAGCGTAAGTATTTCCCTCAGTTTTTGAGAACCCAGGTATCAATCCAGTAGGAGGCTCCTCACAAGTCCCACGCACCTACACAAACAAACAAGAACTCGCAACCAACGCAATAAAGGGGTTGTCAATCCCTTCAAGGCCACTTGCGAAAGCGAGATCTGATAGAGATAATATGATAAGATAAATATATTTTTGGTATTTTATGATATATATTGGAAAAAGTAAAGATGCAAATAAAAGTAGATTGAAAGCTTATATGATAAGAGATAGACCTGGGGGCCATAGGTTTCACTAGTGGCTTCTCTCAAGATAGCATAATTATTACGGTGGGTGAAAAAATTACTGTCGAGCAATTGTTAGAAAAGCGAATAATTGTGAGATTATCTAGGCATGATCATGTATATAGGCATCACGTCCGTGAAAAGTAGACCGACTCCTGCCTGCATCTATACTATTACTCCATACATCGACCGCTATCCAGCATGCATCTAGAGTATTAAGTTCATAAGAACAAAGTAACGCATTAAGGAAGATGACATGATGTAGAGGGATAAACTCATGCAATATGATATAAACCCCATCTTTTTATCCTCGATGGCAACAATACAATACGTGCCTTGCTGCCCCTGCTATCACTCGGAAAGGACACCGCAAGATTGAACCCAAAGCTAAGCACTTCTCCCATGGCAAGAAAGATCAATCTAGTAGGGCAAACCAAACTGATAATTCGAAGAGACTTGCAAAGATAATTAATCACACATAAAAGAATTCAGAGGAGATTCAAATACTTCTCATAGATAAACTTGATCATAAACCCACAATTCATCGGATCTCGACAAACACACCACAAAAAGAGTTACATCGAATAGATCTCCAAGAAGAGGAAGGATAACTTTGTATTGAGAATCAAAGAGAGAGAAGAAGCCATCTAGCTAATAAATATGGACCCGAAGGTCTGCGGTAAACTACTCACAACTCATCGGAGAGGCATTGGAGTTGATGTAGAGGCCCTCCTTGGTGGATTCCCCCTCCGGCGGAGCTCCGGCCACGGATCCAAGATGGGATCTCGCGGATACAGAAGGTTATGGTGGTGGATATAGATTTTCGTGGTCGCTTCTGATGTTTTCGAGGTACATGGGTATATATAGGAGGAAGGAGTACCTCGGTGGATGATCGAGGGGCCCACGAGGGTGGGGGCGCGCCCAGCCCTAGAGGGCGCACCGGGCACCCTCGTGGCTGGCTCACTTGTTTCTTGACTTCCACTCCAAGTCCCCTGGATTACGTTTGTTCCAAAAAGATCGCTCCCGAAGGTTTCATTCTGTTTGGACTCTGTTTGATATTCCTTTTCTTCGAAACACTGAAATAGGCAAAAACAGCAATTCGGGCTGGGCCTCCGGTTAGTAGGTTAGTCCCAAAAATGATATAGAAGTGTAAAGTAAAGCCCATAAACATCCAAAACGGGTAATATAATAGCATGGAACAATAAAAAATTATAGATACGTTGGAGACGTATCAAGTGTTAGCAATTGTGAAAGATTAAATGATAGTTGAGTATGTTGTAGGGACCAGACCTCAAACAGTCCAGTATCTGTGCATCAGTGTCATCCCTGGATCGGTAATGCTGACACGCACAGTACTTGAGGATTTATAACAGAGTTTCAGTCACACACTTATTACATCGAATGTCTCAAAAGAGAACTTATTACAATAATATGGCTTAAGGCCATCTAAATAAGATAATATCAGAAGGCTTGGAAGATAAAGTGAGTCCATCAACTCCAACGACATAGCTGAGTGAATGACAACGACCTATGGCACCTTACTCGTCGTCTGAATAGTCCATAACATGATATGTTGCAGCCCAAAATGGGTCAGCACATGGAATATGCTCGCAATGTAACACACAGAGTAATGAACAGATAAATGCTATCACTACATGCATATATGGCTGCTGGAAAGCTCTATGGTTACAGTTTTGCATAAAGCCAATTTTTCCCTACAACAAAGGTATATATTTTATTTAACTATCATGGTGGTTGTTAAACATTGATAAGGTTCCTCCTACTCAATCCCAATTAAACATCATCAATTACCCAACAAAATTAATTTAGAGTGATGAGATCATCATGATAATCCAAGAAACCAGATACTCAAGATGTCCATAACCGGGGACACGGCTAACCATGATTAGTTTGGACACTCTGCAGAGGTTTGCGCACTTTTCCCCACAAGACTCGATCTCCTCCATTGGATTTCTCGCACTTCATGATGTTTGAGAAACGGATGAGCAAGACACGGTCTTTCAGAAGCATTAACTCTTCACTCTGGGTAGACAGTACCACCTACATCCCCTACATCTGCTAGTCTACCACTAAAAGAAGTCACACAACATACTCAACTATGCTAGAGCCCATAATAGCTTGTGGCTGCACACGGAAGTTTCTAGCATGAACAATCTTATGATCCCTTTGAGCGTGGGTGGCGAACCGTAGGATGATCACACGGTACTCCGGGATATCCTAGGACAACACTGGATTCTCCAGGTGCCTGCAACCAATCCACCCAGATGTGTATTTAATTAGCCACCTTAAGTTAACCATTAATTAACAATTCTCACATCTTTTATGGATACACTCACCCAATCCATGTCTACAAGCACAGCATAGCCATCCTGAGCAATCGTAGAGTAACTCCCAAAGGTTTGATAATAAACAGGCCAATAGGTTCTACCTCATCATCTACTTCCCAAATCCACATGTTATTCATATCCTAACCATGCAATGTTTGAGGGTTGTATCTAATGCATAAAAACTGGGTAATAAAGAGATATAATCAAAGTGTTACTTGCCTTGCTGATGATCCGCAAAACCTATAGACTCGTAGTAGCACGCTTCACACTCCAGGAATTCTATCGCAAACAAACAATAGCATACATAGGCAATCAAACAAGAAGCACGAGTAAAACTCAAATAAGAAGGTCTAACCAGAAAGTTCAACTGAAGAACTCCGGTTTGCAAAAAGAATCAAATCAAACGGAGCAACGAAACTCAAACTACAAAAGAAACAAGATCCGACTACTAATCTGGACTAAAGTCAAATTAAAGTACCAAAATCTTGTTCAAGTTGGTTAAACAGAAAGAGTGATTCGAGACGAAGATCTAGGCGCTTGTTTCATCTAATTCGGATAGACGAGCGAAAAGATAAACTAGATCGAAGATCAGGGCAGAAATCTTGATCGAAAATAATCACGAATAAACCCTGGAAAAACAAAACAAGACGAACAGGCTAATGAACGAACGTTCGCTATATGTGACTAACCGACGAACACCATTCGTTAGAACGAACGTATGGACGAACGTCCTCTAACTAACTAAACCAAAAAAAACAAACTGATCTAACTAAAAAAAACTAGATCTAGGTTTTCAAAAAAGATTCGGACGGTCTTTAAAAAAACCAAACGGCGGCGGCGGCGGCGTATACCCCCGGTGAAGCTCCGGCGGGGCGGGGCAGCGTCGGGGCGGCG